>NC_090739.1:129619992-129734992 GCF_036898095.1 Palaemon carinicauda
AGGGAAAATAGCCCAGTAAGGAAAGGAAGCAAGGAAAAATTGAATATTTTAAGAACATCAACACCAAAACAAATATCTCCAATATAAACTATATAAACTTAAAAAAAAAAAAAACAAGAGGAAGAGAAATAAGATAGAATTGTGTGTCCGAGTGTACCCTCAAGCCATTGTTTTTGTTGTTTTGAAATCCAGAAAAACAAACGCTTACTTATCGTCACCATTTTGTAATATTAGGAACTGAATTATTTTATATGTTTTGTTTAGCTTATTTAAGATGGCCTTGAGTATCATACTAATTAAGATATTTTGAGAAGTGTAATTATGTAATTTATTCCGTCATTTTTTATATTCTTCAATACGTTTTTTTTTTTTTTAACCAATGATTTTTCCTTTCTGCGAGAGAAATCGATGTTTGAACGAGTGAAATTTCCTTAGATTAGGCCTTTAAATAGAGGATTATAGCGGCTTCATTTTCTCTCAAACACCACAGGAATTTGCCACAGACCTTGGGGTGTCTGGTGCAAGCGGCAATCGGCCACAATGAAGTCTGGGAAAACATGACCGAGTGAATGATTCACTTTTACCGCCCCCCCCTCTCTCTCTCTTTCTCTCTCTCTCTCTCTCTCTCTCTCTCTCTCTCTCTCTCTTATGGATATGATCTGGAGTCCCATTGGCGCCAGGTAGTAGGGCCAGGGCACCAACCACCCGTTGAAATACTACCGAAACAGAGTTATGGGGTCTTTTGACTGGCCAGACAGTACTACATTGGATCCTTATCTCTGGTTACGGTTCATTTTCCCCTTTTACCTACACACACACGCACATACCGAATAGTCTGGCATATTCTTTACGTATTCTCTGCTGTCCTCATACACCACACGACACTAAGATTACCAAACAATTCTTTTTCACCCAGGGGGTTAACTACTGCAATGGCTACTTTCCTCTTGGTAAGGGTAGAAGGGACTCTTTAGCTATGGTAAGCAGCTCTTCTAGGTGAAGGACACTCCAAAATCAAACCATTGTTCTCTAGAAGTCTTGGGTAGTGCCATAGCTTCTGTACCATGGTCTTCCACCACCGTGGGTTAGAGTTCTCTTGCTTGAGGGTACACTCGGGCACACTATTTTATCTTATCCATCTTTCTCTTGTCTTGTTAAAGTGTTCATAGTTTATATAGGAGATATTTATTTTAATGATGTTGCTCTTCTTAATAAATATAATTTTTCCTTGTTTCCTTTCCTCACTGGGCTATTTTCCCTGTGAGAGCCCCTGGGCTTATAGCATTGTGCTTTTCCAACTAGGGTTGTAGCTTAGCATTTAATAATAATAATAATAATAATAATAATAATAATAATAATACTTTCGCACTTCTGTTAGAGAGAGAGAGAGAGAGAGAGAGAGAGAGAGAGAGAGAGAATCACTCACTCTCTCGGTCATGTTATCCCAGACTTCACTGTGGCCAATTGCTGCCTGCACCAGACACCCCAAGGTCTGTGGCAAATTCCTGTGACGTTTGAGAGAAAATGAAAAATCTATAGTCCTCTACTTAAAGGCCGCTCATGAATATCAAAAGGAAGGGACACTGACAATGCATTAGTTAGCAGGACAATGCCCTAGAGACTGACCATATATACATATGATCAGCGGCCAAGCCCCTCTCCACACAAGCTAGAACCAAGGAGGGCCAGGCAATGGCTGATGATGATTCAGCAGGTATAGTCAATTTTTTTTAGCGAGGCATATTTGCACCGACTCGCAGCGGTGCCCTTTTAGCTCGGAAAAGTTTCCTGATTGCTGATTGTCCAACCAATCAGCGATCAGGAAACTTTTCCGAGCTAAAAGGGCACCGCTGCGAGTCGGTGCAAATATGCCTCGCTAAAAGAAATTGACTATAGATCTACAGGCTCTCCCAAACCCCCCCCATCCTTAGCTCACAAGGATGGTGAGGTTACAGACACTACAAGAAACTATTAGGCTTGAACGTGACTCGAACCCCAGTCCGACGGATCGCCAAACCAATAAGATACGGGTTTTTTTTTATATAATGAGCGCAAGAATTGAGCAGTTTGATCTTTTATTATTATTATTATTATTATTATTATTATTATTATTATTATTATTATTATTATTATTATTAGCTAAACTACAACCCTATTTGGAAAAGCAGGATCCTATAAGCCCAAAGGGCTCCAACAGGGAAAATAGCCCAGTGAGGTAAGGAAATAAGGAAACAGATAGAACAGTGTGTTTGAGTGTATCCTCAAGCAAGAGAACTGAATTGTAAACCTTTTGCCTGACTTATCACACCATCGCCAAAGAGGCAAATATATTAACACCTGTATATACCATGCACCAGATATAGATTTTGCCTTTTCTGGAATGTCTCTGGAATTAAACCATCTATACTATTTTAGGATTTCAAGGTTTTGTTAAAAATTAAGTAATTTAGGAGAAATATACTATAGTCAATTCATTTTAGTGAGGCAGATTTACACAGACTCGCAGGGGTGCCCCTTTTAGCTCGGAAAAGTTTCCTGATCTCTGATTGGTTGGACAAGATGATTCTAACCAATCAGATAGTAGGAAAAATTTCCGAGCTAAAAGGACACCGCTGCGAGTCAGTGCAAATGCGCCTCATTAAAATAAAATGAGTATAGCCTAACCTAGGCCATTAATGAACTAGAAGATGCAAATCGGAGTAGGCCTATATTATACATAATGTGAGACCTTGAGTTATCTATGAATTAGTTCATCAGTGTAATAATTCCTCCTTGTTTTGGATATTTTTTCATTATATATTATTTAAAAAGATTGCAAAATTATATTTTTCATTAACAGGTCCATGTCAAGATTATGAGAACAAAGAAAAAGTTAGGCCTAGTTTTCAAATAACCTTCAGGACCTCCTAAAAAATAAAATATAATATTCAAGATAGATAAATTCAAGCAAAATATATATACAATATAGATTTAAAGGTTTATTATTTCTAAAAGGAAAATTTTACGGATGTTTTGGAGGACAGTAATGTTGTAGGCCTACTTTGGATCGACGTAAAATCCATCGGGAAGAATTCTCCTTTCAACTTTCCCGCCAAATTTAGAAGTCACGAGCTAGTCCCTTGATGCTAGTCTCAGGGCGGAAAATAATCGATCAATCGATCCAGAGAGAGAGAGAAAGGGAGAGGGAGAGAGAGAGAGAGAGTCAAAGCTGCCAGTAAACAGCGGTTGAGAGAGAGAGAGAGAGAGAGAGAGAGAGAGAGTCAAAGCTGCCAGTAAACAGCGGTTGAGAGAGAGAGAGAGAGAGAGAGAGAGTCAAAGCTGCCAGTAAACAGCGATTGAGAGAGAGAGAGAGAGAGAGAGAGAGAGTCAAAGCTGCCAGTAAACAGCGGTTGAGAGAGAGAGAGAGAGAGAGAGAGAGAGAGTCAAATCTGTCAATAAACAGCGGTTGAGAGAGAGAGAGAGAGAGAGAGAGAGAGAGAGAGAGCCAAAGCTGTCTGTAAACAGCTGTTTCGAGCCCCCAGGTGTTTTACACCTATTACCTTATTAGCAAAGTTTGCAAAGATTTAGTTAAGCAAAAGACTTAGCTTAAATGGGGGCAATGATTTATGCCCAATACGTTGATGAAAAAATGGACGTGGGCAGAAAATATCTGGTCCATGTATACGGATTGCATAAATATGCATATTTATACATAGGCAAGCGAAATACGTCCAAACTCGCTAAACCACAAGTGTAATGAAAGTAGCCGTTACACATTTGTCATGAATAGGACTAAAGATTTATTTTTTAATTTTCCAAATTCATAAAAATATGTGCTTATTTTTCGTACATTTTTCTGTTGTAAATTAACATTATGGATGATTACTCTCTTTCCTTGAAACTATAAAATTCCAATCAATATAACATGTGTATGATAAAGGTTTATGTATATCAAGGATAAGGCTTGTGTAATTAAGGTGAATGATGTAATATTCATAAAGGGTTTCGAAGACCTTTGATTAACCTTCTGTTTGCGTTTATAAAGCTGTTGGTGTTTTTGAATATTTTTCATACTAAGTTTTTCTTTCTATAGATGCAGCATCTGTTAATGGAAACTTTAATGTTGATATATATATATATATATATATATACACACAGTACAGTATTTGAGCGTGTGTACAAAAATTTCAAATTACCGATAGCCTTCTCGACTCTAAACACATATACACACACAGACACACACATACACACACGCACAAATATATATATATATATATATATATATACACTGTATAACTCAAAACACTAGTTCTTCATTGTATAGGGAAGATGTGCGTGTACTCGTACATGTATGTGTATGCAACCCATGCATGTGCAGTATGTATAAGCGTACGGTAGCCCCTCCCATCCCACCCCCCCAAAAAAAAAATTATCTAGGCTGATGTTTATCTCTGATACACCTCGAAGGCCCTCATTCCATAGAGCGCAGAATGCACGTCATCTGAACCTTGACCTCTAGGCCAACCTCGCCCGAAAAGCATCGCTCATCAACATCAGCAATTAATTTACTTATTTACCGACGTCTAACTCAAGTAAAAAAACCCAGATTCAATCCCTTCACAAGCTCCTTCCTACCTTATGTAGCCTCTCTCGTATAGTGTCTCTTAATTAGGCCATTGGGAGAGTATTGACCGGAAATGAAACTGATATCTGGATTTCTCTTAATAGCTTGAGACAACTCCCTGGCTGTAAAAACAACTAGAAGGTTATAGAGAGAGAGAGAGAGAGAGAGAGAGAGAGAGAGAGAGAGAGAGTATTTTTGAGAACTACTTAACCACGAAACTTTCTCAACTTCCGCAAAACCTTTCGGTTTCCTTTATCACTAAAAGACTTTGGCCAAGTTCTGTAGGCTTATGAAGGTTGGCGATGTCTTCTTTTATTTATTAAAAGTAACTTAGATAAGACTAAATAGTGTCCAAAAAATACTATGAATAGATTTCTCTCTCTCTCTCTCTCTCTCTCTCTCTCTCTCTCTATATATATATATATATAATATAATATATATATATATATATAGGCTATATATATATATATATATATATGTGTGTGTGTGTGTGTGTGTGTGTGTGTATAGATAGATAAGCATATATGTGCATACACACATACGAGTTGGTGTATTTTACGTATGTGCTCTTATGTCACCGAATACATCAAATCAATATTTACCAAGGCACAAGCACAAACGATAGCAATAACTTATCAGTAGACATATCTCTCCGTTAACTGCCATCTTTAATTAAGCAATATTGAAAGCTCCCGTCGACCAATATTAACACACACTTCAAACCCCATCAGTTTGAATTTCCCGGATGGGACTAAAAGCATTCAAGTCCATTAGTAAAGTCTAATCTTCAAAGATTTAGAAAAAAAAACCGACTGACACACTTCAGCTCAATATAAAAATCGATTAACAACCTTCCATTGGCCTAAAAAAATTCTAATTGCGTCATCTTTATCAGTAATTAAATAGCAAAGGACATTATATACAACACACTCGAAGTAAAATATATTCCTCCGTATGCTCACCTTATATTATAAATTCTCAGTGCGTTTTCACAATTAAGCTAATGCGTTTCTAAAGATTTCTTCGGATGACCTATATCGATATTTCTATGCTTGGAAATAATTGTAAAGACTAATATTTCCCCTTAATATTTCCAGGCTGTTATTTGAGAAAGGAGAGTTATGATATATACTTCATTAAAAAGAAATGTATGAACATATATGTAGTCACGGAAAATAGCTCTTACATTTTCTGCAAAATATTCTTGTGCAATATTTAACAAAACACTTTATTTCGCAATGCAATCCCGAGTCCAAATGATTATTTTCATATAATTATCTTAAGCATGTAATACATATTATCCAAAGGTAGCATATTCCTCTAATACCACGTATGACGAAAGATACATACTAATAAAACATGACGTCGAGAGATTACATATACATGTCTATTCTGGGAGCAATGGAAAAAATCTTCTCTTACCAACGGTCAGCTGAGCCATATGGTGGCCTGGGCTAGCCTATGCAAGGTAGTGCCATTGGATTTACTGCCACTGCAGCTAAAGACAGCCATCTGGCATAGAACATAACACCTGTGTTTGGATACTAACCGCTGAATGCCAGTTATTCGTTGATCCAGGAACCGTCACGAAGATGAAGACGTGAAGCTTGGGATAATGGTCACCCGAAACACACAAACAAGAGGCAGTGACTTCTGCCTGCTCCTTGCTGACACTGCAACGCTGCTGGTGTGTTTGGGAGCCTCAGAGAGAGAGAGAGAGAGAGAGAGAGAGAGAGAGAGAGAGAGAGAGAGCACCCGCCCCTAACTTTCAGAGGCTCAGAGATCCACACTCCGAAAGAGAGAAGAAAAGGAGAGGAAGAAGCGAAAAGGAGAGAAAAACAAGGACGGGGGAGGCTTTAATAAAGGTGGTGCAGAAACTCGTCCCCACCAAGAAACCAAAATGCTTGGAGTGCCAAGTTTACGTCGAGCAATTGACGAATCCACATGCCTTGGGATAAGTCTTTAGTGGATGCGGGAATGGGGAAAGTCACACGCATACACACACACACACACACACATAAAGAGAGCAAGAGGCTGAATGGCACGCGAAGATCGATCGAGTTTGTGGCGTTGGCAAGGGAGACGTTCGCTATTGGCTGCTACCTGTTGATTCACCGAGGTCCCGAATGATAAGAGTTGCCATTGCTGTTCCAACCGTCAAAATTGTCCCTCCAGGGACACATGACGGTGAAACGTCCGTTCTGATAACATGTCTGATATAACATAATTAAGGTGGGTGCTCTTACGGAAAGGAGATGTGGCATAAACGCTAAAAAATCACATTTTCCTTTATTCTAAGATTTAACCGAATGAATAAAACTGCTTTGAGATATGCATTTTGATAAGCAAAAGTATATTTTTAGATTAGAGGCTGAACTTTATATCATATTTATTGTTTACAAGGTATTGATTCCCTAATACAACAAACTATCTTACTAGTTAAAGGAAAGATATAATAGTCTATGAAACAAGAAATATAATTCTAAAGGTAATTTTCTTTCCCAAAAGTCACTGAAGTTTTCTCAGCTGCCAGTAGTTTAACCAATTATAGCTCGGAGACTTGTCTGTCCATATCACCCGGTTAGTTTATTTTCAGAGAGAGAGAGAGAGAGAGAGAGAGAGAGAGAGAGAGAGAGAGAGAGAGAGACTTTAAATTCCAGGTTATGTATATACCTAGCCTATTGAATGCACGTAATGGTATGCAAACAACGTAACAGTAAACAACTATCTGATATTGCATATAACATCAATGTGCAGCCGATAAAAAAAATATCACACTGAAGAATAGGTTTCTACAAAACCAGAAATTATGTTCGATATTTAGTATAGATGATTTTTAGGATTTTCTTCGTGATACTGACCCGACAAAAAATTGACTTCTACATTTTTTTTTTAATTTGTTTAGGACTCCCATAACGAGATGCCGTCCTAAAGCAATAAGCTTATATCCTCCCAGATATTAAACACCACAAAACGTGAATACATTCGAGGAATGCACAGGGCTGGCGTAGCAGTATTGGCGTAGGCCTATGTAGATCCAAGTATAGAAAGAGTAAAGGGACCAAGTAAACAAATACAACTATATATTGGTACATAAAAACAGACAAAACTAGAATACCGTCTGAACATTTCAGGAAGTTTTACAGTACGTTGTAATTTTCAGCAGATTATGGAAATCCCATTCTGTTTAAAGTCACTCATGAATGACAAGAGGCAAGGGACAAGGACATTCCCTAGATAGCAGGAAAATACACTAGAGACTGACCATACATACATATAATCAGCGCTCAAGCCTTCAAGCCCCCTTCACCATCTAAGCTACGTCCAGGGAGGGCCAGGCAATGGCTGCTGATGACTCAGCAGGTAGACCTATAGGCTCCCCAAACACCCCTTCCTTAGCTCACAAGGATGGTGAAGTTGCAAACACTACAAGAAATTGTCGAGATCAAGCGTGACTTAAACCCCAGTCCATTTCCAGTAACCATTTTATCTGCGTAGAAAAAAAATATCCTGTATTGCATGACGTCACCAACCTCCTCCCAGGTGCGCTCTATAAAGATTAAATTAAATTAGCCCTTCCCGTTTACTTATACATGTAAAATAACTAAAATGAAAGCAAGTACATGTAATATAGCTCCTTTTACGTTGATAATCTAGGCCTACAGATGTATTTTGAGTAAGATAAGAGAGAATATTTATTCATCTACCTATCTAACTGCCACCACATCGGCAAATTGAAAAGATTCATCTTAGCAAGCATTTTAAGATCAGATCGAATAGAAAAGTCACCTATTGGTATTATTATTTCCATTTTCAGGACGAGGATTTTAATATAATCATGGCAATTCCAGACATACAAATAAAACATTTCACGATTGGAAAAACAAATCAAATTTTGTTGGCTGCAGAGCTAATTCTTTTTTCTATCAAAGAGGAACCAATAAGTTTTTGTGGTTTGGAGAGTCTGATAATGCCAGCCACGTGTATATTTCCCCTTTAATGTCCAAACTGAGAAACATCCGTGTAAGAGCGCGGGTTCATACAAACTGTATTGGCATGGATGGCACCGACTAAACATCGCTTAAACGGGAAATTTACAACTGAATTTGGTTAACATGCCGTTAATCTGTCTTGAGATTTATTTGTTAATTCACTGTAGGATAGCAGTGAATGTTGGGCATTGTTAACTAATAAGCAAGAAATGTTGTAATCAAATTCAATATTTTCATTACACTATCGGGGTAATAAAACCAACATTAATAACAATAACACCAATAAAGCCCATTTTTACAATAACCCTAGGAAGTTTTTTTCCCTTTTTTTTTCTTTGTAAGCCGACAGAAGTGAATGTCTGTCGGCTGGAGATAACAGTGCCGGTAAATAAAGTGGAAAGCGCGCGCAAACCATGAGTGGGTCACGCAGCGTTGCCAGATATGGGAATTTATCCCTAGATTTGGGAAATTTTGGTGTCTGATGGGGATATTCCGTACAAATTTCTATGATGAAGAAACAAAGATGAGTAAACCTTTCTATCGTTGCAATTAATTTGCTTGCATTTATATGAAGTATAGTGAGTAACTTCTATATTAGTAAAGCCTACAGGATATAACATCTTGCGGAATTGATATTTGTTTGAGGCTCGAGGTGAGGGTGGCAGGTTCATCCTTGCCAAGATTCTTGGAAATGATGTGTCCTACCATGCAAGTGGCATTTTTAGATTTCTTTCAGAAGCAGGTCTTCTGAAAAATATTTAACTTATATGACATTCAATTTTTATGATTTTAATTGAATACTCTTCAATTTTTTATTTTATTTCATTTTTTACTTTTGTATACATAAATTTAATGTTACCGGCGTCAATGACCTTAGATGTCAGGATGCCTGAAAACTTTAAATCATTCATTCATTCAGAAGAAGAAAGTTTGTAATAATGAGGATTTTTGGGTTGTTTAGGGTTTTTTTATCTTGAGTTTTGGGGATTTTTAGGTTACCTATCTGGCAACACTGAACTGTGAGTGTGGGTGGCGAGAAAACTCTAGGGACAGATCAATGGGGCCTGAAATGGGAGGTGGCGCCTCTGTTTAAACACACCCTCATTTCTACGCTTTACATTAACCAATTGATTTCAAAATGGACAGGCTCCATTCATAATAAGCATTTCTCTATTTCTAACAATAATTCAACAAATACGAACAATTGAAATAGAGACGATCGTCCTGTTATTGTTAATGGGGTTTGGGAAAGACATCTCCTTTCACAGGCATGATCTCATTTCGTCCCTCGAGAACGCAATGGCTATGGATTTCTTTCCCTCTTGTTAACGTAATGGGGTATTTGATGCGAGAAGATTGATTCGAATGTGAATGATGCTCATCCGAAAAAAAAGTGCAACAATTTTTTTTTTATTATTTTTCATCAAACTTCAGCGACTCGGGCCTTCGGTGTGGACACAAAAGATAACACGAAACATATTGAATAGTTTATTTTGTCCTTCTTAGAAATTTTCAGGAATCCAAGAGGGTTTTTCACATACTACGTGAGCTATAAAGAAATTTTACGCGCGCGCACACACACCCACACACATACGCACACATACACACAAGCATACTTATGTCTTTTTAATTATATCATCATCATCTCCTTCTACGCCTATTAACGCAAATGGTCTCGGTTAGATTTCGCCAGTCGTCTCAAGCTTGAGCTTTTAATTCAATACTTCTCCATTCATCATCTCCTACTTTGCGCTTCATAGTCCCCGGCCATGTAGGTCTGAGTCTTCCAACTTTTCTAGTGCCTTGTGAAGCCCAGATGAATGTTTGGTAAACTAATCTCCCTTGGGGAGTGCGAAGAATATGCCCAAACCATCTCCATTTACCCCTCATCATGATCTCATCCACATATGGCACTCGAGTAATCTCTCTTATAGTTTCATTTCTAATCCTGTCCTGTCATTTTACTCCCAATATCCTTCTGATGGCTTTGTTCTCAAATCTACTAAATCTATTGGAGATTGTTTCATTGTCATACCATGACTCATGTTCATACAGTAACACCGATCTCACTAAACTGATATATAGTCTGATTTTTATATATAATTTCAGGTGATTTGATTTCCAAATTTTACTTAACCTAGCCATTGTCTGATTTTCTTTTTTCAATCTTTCACTAAACTCTAATTCTAAAGTTCCTAAATACTTAAATAATTCTACATCATTAATCCTTACTCCTTCCAATGATATCTCATCTTCTATTGCATATTCCGTTCTCATCATCTCTGTCTTTCTTCTATTTATCTTCAGCCCAACATCGTGAGATATTTCGTGCATTCTGGTAAGCGAGCATTGCAAATCCTGTGGTGCTCTGCTAACAAGGACAGCATCATCAGCATACTCTAGGTCTGCTAAATTCCTATCACCTATCCAGTCCAATCCTTCTCCACCATCTTTGACTCTTCTATGCATTACAAAATTCGTGAGGAGGATAAACAACATAGGTGACAACGCATTCCCTTGAGAGTACTCCGCTGTTCACTGAAAATTCATTTGATAAGACTCCATTAACATTAACTTTGCACTTGCTATGCTCATGAACAGACTTAATCAAATTTACATATTTAAGAGGAATTCCATAATAACGCAGGACTCTCCACAAAATTGGCCAGTGCACACTATCAAAAGAAAGGCTTTTCCATAGTCCACAAATGCCATCAAAAGGGGATTTCTATATTCTACGCATTGCTGTACATGTCTCAAACTGAAAATTTGGTCAGTGCAACTTCTACCTTTTGTAAATCCTGCTTGTTCATCTCTCAGCTTTTCGTCTCTTTAGAATAAGCATACTATATATTTTCATAACAACTGACGTAAGTGTTATGCCTCTGTAATTATTTAAATCAGTCAGGTCTCCTTTTTTTTGCTATTTTCACCAACACTCCTAACTCCCATTCATCGGGTTTTGTCTCTCATTCCACATTCTACAAAATGATCATGTAAGTAGTCTGGGAGTCACTTCATTTTCGGCCAGTATCATCTCTGCAGTTGTTCCATCGTATCCTGGGGCTTTCCATCTCTTGAGGTTTTTTTTTTTTTTTTTTTTTTTTTTTTTTAGGATAACTTCGACTTCAAACACACTGAATTAATTCATGGGAACATCAAGGTCTTCATCAGCTTCAGGTATATCAATCAAATTATTCCCTTCATATCTCCTATTCATAACCTCACTAAAGTGTTCCATTCAACGTTGTCTTTCTTCATCTTAGGTGTGCGCTAGCTGAGGATAAGAAAATGGTGCTCTTGTTTTCATACCTCGTATATAATTCACAAGTATAGTTATTATAATCAATGTAGGTAGTAGGTTGACCAGAGCACCATCCACCCGTTGAGATACTACCACTAGAGTTATTGGGTCCTTTGACTGGCCAGACAGTAGGCTACTACTTTGGATCCCTCTCTCTGGTTACGGCTTATTTTGATTTTGCTTAAACATATTCTCCTCTGTCCTTATACACCTGACAACACTGAGATTACTGAACAATTCTTTTTTTTTTTTTTGCTCAAAGGGTTAACTACTGCAAGGTAATTGTTCATTGGCTATTTTCCTCTTGGTAATGGTAGAAGAGACTCTTTAGCTATGGTAAGCAGCTCTTCTTGGAGAACACTCCAAAATCAAACCATTGTTCTCTAGTCTTGGGTAGTGCCATACCATCTGTACCATGATCTTCCACTGTCTTGGGTTAGAGTTCTCTTACTTGGGGTATACTCGGACACTCTTTTCTATATTATTTATCTTCCTCTTATCACTCTCACTCTTCTGTTTATTATGTTTTGTAATTTCTTTCTTAGACAGTACTTTCGCAAGTAGCAGTAGTCAATCCTGGTAATAACACAGTTTATCATAAGTTTCTATACAGTTTCTTCATCCCAAAAGCAATGTTTCCAAGGTGATATCCAGCGGATTTTACTCTATTATTTGAGCATTGAGAGACAAATTACAGGCAATTTATGCCCCTAGGTCACGAACTTTGATAGAAATCGGGACCGAGTTGTCAAAATTTATTTGGATGTCACCTAAGTTTCTTAAGCGGTTTTACTTACAAACCATCACAATCTCAGTTTTATTTTCACTTAATTTTAGCAGTTTAACTGCCATCCATTCCCTAACGTTGGAAAGAACCTTGTTTAAATTTCAGCAATATCACCAATGTGGAGAATTTAAACTGTGTATAATCCACAAATAGTTTAAACTTCACTTCATCCTGTAGGACTTTTGATAGACCTATAATATCGATACAGAATAAGATTAACATGGTACACTTTAAAGGACCCTCAAGAATGACAGAGGTAAAAGACATTGACAATGCTTTGGCAGGGCAATGCCCTAGAAACTGACCACATATCCATAGGATCAGCGCCCAAGATACCTCTCCGCCCGAACTAGGACCTGGGAGGGCCAGGCAATGGCTGTTGATGATTCAATGTAGACGCATTGGCTCTACTAAACCCCACATCCTTTGCTCACAAGGATGGCGAGGTTGCAGACACTACAAGAAACTACCGAGTTTGGGTGGGACTCGATCTCCCGTCCAGCAGAACGCCAGGCAGGGACGTTTCCCATGATGAACTAAAATCAGGATAAGAGTCCAGAACTTCCTACAGAGAGACATATTATCATTATTATTATTATTATTATTATTATTATTATTATTATCAATTGCTTAGCTACAACCCTGATTGGAAAAGCAGGATGCTATAAGGCCAGGGGACCCAACAGGGAAAATAGCCCAGTGAGAAAAGGAAACAAGGAAAAATAGAATATTTTAAGAACAGTAACAACATTGAAATGAATATTTCATATATAAACTTTAAATAATTTAACAAAACAAGAGGAAGAGAAATTAGATAGAATAGTGTGCCCGAGTGTACCCTCAAGCAAGAGGACTCTAACCCAAGGTGGTGGAAGACCATGGTACAGAGGCTATGGCACTACCCAAGACTAAGAGAACAATGGTTTGATTTTGGAGTGTCCTTCTCCTAGAAGAGCTGCTTACCATAGCTAAAGTCTCTCTTCTACCCTTACCAAGAGGAAAGTAGCCACTGACCAATTACAGTGCAGTAGTTAACCCATTGGGTGAAGAAGAATAGTTTAGTAATCTCAGTGTTGTCAGGTGTATGAGGACAGAGGAGAATCTATAAAGAATAGGCCAGACTAGTCGTTGTATAAGTAGGCAAAGGGAAAGTGAACCGTAACCAGAGAGAAGGATCCAGTGAAGTACTGCCTGGCAAGTCAAAGGACCCCATAACTCTAGTGGTAGTATTTTAACGGGTGGCTGGTGCCCGTGCCAACTTACTACTATATACGGGGCAAGGAATAAAATTATCAAATTCAGGACATATCCCGGGAAAACTATTGGTAACCCTAACCAATAGTGATATAAATGATAAGTCAATTTCTTAGGATGTCACTGTCTTGAGACAATTTTGAATTTCACGACGCTCATAAGACAGATTGATCTTGAAATATTGTAACTAAAATCAGATTCGATGGTCTAAGGTTGTGGCGCCATGTTAATAAACTTATTTCAAAGGTTCTGATTGTTGTTTGAAAAAATTATTTTCAATTTTTCCTAATTTTTAAATCGTTTATAATGTAAGTTAGGCCTACTTTCGAAAACTAGAAAGAACTGCTTTGACAAACTGAGTCACACATAACATATTCATTGCATATATGGAAAGGGTTGCTTTATGAATATGATGGGATAAAATACTGCGAAACTGTCAAGGGCTATTCTAATTTATCATCATCGGTACATAATACCTGTTGGACTCACTAAAGCCAATTCGGGTTTGTGAACAACTTTACAATGTTTACCTTGACATATCTTTGATTATCATGAATTTTCATATCATTCCATTATTTCACTTAAAATACACGTAATATTTCTATGAAAATTAGAACCAAGATCCTCTCTAAAGATGAATAATTACAAAAAGTATATCATCACATCCTTTATTCGAATAAATGCCCAAGAAATAATTACCTTACCGTACATTGTCTAAGTAGCCATGACGATCACGCTGTCAAATCTATACCGTAGTTCTGTGACGTCACAACTCATATGATTCTCTCAAAACACAAGACAACACAGACAGAGGAGCAGACGAAACCATGGCTATATCAGCTGCGCAGGGAAAATTAATCGCCGTTATTGGCGATGAGGTTAGTCTTGCTTGTCATTTATATATATGTAAGACAGGTTAACTAGACGACAAATGTTTTTTAAAGAAACTGCCATAAGTATTTAGTTTTTCAGGAATTATAGAGGCTTAAAGTAAGGCAAGATATGTCTCTAACCCTATACTAACCTTGAAGTCACGTATATTTTAGACTGGTGTTTGGTGCTGCAGCTTAACCTTGGTAGAAGTTACACAAAAAGCTGTTTCCTCACCTTCTCCGGAACTTCCTAGAGAATACTTGACCAATTGCACATTGGCTTTTATGTAGAATAACTTACAGTAGGCTAACATAGGTTAAGGTCACAAGTGAATGCCTTGATGGTGAGGCAGTTATATTCTTACTTTGAGCCTTCAAGTTTTTACTGGGGTTTGTGTATGATAGCGGCCACCTGTATGTATGATTACTGCTGACTTAGAATACGGCAGTGGTAGGGGTGATCGCATGGGGGCGTTACCCCCCACCCCGTCAGGTAAGTAGGTAAGGACACAGCTTGTAGGTTAGGTTATGGGGAAAATTTAGATTAGTTTTGTCAATTTTTAATCCAAATGAGAGGAACTGGCCGCTGATATACAAAGGCTCCGTTAGGTAAGTAAGGAAGGACATGGTTTATAGGTTAGGGGGGAAAGTTTAGGTTAGTTGGTGTCCATCTTTATATGCACACTGGAGGAACTGGCCGCTGATATACAAAGGCTCCTTTTATCGCCTGCCTGTCTAATTTTGAGGTAAACTTTATTTAGTTTCATTATAGAACGCTGCAATATTAGTTAGGACGTTGGAACTCGCATAATTTATAGATCTTTGCAAATAACCTAATTTGGATTCCATATACTACTGGCGGAACCTCTATTAATGAAGTTACAGATTTTAATAAGAAATTTCAATTTTGCTCCTTTTGTCATCTGAGCATGTGACAGGAGCCTCCTTTCACCCAGTAGTTCAATAAAAATATGATGGGTGGTGCTTCTGTCATGAGATACTCTTTTAAACAGAATAAAGGTTGGTTAATATATGATACTTTAATTACTAGCGAACCTTAGGTTCGGTATAAAAAATGGCTGAGCGCTGGCTAGTTTATTTTTTTTTTTTCCATATTTCATGGGGCTGGGGGATAATATCTTAAACATATCGGTCTATTAAAATGTGAAGTATTTCTCACTCTATCTCCATTGTTTATTTACATTTGGGGGACTGATGGGTAGTTATTGGCATTGCTTGTGTTCTCTTGTGCAAGCTGTTTTGTTTTTTGTATGACGTAATCATTACCTGACTTTTTTAACCGATTTCGAGCTTCCAAATATTTATGCACAAGTTCCTGGATGTTGTTTTACAACAGCCATTTTTTTCCACCCTCTTCTTTAGTTTCAACTTCACTAACATCACAAAAAGATGTCTCGAAGCCTTTGTATATCAGCGGCCAGTTCCTCCAGCAAGCATAAAATGTGGACACCAACTAAACTAAACATACCTCCCCTCCAACCTAGCCTACAAGCTGTGTCCTTATCTATTTTCCTAACTGGGAGGGGCGCTGACCCCCCCCCCCCCCCTTACACTGTTGTATTCTTAGTCAGCCGTTATCATACATACAGGTGGCCGCTGTTAAACATACACCCCGTTGTCTGGCCGAATACATGAATCATATATTTTTCCTACTTGCTATTTTGTGTTTTATGCATTTCTGACCATGATTATTGGGCAAACCACCTGTTCATGAGTTTTTGAACCCCCTTGTATAAAGACAATCATGGGGGACCCAGGTGGGAAACCAGATTTTTTTGGGGGGGTGGGGAAATGTCTAAAGCGAGTGAATTTCAGCAGTATTAATAGTCAGAAATGTAAAATACATACAGGATAACCAGTTTGAAAAATATATGGTTCATGTAAGTGAATGAGAATTAAAGTATCACAATTCTCTGTGATTCACTTAACATTCTTCTAATGGTTTTTGCTCCACCGTGGCTCACATCACTAGCAAATAAACATAATCTCACTGCTCCTATGTTCTGGGAAGCATTATATAGATGTGGTGCGCACTTTCACATGAGCAACAATAGCTATACACTGAATGGAGAGTGTTTTCATCATAATCAATTGCCAACATAGATTAAATTACATTAAATTTTGGAAATAGATTGTACTTCCCTCTTTAAGATTTCTTTTTGGGATGGTAGTGAAGTTGAATATGAAAGGTAGGGTGAAAATAAATGGCTGTTGTAGAATAACATCCGGGAACTTGTGCATGAATACTTGAAAGTTTGTAATTGGTTAAAAAGTCCAGGTAATGATTACTGTGAGTCATAAAAAAAAATTGGCTTGCACGAGCGAGCGCAAGCAACATGTGCAGTACCAATAACTTGCCGTCAGTCCTGCAAATGTAAATAAACAAGAGTTAGAGTGAAAAATACTAAACATTTTAATCACCTGATACATAAGTTATCATGCCTCAGCCCCCATTAAATATATAGAGAAAAATACCAAAATAGCCAGCACTCATCCATTTCTTATAGCGAATTCCAATTTCAGTAGTACAGTAATTGAAGTATCATATATTAACCCAATGAGATAATGTTAAATCGCAAGGTATGACAGCAAAATCCAGTTGAACTAAGTGATAAAATAGATGAATAAGATAATGCTAAAATATCAATATGACTCCATTGAAGCTTGAACGCTTATTAAGATTTTCAATGAAGTAACCTTAGCTGGCTGTCGGGTAGCTCTGATAAAATAGATGAATAAAATATTAGCATGACTTGATTGAAGCTGGAACGCTTATTATTAAGATTTTCAATGAAATAACCACAGCTGGCTGGTGGGTAGCTCTGTCCACCCAACTAGCAGCACTCTACCTTCACTTCACTTTGACTCTGCAGTAGTGTACTTTCCCTCCGTCATGCTTTGGCCCAACTTTTGCTCTTCTTTCCCTTTCTAGATTGTTTTGCCTGCGCTTTATGATATCAGCTCCTTGGGTAAACATGCAACTTTGCTTTTTAAATATTAAACTTAGCAGGTGAATATATAATAGCTGACGTCTCGGACGGCTCGACAGAAACACAAAAACTCGCGAGCGATCGCCGTGAAGGTTGCGGGTGTGCCCACCAGCGCCGACTATCGGTCAGATACCGCATATACATGTAAACAGCCTCAGTTCTTCTCTGTCAGTCTTGTCGACAAGTTGATTCCGCTCGCTGTTGACCTGGAGTTTTCGTCATTCTTGGTGAAGTACTTCTTTTTGGTTTTGAGCTTTCGCAGTGACAGGTGTTTTTCTCTTCAATTAAAACTCTTGAACCCTTTTTTGGATAGCGTTTATTGTTGATGACTTTGGATTTGTTCGGATTTTCTTGGACTTTTCAAAATGGCTGACCCTTCTCCTATCCCTGGACCTAAATTTCGTAAATGTAATGCTAGGGATTGTAACAAACGTCTTCCCAAGGCCTCTCTCGACCCACATACCGTGTGTTCTAATTGCCTGGGTAAAACCTGCCAATTAGGAGATCGGTGTGATGAGTGCGTGGTCCTTTCGGAATTCGACTGGCTAGAGTTTGATAAGTATTCTCGTAAGCTTGAGAGAGATAGGGTGAGGAGAAGCTCCTCTAGGTCGTTGGATTTTTCCTCCTCCCATGCCCCTGAACCTAATCCTTCCCCTGTAGTAGTTGTTCCTGAACCCTCTACTAGCACTCATGAACCATCCATGCGGGATATGTTGCTTGCCATTCAAGCTTTGGGCGAGAGAGTTGAGTCCTTAGCATCGGACCGTAATCAACTCATGGCGGATGTGAATGTGTTAAAGTGTCAGAGTGCCAAATCAGAAAATCGTGGGGATAAAGTGATTAGTGCGCAAAGTGTTTTTAGTGTTGCGACCGAGGGTTCGTCTGTTCGTGCTTGTCGTTCTCCTAGTCCTAGACCTCTTTCAGGCTCCCCTGCACCAGGGAGAAGTAATGTCGTAGGACTTAAGGGGACGAGAGGCTTTAACCAACGAACAGACGTTCCCTCTATGGTATCACGCGTGTCTCGTCAAAATCGCCCCTACCATAAAACGAGCGAGGCTGTTTTCTCCTCGTCATCCGAAGGCTTCTCGCAAAAGAAACCTTGGAGCAAAGTAGCTTCCTTGACTGCTACTGCTGCTCCTTTGCGTGTGGACTTTGCTTGTCAAGCATTGCCACCGCGGCAGGTCTCTCCCTTGCTTGAGACTCATCAATTGTCGGACGAGGTTCCTTCAGATGAGGATGTTGCTGATCCTCCACCTACTGATAATCCTTTGGATGTTTTATCAGACGTTGAAGAGCCTAAGGCTGCGCAACCTTCTATGGACTTTAAGAAAATCATGATGATTTTTAAGGATCTTTTCCCAGACCATTTTGTTACTTCTGCTCCTCGTTCGCCTCCGTCAGAGTTTGCGCTAGGCATAGCTGCTGCGAAGCCTTCTTTTACTAAGCTAGTGCTCTCTCGCTCTTCTAAGAGGGCTTTACGTTTGCTAGGCGACTGGTTGGTTACCAGGAAGAGTTTGTGGAAGACGGCCTTTGCCTTCCCTCCTTTTAAACTAGCTTCTAGAGCGAGCGTCTGGTATGACACGGGAGAAGTTCTCAGCTTGGGAGTCCCTGCCTCTGCCCATGGTGACTTCTCAAGCCTCGTAGACTCTCCCCGTCGCCTGGCCATGAGACGCTCTAAAGTTTGTTGGTCCTCCTCGGACCTTGACCATCTCCTTAAAGGGGTTTACAGGGCCTTCGAGGTTTTTAACTTTTTAGATTGGTCTCTAGGAGCATTAAGCAGGAAGATCTCGTCTGCCGACCAGGATGTTTCCGTGCTTATTATGTCTTGTATGGACAAAGCCATCCGCGATAGCTCCAATGAGCTCGCCGCCACCTTTACGTCTGGAGTCCTGAAGAAGAGGGAAACCCTTTGCTCTTTCCTTTCAGCAGGAGTTACTCCCTGTCAAAGGTCGGAGCTTCTCTTTGCCCCCTTATCAGCTGCCTTGTTTCCTCAACAGCTGATCAAGGACATTGCGGCTTCGCTTGTACAGAAGGATACACATGACCTGATGGCTACTTCTGCTCGCAAGGGAGCTCCTTCTTCGTCTTATGTTGTGAGGCCCAGGATCGATACCCCAGCGACTAGGTTTATCCCGCCCTTTCGTGGCAGAGCCCCCAGCAGGGGAGGCGCTCGTGCCGACGGAAAAAGAGGCAAGAGGAGAGGATCCAAGTCCTCCCGTGGCAGAGTCTGACTGCCCACGTCCTCAGACAGCGGTAGGGGCCAGACTGAACAGCTTCTGGCAGGCCTGGGAGAAGAGGGGTGCAGACCAAGAGTCTGTGTTGTTGCTCAAGGAGGGGTACAAAATACCTTTTGTACGCAGACCTCCTCTAGTAACAGTTCCTCTAGACCTCTCTCCCAGGTATCGAGAGGAGTCAAAAAGACAAGCTCTACATCAGCAGGTGTGTCTGTTGCTAGAGAAGGGAGCGGTGGTGAAAGTCTCGGACCTTCAATCACCGGGATTTTACAACCGTCTCTTCCTAGTCCCAAAGCATACGGGAGGTTGGAGGCCAGTGCTGGACGTCAGTGCGCTCAACGTTTTTGTTATAAAAACAAAATTTACGATGGAGACCACGAAGTCCGTCCTAGCAGCGGTCAGAGAGGGAGACTGGATGGTCTCTCTCGACCTGCAGGATGCGTACTTCCACATTCCTATTCACCCAGATTCTCAACCGTACCTGAGGTTTGTTTACAGGAATGTGGTGTACCAGTTTCGAGCACTGTGCTTCGGCCTCAGCCCTGCTCCTCTCGTGTTTACGAGGCTCATGAGGAATGTGGCAAAATTCCTTCATTTATCGGGAATTCGAGCCTCCCTGTACTTGGACGACTGGCTTCTCAGAGCATCGTCCCGTCATCGCTGTCTGCAGGACCTTCACTGGACGTTGGATCTGGCAAAGGAGTTGGGACTGTTGGTGAACTTAGAAAAGTCTCAACTGAATCCATCCCAGACGATTCTCTATTTGGGGATGGAGATTCGCAGTCTAGTTTTTCGGGCTTTTCCGTCTGCCACCCGGATAGAGCAAGCCCTACTCAAAGTCCGCCTCATGCTGAAAAAAGACCGTTGCTCAGTAAGAGGTTGGATGAGCCTCTTAGGGACTCTGTCATCCCTGGAGCAATTTGTCTCGCTAGGGAGACTTCACCTTCGCCCTCTCCAGTTCCATCTAGACTCACACTGGAACAAGAGCAAGACTTTAGAAGCTGTGTCAATCCCGGTCTCCGAGCCAGTAAAAGCATGCCTGAACTGGTGGGACAGCAACATAAGTCTGCGAAAGGGTCTGTCCCTGGCAGTCAAGAACCCAAACCACGTGTTGTTCTCAGACGCGTCGGATTTGGGTTGGGGAGCGACTCTGGACGGTCGGGAATGTTCGGGTCTTTGGACGTCGGATCAGAAGAGCATGCGCATCAACGGCAAGGAGCTGTTAGCGGTTCACTTGGCCTTGATGAGTTTCGAGAGCATTCTTCGAAACAAAGTGGTAGAGGTCAATTCGGACAACACCACAGCTTTGGCGTACATCTCCAAGCAAGGAGGCACTCACTCCCACACACTGTTCGTCATCGCAAGGGACCTCCTCATCTGGTCAAAAAATCGAGGCATCTCCCTGTTGACAAGATTCATCCAGGGGGACTTGAACGTCTTAGCAGACTGTCTCAGTCGGAGAGGTCAGGTGATCCCCACAGAATGGACCCTCCACAAGGACGTGTACAAGAGTCTTTGGGTGACTTGGGGTCAACCCTCCATAGACCTCTTTGCCACCTCGTTGACCAAAAGGCTCCTGACCTATTGCTCTCCAGTCCCAGATCCAGAGGCGACCCACATAGATGTGTTTCTACTGGACTGGTCTCACCTGGACGCGTACGCATTCCCACCGTTCAAGATCATCAACAAGGTACTGCAGAAGTTCGCCTCTCACGAAGGGACAAGGTTGACGTTGGTTGCTCCCCTCTGGCCCGCGAGAGAGTGGTTCACTGAGGTACTTCAATGGCTGGTAGATGTTCCAAGGAGTCTTCCTCTAAGGATGGATCTCTTACGGCAGCTCCACGTAAGGGATCTTCATCAAAGCCTCCCCGCGCTTCGTCTGACTGCCTTCAGACTATCGAAAGACTCTCAAGAGCTCGAGGTTTTTCGAAGGAGGCAGCCAGAGTGATTGCGAGAGCTAGGAGAGCTTCTACCATCAAGGTATACCAGTCGAAGTGGGAAGTCTTTAGAGACTGGTGCAAGTCATCATCCATTTCCTCTTCCAGTACCTCTGTAGCCCAAACTGCAGACTTTCTCCTACACCTGAGAAATGTTCGCTCCCTCTCAGCGCCCACTATTAAGGGCTACAGGAGCATGTTGGCTTCTGTATTCAGACATAGAGGCTTAGATCTTTCCAATAATAAAGATCTCCAAGATCTCCTTAAGTCCTTCGAGACCTCTAAGGAGCGTCGTATGGCAACTCCTGGATGGAACTTAGACGTGGTCCTAAGGTTCCTAATGTCCGACAGGTTTGAGCCATTACATTCAGCCTCCCTGAAGGATCTCACCCTCAAGACGCTTTTCTTAGTATGCTTGGCTTCGGCTAAAAGGGTCGGTGAGATCCATGCCTTCAGTAGGAACATCGGCTTTTCTACAGATAAAGCCACATGTTCACTTCAGCTTGGTTTCTTGGCCAAAAATGAACTGCCTTCTCGTCCTTGGCCTAAGTCGTTTGATATACCTTGCCTGTCAGAGATCGTAGGCAACGAGCTTGAAAGAGTACTGTGTCCAGTTAGAGCTCTTAAGTTTTATTTAGCTCGTACCAAATCCTTACGAGGTGGATCTGAGGCCTTGTGGTGCTCAGTTAAGAAGCCATCATTGCCTATGTCTAAAAATGCTTTATCGTATTTTATTAGATTTTTAATCCGAGAGGCTCATTCTCACTTGAGTGAAAAAGATCGTTGCTTGCTTAAGGTCAAGACGCACGAAGTAAGAGCTATAGCAACTTCAGTGGCCTTTAAGCAAAACAGATCTCTGCGAAGTATTATGGACGCGACCTTTTGGAGAAGCAAGTCGGTATTCGCTTCATTTTACTTAAAAGACGTCCAGACTCTTTATGAGGACTGCTACACACTGGGTCCATTCGTTGCAGCGAGTGCAGTAGTGGGTGAGGGTTCTACCACTACATTCCCTTAATTCCAATATCCTTTTAATCTTTCTCTTGAAATGTTTTTAATCTTGTTTTGGGTTGTACAGAAGGCTAAGAAGCTTTTCGCATCCTTTTTGATTTGGCGGGTGGTCAAATATCATTTCTTGAGAGCGCCCAGATTAAGGGTTTTGATGAGGTCCTGTTGTATGGGTTGCCGCTCTGGATATAACAGCTCCCGGGAGTCTTTCAGCATCCTGAGAGGATGGCTGGGCTTCGTGAGGAAAGCGGACTAACAAGGCAGAGTAATCGTCAGAGTCAGCTTCCTTACCAGGTACCTATATTTATTTGGGTTTTGTTATGATATAACTGTCAAAAACTCTAAGCATATACACCTTTATTGTATTAATACTGGTCTCTACCCACCACCATGGGTGTGAATCAGCTATTATATATTCACCGGCTAAGTTTAATATTTAAAAATGATATTTTGATTATAAAATAAATTTTTGAATATACTTACCCGGTGAATATATAAATTAAAGGTCCTCCCTTCCTCCCCGATAGAGACCCAGCGGGATGAGAAGAACTGAGGCTGTTTACATGTATATGCGGTATCTGACCGATAGTCGGCGCTGGTGGGCACACCCGCAACCTTCACGGCGATCGCTCGCGAGTTTTTGTGTTTCTGTCGAGCCGTCCGAGACGTCAGCTATTATATATTCACCGGGTAAGTATATTCAAAAATATATTTTATAATCAAAATATCATTTTGTAAAACCAGCCAACGATATAATTATTATTAAAAGCTAAGCTACAACCTTAGATGGAAAAGAAAGATGCTATAAGCTCAAGGGCTCCAACAGGGAAAAATCGCCCAGTAAGGAAAGGAAATAATTAAATAAAATAACTAGAGAAGTAATATACAATCAAAATGAAATATATTAAGAACAGTAACATTGAATTCATATATAAACTATAAAAACTTAAAAAAAACAGGTATAAAAGGAGAAATAAGATGGAACAGTGTGCTCAAGTGTTCCCTCAAGCAAGAGAACTCAAATCCAAGACAGTGGAAGGCCATGGTACAGAGGCTATGGCACTACCCAAGACTAGAGAACACTGGTTTGATTTTTGGAGTGTCTTCCTCCTAGAAGAGCTGCTTACCATAGCTAAAGAGTCTCTTCTACCCTTACCAAGAGGAAAGTAGATACTGAACAATTACTTGGCAGTAGTTACCCCTTGAGCAAAGAATAATTGTTTGGTAATATCAGTGTTGTCAGGTGTATGAGGACAGAGGAGAATGTGCAAAGAATAGGCCAAACTATTAGGTGTATGTTTAGGCAAAAGAAAGATAAACCGTAACCAGAGAGAGTGAGCCAATGTAGTACTGCCTGACCAGTCAAAGGACCCAATAACACACTTGCAATAGTATCTCAATGGGTGGCTGGTGCCCCAGCAACCTAAGTGGACCCACATCTTTGGTGTAGTTTCTGCAGAGGGCATAATTGCTTGCAGGCTTCCCCCTGTTCTGAGTATAGGAAGTGGCCTTCTTTTCGAAGAAGAGAAAGAATTCGAAGAGGGATTTGATGCCATCGCCCAAGCTGATGCCGAAGAAATTCACAAGCTCCTTATCCCGTTTTTGGGTGCAAAACCAGCTGTTTTTTCTTCTCTTTCCCCTATGTCCAAGGTCAATGGGAGAAAGTGAAAGGAAGTCCCCCCCCCACCTGCTCTCAGGGTGTTCTTGGGCAAGACACAAGTACAGTACAGTATTCTTTTCCACTAGTGAAGTTGATACCCCCTGTCCATCTCTCAAGGAACTCCCTCTTGTGTGACTAGTATTGACAGATTCTACAAGGACCTGGACATTGGTTTGTGGTGACTGAAAAGCATACACTGAAGAGAAGTTTACATGCGCTAAGGATGATTCGGCATTCACAAAGGATGTAACAGTACGCTCTTAAGGAACAAGCACGCAAGGGAAAAGTGATCACGCTTTAAAGCGGATTCATCACGAGCTAAGGAGGAATTGGTGCAGGCAAACATTGAAATTACATGCTCTAAAGATTCACCAAAAACACATGATTTTGCACAATCTCCATACTAAAGCTTAACCGTTAACAGATCATTACTGTACACTGAACCACGCACTGAGACACAACTCTCCCAATCCCCTTATGATCCGGTTCAAAACGAAGACACTTGTTCATCTCGCTCAAAGGCTACCAGCCAAAGATTGCTTCACAAGTCACAAAATGGGAGATCTAAAAGAGAGGAAACCTAAAACTTCGGCACTTTGCAAATCCTAGTCACCTGGTTGCTTCACAAACTTGGTGGAAACCAGACCAAAAAGAACGTCAATTTCACTGAGATCGTTCTGACTCTATGGTTTTATCCATATGCTTAGACTTGTCAATCGCTAATAACCTTCGAGAAAGATATTTTTGTCCTGGCTCTCAATCTCTTTGGAGGAGAGAAAGCCACCACCTTCCAGTTGTTCCTACAAAAACCGTTCCTCAGACAAGGCCAGGTACACTGAGAATGATCCTTCGGACTGTTCAGTGTACAGCACTCCTTGCCCTTCAGAGCCTAGTATTCTAGTCCCAGCTGGTCTTCAGAAGGAAAGGCAGCTTGACCGCTGATTGATGACCGTCCTCTTCTGTCGAGTACTGACCCTGCTCCATCCAAAAGGAAGGACAAACTCTTGATAGCATCAGTTAATTCCTCCCTTCACATAAGATGCAAGGATTCTTGGAATGGGAGAGACCCACTTGACCCTGATCAGGCCCACTATTGGCAGAGAATGGAAACCCCTATAGGGAATCCATCTTCCTCAAGGACCTGTCCCTCATTAGTGAATGTAACTATCTTGGAGAGTTGTCCGCGGAGCCTATCATAGGCGGGATGACTGCTATCAACAGACGCTTTAGCGCTCCTCAATGGTCGAGGCCGGCCCTTGAGCTTCCGTGGTCGGTTCTTACACAGGAAGCTCAGGGTGAACTCGTAGGTCTCCGGACTTTCTCTAGAGCAAAGATTTTATGTACTGGAAGAAGCAGCCCCTTGGCCTTTTCTGATAGATACAGCTACAACAGGCACCTCTGCAGACACTTAACTTTTAGGGCATCTGATTCTTGACTTCTGAGTCTACAGCCTTGGAAGCTGCAACTATGGCAAACCTGCAAGCTATGAGCTGGTTAGACCCCTGGTTGGGAGCACTAATGTACTACACTTCATCTCAGAATCTGTTTGATCCTAAGATGAAGAAATACACGAACCTCATACTCTTGGATGCAAAGGCAGTAACTACCTTGCACATCAGTCTGCTGGTATAGAAAAGGAGAGATGCAGTCACAGAAAGATTCTCCAGTCAAGTAGGACAGAACACAGCTCTCTCTCTTAGGAAAGCACTGATCCTGGATGTAACAACACACTTCTTGCAGAAGGACGTTGAGTCCACCATCGACTGTCGGAGGAGGGAGAGTTAAGACTCCGTAATCCACAGAGCAGTGACCTTCAAGGTCCATAGCCTTCCTAGATCATCTGCTCCCAGAGCTTCAAGCATTGAAGAAGCCGATGGTGAAGCACTGGTTAAGATATGCTGTTCCAGGAAAGGGGGGGGGGACCTTGCTTCGTTCTTTCACTCTTTCTGAGTCAGAAAAGGAGATAGAAGGGAGGAAGGGGATGCTGAGATTGGCTATCCCCCTCCTACAGCTGCTGCAAGTCAGGGGATGCCTGTCAAGTCATTGGGCAATGTTGTAGCAACACTTCACAGTGAAGCGAGTGGTGGAAGTCATACTGTAAAGGGTGGATACTACCTACCTTTCATCAACTATTGTCCTCCCCTCATTTGCTTCCCGATGACATTCCTGACGTACCCTCTGAAATAGCCAAAAGCGCGATGCCCTGTTGAAGTGAAGGCGATGAATGAGAAGAATGTGCTAGAAGTTGTCCTAGACGGGTCTCCTGGTGGAAAGGTAGATTGGTGGATGGAGGGCAGTTATCAACCTCTCCTCTGAACACTGTTGTACAACAGACTCCATTTAAGATGGAGACGGCAAGCACAGTACATGCAGCCATCTTGAAGGATGACTTTATGCTCTCCGTTTACATCAAGGAAGCGTATTGTACAGTATTTCCAAATACCAATCCACCAATTGAACAGAAAGTACTTCCACTTCATCCTCGAGGGAGTCATGTATGTACATGTTCAAAGTCCTGTTATTTGGACTGTTGACAGCTCCCCATGTGTTCACGTGAGTGTTCATGCTGGTCTCAGTTTGAGCCCACTCAAATGATATTCACTTGCTGGGAGACCAACGATGATTGACAAACAGCATGTATCAATGTGTTCCTAAAGGAACAACTTTAGGTTCACATCTTTTCCCTTGCTCTTCCGAAAGATAGAGGGTGCTCATTCAGTAAAGGAAGAGGAGGGCGAGGCCCTTACTCCTACCTGTAGTGTGCATGCTCGTTCTTCTGAGAGAGGATAAGTAGCCTATGTGTGAGCACTTGTATCACATACTGTTAAGTAGCTTCGTGGAAGGAATGTTTCCGTTAAGTATTCTCTCTCCTCACGAAATTCGTTGGTGAACGAAGAGTTGCCAAGTTTCTTGCCTTACTAGAAAGGAAATATGAGCTCTTATTAGATGAGCGTAGCTTTTTAGAAGGGTGTTTGCGAACAGCTGAGCATTCCCCATCTGGAGATTGCACGCCAGCAGTAGAGCACACTTTAGAGTGTGAGGAGATGTGAAATCAAGATCCGATGAGTGTATGCCACTTGGGGAAGTACTTGCAAGAGTACGAATAGACAGGCGCACCCACTGTTATAAGTCCAGTAATTGAGAGCGCTAGCACAAACAGGTGAGGTGGTTTCCAGTAGGAGAGTTCTTTCACAAGCAGGTGAGATTGTGTGTGATTGCAGGCTGGTGAAATGGTGCACGATCAGTTATGAGCAGGTAAGATGACGCTCCCGTAAGCGCATGTTATCATGAGTGTGAGATGGCGCTTCCGTAGATGTGCATGTTCTCAAATAGCTGAGGGGAAAAGTGATCAGATGCCGTGGCACTCAAGTAGGAGCTCGTGATCGCAAACAGGTAAGACGGTGCTCGCATAAGAGCATGTGATCGCGAACAGGTGAGCGCACGATTGCAAGAAGACGTGGTGCTCTAATGGCGCTCCTGTAAGAGCAAGCGATCACAAGCGGGTGAGGTGGCGATCCTATAGGAGCGTGTGATCGCAAATAGATGAGTTGTGCTTCCATAGATGGGCAACACTGTCTCTCCCACAGTGAGAGAAATGATAGGAGGGGCTTATATGTAACTCCTGTTAATTGGAGCTGAAGGACTAATTGTCCAGTTGGAGAAAAAGAAGGGTGGTGCCCTTTTTGTTTCCTACCTACAGTGTGTGCTAAGTCTGATGAAGGCTTGGATCCCATGTCATCATTGAGAGACAAAGGTGCAGCAGATGTGAAGAAATAATTTGAGGTCCTATTGATGGTGAGCAACGACATTCATTCCTAAGTTACGATGACATTGCTGTCACTACTGTACAGTAAGAAGTATTGTATACTGTAATCAGTTTCTTATAATGAAGTTATTATACTTGCACCACTATTTTAATAGATTTAATCACATGAGCCCTCTACTGGGGTTTCCTTTTTTATGTTGGTTAGTTTTGAAAACTGCTTTTGAATTAAAAGTGTTTATAAATTATTCTTCTATGTGTGAGAACAATACTGTACTATGTAACATTTTGAGAATGACCATAAATTCTGACTATAGTCAATTTTTTTTAGCAATGCAGATTTGCACCGACTCGTAGCGGTGCCCTTTTAGCTCGGAAAAGGTTCCTGATCGCTGATTGGTTGGACGAGATAATTCTAACCAATCAACGATCAGGAAACTTTTCCGAGCTAAAAGGGCACCGCTGCGAGTCGGTGCAAATCTGCCTCGATAAAAGAAATGTACTATAGATCCTTGTATTCATCCTTTATGTTAAGTCTGGTTACAATATGCACTGCAATTCTGTTAAGATTGAGCAGAAGTTTAGTACTATATATTATTAATTTTTATTATATCTTAGCATCACCAGGCTTTTGTTTACAATTCTCGCAGACGACTCAAGTGACACAACTTATTTATTTGCAGGACACGTGTGTCGGTTTTCTTCTGGGAGGTATTGGAGAGATCAACAAGAAACGAGAACCAAACTTTTTGGTCGTTGATAAAAGTTAGTAACAAATGTTTTAATTGATACAGTATTGTATTATTACTATATTATAGGCTATTTTAGATTATATGAGGAGTTTTTAAAGAAAGCGGGCATCAGTAAAGAATTTACTTTGCTGCTTGTAGTCTTGAAGAATTTAGATTTTTCTTTTACCATTGTATATTTCCTTCTAGTACTGTACTACATTCACACCACTTATTACTTTTAACTAGTTTCAGGAATGCTGTACAGTATATACCGTGGTACTGAAATACGTTTTTCATAAATTGGTTACATTGAAAATTATGAATTTATTGAATGTTCCATAGCCTTGAAAATATTTGTACACATTTAAGTAGAAACTAGTTTTTCTTATGTCCTCCATGGTAGAGTTTGTTTGGAAGTAACAAGGAGATTTATTGGAGTACCCCTGTAACAGCTTATGTAGGGTAAGCATGGACAAGTGATGGACTAGTTCATTGCAAGAGCCTTTATTTATCTTGCTGGCTTTGACTAATTTGTTATTTCAATTGTCAGTGCTCTTATGTTTTTCACACTTCAATTTTTTCATGTGTTTTGGGAGTACCTGTTAGTTTTGTAAAGATTTTTTATTGAGTTAGTGTTGGTCTTAGATTTAATCATTCTTTTACATTCTTTAAGAGAGCAAGTCCATCCCTTTTATATATATATATATATATATATATATATATATATATATATATATATATATATATATATATATATATATATATATATATATATATATATATATATGTACAGTATATATATATATATATATATATATATATATATATATATATATATATATATATATATATATATATATATATATATAGAGTGAGTGAGTGAGTGAGTGAGTGAGTGTGTGTGTTTATCCTGGTCATTATATTTTGGCTGCCTATTTTGAACATTCTTGATGAATGTAATGGGATGTTCCTGGTACATATTGCCAAATTCTGGTGACAGGTAGTCTTGTTATAGTACAGTAGTTGTCTTCTAAGGCTAATTGCTTAGATATTTCTAATGATAATCATTTTGCAGGGTGGTAATAATTTTTACTATGATTGCTGTGCCCATGTAAAGGGTTCATAGTGATGTTGCTGTTCTGAAATAACCTTTGAACTGCCTTGATGTAGCTTTACCTGCTTGGTTAGTGAACAGCTGCAAATTAATAAAAAGGGTAATTCTTTTGATTTACAATTTTGGAATTACACACTCATCCTAGGCTTTAAAAATTCGAAGGCCTTATAGTTAATGAAACAGGATTGTGATGCCTTTATAGCTTAATTTTATAAACATGTGTAAGGAGACCTCTAAATCAATCATTAAAGAAAGAGTGCTATGAGAGATGACCAAAATGTGTTTTGATGCAGGTAGTCCAACATAGACCATTTTGAAATGATTTTAGGAAATGATTTATATTTCTCTCCAACTGCTCTTTTACAAAGTTAGTAATGTTTTTTCCTTTTTAGTAAGTTGATTTACTTAGAAATTCTTATGTATGATTTACAGATACCAGTGTGCAGGAAATAGAAGAAGTATACAAGAAATTCATGAAGAGGGATGACATTGATATCATCCTAATAAATCAGAACGTAAGTTTTAATACTGCATGTGCTATTTGTTCCTGTGTGTATACAAACATCTCATCTTTTAGAATAGGGAATATCTTCAGTGGAGCTGGAACGGCCGTTGAATTATAATAACAAGGTAGTGAGTGCGAGCAAGTAGCTCTGCCCTCTTTCCTGTCAGTGACTCACTTTTATCTTTGTTCGCAAAGAGTTTGGAGCTATTATTATGGAAATGAATTGGGAATTTTGGCAATAATGACTGTAGTTCTACTCTTTCTCTGCACTTCTTGTATGTCACATGATTGTTCATTGAGGGGGGAAGAGGAATGTCAAGTCCTCCTTGGTGTCATCATAAGCAGTGCCAAAGATGGTGATGAAGAGACTGTATGGCATCTTGCTCTCCTCGTCGAATTTGCCTGTCACTGCAGCTTCTAGGTGTACTCCCTTGGGTCGGCCCTGGGGGCATAAAGTATGGTTCAGGAGCAGGGAGAGCTCGGATCTGATTCGGCTAGATTTTCAGGGTTTGGTGGTGTGTGAAGTTTCCTAAGTGATAGCTTTGGACCAGCATGTGCTGGAAGCTCTCGCATAGCCATGCAGATATCTGATGATGATGTTTGACCTAAGGAAGTTGGTCCAGAGGTAGTGCTGACACTGCTGAATGCATGGGTGAAGCTCTCCACATCCCATTTATGCTTCTCTAGACCCTGATCAGTATCACCTGTAATGTCTTCCAGTCAGAAGGATTCTGTATGCTCAGCCCTTTCAATACCCCCAATCTGCCTTGTTTAGGAAGGGAGGCAGAGGGAAAAGGGGAGGTACAGTACTAATGTTGATGTTTCTCCCCCCCCCCCTCCCTCCTGCTGCTGTGAATATGGGGCTGCCTATCATGCCATTGGAACATGTACTATGGACAAAGGGCTTACCTTTGAGTAATGAGTGTCATGTGGGACAGGTACTTAGTATCTCTTCTGGACCACTGCCTCTCCCCATCTTACAAGCCAATATGGTTTGCAGATTATCCTCCAGCATCACTGAAAGCCCTAGCATTGTTGGTAGAAGTGAAAGGGATGAGGAAGGAAGATGCTTTTGAAGTCGGCTGCACCTTCAGAAGCACAGTACCCCCAATCAATGATGTTGCTTGTACTTCACAGTTGGAGGCTATCCAGCATTTCCTTCATGTGTAGAGTTTCTCATGATTGACAACACAGACGTTTGTGTACCTACAATGGTCCTGTGCAGCTATTTACCTAGAAATTAAGCCATTTTCTTCAATTGATGTCATAGGAGTACTTTTCTGGTAATAGCATCTCTAGCGCAGATCACAAACTTCACCATCTATCTTTGCTGAGAGAAGCACCTCTTGGTTGCAGCTATAAAAGGTTACCACCACTGAGCCCTTCAGTCTTTTGACTGAAGGGCATTGATCTCTCCTCACCATAGGAGTTGTATGTGCTCATGAGGAGCTTCAAGTACAGTAGTCTTGCCCACCCAGGGATGTGACTTGTGTGCTCAAGTGTCTTACATGTACTTCGTATGAGCCTTTCAGAAGGTTGTGAGACAAGTATCTAACTTGACTGTCTTTTTACTAACCTTAACATCAGTGAAGAGAGTAGGAATGTTGCACAGAACCCATTGGTACATGACTTCACGTTTGAGACTTCCTCCATCCTCTTTCTCTGTACGAAGTGTCAGGTGATAATCAAGAGGAGATGCTTTTGTGTCCCTTGAGGGCTCTGTGGTGCTATCTGAAATGAGCTCGACAGCTTGGGCCTGAGTATCAATGACCCTTCCTTAGCACTGGCAGGTCCTGGCCTGTACTTGGTATGTGCCTGGTACTAGGTCAATGAAGGAATCCTTCTCCCTCAAAGAAGAGATGTGGTCTGAAGTGAAAACCCTGGTGTAAGATTACCAATAGGTTTGATATTCATTCCATTACCATTTCCCTCATTAAGGGAGAATGGGGTAGAACTACTACTTACAGATCTAGTCTAATAAGAATGGTGCTTATAAGTGTAATTTACCAACATCAATGTCCGATCCATCATGTGACAGTACAATAGCTTTATCACAAAGTAAAGGGAGGGAAAGAAGCAGCAAAAATGCCAGTCATTTTACCATTCAGGCTCACATTGACACGTTACCATAGACAAGATGCTTTCTGTCACACAAATATTTGAGTAGCCACCACAGGGCAAAAGAAAAAGTATGGTAAGACTTGTGGGTACAGTATACTGTACTCCCTTTAATCGAAGGAGTATTTTGTTTGTTACTTACAAACACCTGCCTTCACCTGACCAACTGCAAGACTCTTCAGGAAAGCCAAACCAAGGTGGGACCAATACCCATCTTCATAAACAATTGTCTGAGCTGGTATGCTCTAATGATCTCATGAAGCCATAAAGAGACCTAGTTTGACACCCCTTTCTTGGTTCTCCCAGGTCTAAGGAAGGGCCGTTGATACTCAGGCCTAAGCTGTCTAGCTCATTTCAGAAAGCATCACGGAGCCTTCAACGGACTCAAAAGCCTACTCATCCTTATGATGGGCAGCTATGAGGTTATTGGAGTTATCTCCCTCACTCCTGTACAGGACCAGGGAGAATGAGTCCTTTAAAGTTGGACTTCCCTCTTCTACCACCTCTCCCAGTCCAGACCTGAAGGTCATTAATGAAGTCTCTGACAGGGAAGTGGAGGTGGCTACTTGTGCTCACTTACTTATCTCGTTACGAATTCAGCGACCATTTCAGCTCTACTGAAGACTTTCCATAATTTAAAGGACTTGGGTTTGTATAGCCAGGAAAAATACAAATTAATTTTGAAATTATAATTTTTCAAGCATTAGTGTAATATATTTTTTTGTGGTGTTGAAGAAAGGCCAGCTATTATTTATTTAATAGTTTCTCATAAGTTACTGTACTTGCATGAAGTCCTGTGTGGGATATAATTTTTGTGTATGCATTATGGATTTTTTATTATTCAAGTACAGTAATTCATTTAAATGTACATAACCAATGAATTTAGGCATTCTAGGCATCATTTGTTTGGTTAATGCTGGTATATATCAATTCACAGATAAGAATGTGTGAAAATCAATTTTATTGTCAAGAAATACTGTTTATGAAATAGTATTTATGTAAAAGGAATTTGTATTACAGAAGGACCTCTTAGTAATGGGTACTGTTATAACAAATTTTGGATATATCGGACTAAATCCAGCTAGCCAGAGTATTGTTCGGTTGGCAAAGGTCACTGTAAGAAGTACATTAGTGCGTACAAAGTTCTGAGACCCCTGAAGAGGGCCCCTTACGAACTTTTAAGGACCTAACTCCCAAGACACACTTCTTATTGTCCCTAGCTTTTACGAAGAGTATGTGAGAGCTGTATGGCTTATCTTATCGACTTGATCATTCCCGGGGTTGGAGAAAGGTGTGGCTAAAATTCAGAATTCGGCTGTAAATGATACAAAATTCAAATCTTTCTCCATCTTCCTACTTAGGGAAGCAACATTTTGGACGGTTTATATCTTTTTCCTGTAAGGGCACTGAGGCTCTAACTGAAGTGGTCTCAACCCTTCAGACCACAACTATAGAACGACTTGTTTAGTTTTGGCAGGATCAAAAAGATGATGGCCAAAAAGCACCATCTCCTTCTGGCGTTGAGAGAAGATTAACAGAGCACAAACTGAGGCCGCAAGTGAGGTGAAGGAACTGGCACCGATTCGTTCTCTCAAGGTCAGAGAAGTAGGAGCCATGTTAGCCATTAAGAAGAACTTGTCAGTGGGCTATGTCCTAAAGGCCTGAATCTAGAAACGCCAGACAACTTTCACAGCCCAGTATTTTGCACTCGCAAATCACTCTATACGTTTTCTTTATGACCTCTGGTAATAGCTGAGCATATCTTCTCTAAGATAGTGGTTGTGATGACTATATGATAAAGTATGTAAGGGTGTCTGGCATATTTTCCTCTTTTCCTTCTTCCTGGGAGAGCAGAGGTTGAATTATGTCGCTGGATCTAACCTTGATGCATTAAGCTATCATACCCTGTTATTTTTCTATCTTAGACTAAGATAGAAGTGATTGTTTTAGCCTTATGTTGAAGATAACATGCTGTATCTCTTGGGGACATTAGTTCCTCTGTGACTGTCTGTCTCTGATAGAAACCCAGCCTTATCTCCTGATTTTCAAGTTATAGGAGGTGGATCGTATTCTGTCTTGGGTCTTCCGCTCACTCTGGCCGCGGCCAGTGTGTAGGCAATCTTCTTGGTCTCGTACGACTCCGCCCTTTCTAAGGAATGGGGGACAGCAACATTCAGGTTCGCTCCTGAGTTGTTGGCTAGACTCAGAATCTTGGGGACCCGGTCCTTCGGTCCAATTCCTTCAAGATTTCGAGTCGCCATTCTGTATCTGATGACCCAAAACCTCCTCCTTGTCAGTAAAGGAATCGAGGAGTTATCTTTGGGAACAGCTGCAGTTTGTCCTCACGTGCAGCCGGGTTAGAGCACAAGGACACGGGGGAGAGTCACCAGTATACCTCTTCAGCTCGGACTCAAAGACATTCATCTCGACCTGAATCCAGACCCTCCCCCGTCATGTCGCCCTACAGCACGATGTCGAATACATCGCAACGTCCCTCGCCTTCGAGTAATACTACTCTGTGATGCAGGTGCTACAAGCTGGAGTCTGGAAGCGTCTAATGACCTTCGCAGCCCGCTTCCTGCAGGGCGTGACCCACAGGAGTATCGATACGTTTCTATCGCTCTGTGGTGGCTACATAACAGCTGGCCTAACCTCAGGCTCCTTTTTGGACAGGTAGCAGAAGGTTGAGGGCATTGTTATCAGGTTTTAGTCTGCATGAACGAAAGAAGTATGTCTGGCCCTTACTTCTTTCTTCATCATCCCCTCTACTGGGAAGCAGCATCCTGGTCTCTGCATAGCTGACCTCAAACCTCTGCAGGTAAACCATGCTTCCTTGTGTTCCGAGTATTGAGTCAATATTGTCGCGTCCCCCATATCCTGACGAGGTGGTATTTGGAACGTCCTAACCCAGAGTTCCTTCTGGAACTCCAGGTCAACTGCCTAGGACGGGTCACACTTCTTCCTTCACACACAAGCTTATGTAGGCCACACGGTTCCTTGTGGAGCAAGGAACTTGTGAGGTGCAGGGACTCCTTTTCTCGAGTGCGACTCACTCGGATTCTGAGTCCCCGGGTAAAGCCAAAGCCAGTATGGCTGGGGACTTTCCACCCTTCCTAAGGGGTAAGTCACCCAATGTAAATAGCGTGGTTTGTATTTCGGTTACGGAACAAATGACAAATTCGAAGATAATTTGTATTTTTCCTAACCATACAAACCTTAGCTTTTTACATATATTTGCCCACCAGCCCTGTCCCCCAAGACAAGTCCTACCTCTAAGTGAAAGTGAAGCATTCACCGGTGTGTGAGGGGGGTGAGGGGTAGCTAGCTACCACTCCCCTACCCCCCTGCTAACTAGCACGGGGGTAATACACCCTCGTTAAATTCTAATGGCTCGCCATTTCAGCTGCGCTAAAAGGTAAACCCAATGTAAATAGCTAAGGTTTGTATGGTTAGGAAAAATACAAATTATCTTCCAATTTGTCATATTGCCTTGGTGAGAGTTCTTTACCGATCCTTTTACAAAGTGTTTCACTTAGGGCCAAGATATCCAAACTGTAATTCATAAATTCATTCTCTACTTACTGTAACTTCCAAATCTGATTCATGTTTCTAACATTCCAATTACCAATTTACAATTTTTCTTTTGTATTTATTAACCGGGAGATTCTTAGCACCCTGCAACGCCCGGGACGGGGGGCCATTCATTCATTTTCGCTTTTCAAAGAAAGATTAAATCCATGGAGGATTTGTTGGTTAGAGTCATCAAAGGACAGCCAGTTCCTTGTGATGCGCGGTGCCTAACTAAGACAAGTGACCCCTGCCGGTCCATACTAACTCCACTAAGATCATCTGCCAGGCATCAGGGGTAGAGGAGTATCCAGAGCACCAAACGGATACATACCTTTTTCAAATCACAGATGTAATTAAAGGTCCTTTATTTATGAAACCCAGGCCTTAACGAAAATGGTTAGTGCCATCTATAAAAGAACAGAAGAAGTTTTTTGAGCATTCAGTTGAAGTAAATAGACAAGACTTATATTCAGGCATTTATTTTGTTACGTATATGGCTATAATATGTATTGAATTGTTCACTTTTATTTCAGGTTTTGTATTGTACATATTTTTTCATTAGTAATAGGTTTTATTAATATCTTCTTTGAAAAGAAAACCTTTTTCTTTTTCCGTTTTTTACAAATCAATATTTTTTCTCGAAGTATATGGTAAAATATATTTTCAAATAACTATCATTTTTGATTAAAATTATTAAGAAAATATATAGATACATATAACAATAATATAAAAGATAAGAAAATTACAAACTGTATTACTTAATAACTTAACATTATGAACTAGTTGTTTTTTCATTTAAGTGTCTAAAATTGCCTCACCATTTTTTGAGGCGAGGCAAAATTAGACACTAGATATTCCAGATTTTTTCATCAATTTTTTATTTAAAACCTTCCTTTAGTATCATCTACTATTTTTTTTTTTTAGAAAAAATAATTTCTAGTATTATTTTTGAGAAGCCCTAAAATGAAGGTGAGGCAATTATTGGACACCCATATTCAACAATTTTTCTAGTGGTATTTAATATTTTTTCAAAACCAAACATACTAATATTTATAAAGTAGAAGGTTGGGGAATTTCTAACAGCATTATAGTTTTTGAAAATTATAAATAGTTTTAGAGATATTGCATCTGTCCAATTTTTGCCTCGCTTGTCCAAAATTGCCTTACCCTACTATACTTCAAAAGCATGTACTTTAGGGAATGAATATGGAATAAGTATTGAAATAATTTTGCTTTTAGAAATTTAATTTATGGATTTTCAACACAATTTTTATGATTTACAGATTGCTGAACAAATTCGCCATGTCATAGATACTGACAATGATAACCCACTTCCTGCTGTTTTAGAAATTCCTTCAAAAGACCATCCATATGACCCGACAAAAGATTCTGTCCTTAGGAGAGCTAAGGTAAGAATGAGCTGACTTCAGCTAACTTCATGTATGCTTCTTTGCAAATGTGTTATGCTTTTTTTAATTTTCTTGAATAGGTTTAATATTTGTGGGATTTTGTAAGCAATCAAAAGTGGTTGGTGAAAAACTAAGCATAAATTTCTTGGCATAAAAGAACAGTCTGGAGACTGAGTATAGTTGGTTTGAGCTTTTTAGTTTATTATCAGAAGTCTTTAGAATACAACCTTTTCAAAAGATCTGTAAGGCGGCAATAAATCTTTAGTGATATTTACTTCAGGATTTCATGAACTTCTGTATTAGCAAGGGCCTTGTGATTAACATGTCAAAGGCAGCAATAAAATCAAAGCCACTCCATAAACTACCGTACCATATTCAAGTGATATTTGTATAGCATGTGAAATTTTAAGAAGGGTATCACATGCTCCAAGGCCATTGAAAAGCCAGACTAAATACTAAGGAAAATATTACCTCCAGCATATGTATATATTTAGACGTGTTACGAGAATAAAAAACTCTAGATAGGGTTGTAATCAGCAGGTCTATAGCTACCTCAAAAAGTGAGGTAGATTGTGTGTTTAAAGGTAAGGATTTGATTTATCATAAAAAATATATATAAATAAAATCGGTATCATACTTGGATGTCTCTTTATTCGTTCGGTATATATGCTAGAATTAGCATTCTTGAAAGGCTATTTGGTTGTTTTAAACTTAGTAGAACTGTATTGGATTTATGAATTTGGGCTATACAGTCTGGCACAGGGCCTTATGAGGATATTCATCCCCCAAGTGCAATTGGGGTAAATCGCAGAAGTTGCATTATGAAGTAAAAGTTAGAAGAGGCTGGACAGCGAGGTGGAAGAAAGGAAGTAAAGATAGAGGTAAAGTAGAAGAATGCTGAAAAGATCCTCAAGTAATGCCTATTGTAACATTGCATGTTGTGTACTGATGGCATTATCCCAATAAGGGTTTTGTTAAATAACACCGCAAATCTTTTAATCTATTATACAGTGCAGTAGTTACTATTTACATATGTACTGTACAGCACTGATATACTATGCAGTACTTGAATGGAAATGGGAAACAATTCTATCATTATTTTACTACCAATGAAACGTAGTGAATCATTCTTATTTGAAGATTAAGCTTTTAACCATTTCAGATGGTTTCAAGTTTTTCTGTTTAGCCTGCAGGTATTTGCTCTTCAGTTTGTTATAATTTCCATATTCTTGTAGCAGCAAATGTTTAATAGTATTTTTTACTTTTTTATAACCTTTCTTCCTGAGAGGTAATTGCAGGTAACTTTTCTTTGATGTTCAATTATGCAGGCTATTTAAATTTATTTGTTATTAATTAAAGCAATTTGAAGATTTTAATGGATTAATTTTTTACAGGGTCTCTTCAGTGCTGATGACATGCGTTAAAAGAAGTATTATCCCCAAGCTGTTTTGGTGAACATTCCATGATTTTTTCAACAAAACTTGTGCACAATTATTTCCAACATTGATTCTTTTTTGTATGAAGTTATGTAATGGCTGGAAATCCTCTTACTGTACTGTACTTAGATTCGTGGATCAAATTTTCAGTTTTCATCAAAGCAACTAACATATATGCAGTTTTAAATTTTGTAATTAGGTGTTTCCTAGTTATAATGAATGTATAGTTAATATAGTTTATTGTTTGAATATATTTATTTGTATTTGCCTTAATAGGGACAAAAAATGACACAGTATCATAATTTTGTTAAAAACTAAAGACTATCTTTTCAGTAGAGTCCCTTTAAATAAGGTAGGGACCCAACATAATACTGCATTTACATTAGTTCTATTTTCAACGAGTCTTACCTAAAAGTCGCAAGTTAATATCCTGAAGAGAGAGCTTTTCAATCTTGAGATTACAGTAAAAGACAACAGTAACCAATCTGCCCTATCCACCACAATACTAGATCTAGGTACGGTTAATGACGTTCGCCGACCCACTTGAACACTGGGCCATCCTGTCAGTAACACTAGAGCCTTCAGAATCTTTAGTTGAGAGAGGAGGCAGGTGGGATATCATGTGAATTCTGGGTAAGTATTGAAATTAATTTGTAATAAAAATTGGGATTGGTTGAATAAGTCTTACCCAGGATGCAGAGATAGAGGTACAACAATGAATCTCCATTTGTAAGTTCATGATAAAATAGGAATGTGATTGATCCAGACTTCTCTGAAATGACGAGCCCTTGAAATTTATCAAGGATTAAGTAACCACACTGCTAGTTAGTGGGGGTAGGGGAAGGTAGCTTGCTACCACTCCCACTCACACATTGGTGATTTAGCTCACTTTACTTTTGGCTCGGATGGTGTACGGTCGTTGCCGTTCCTCATCCTTCGGCGTTATTTGGACTGACATTAATTCTTTTTTGCTTTTTTTGTGTGTTAATAATGTGTGCATATGTTGACTTCTGCAAACATGCGGACCTGCCCCGGACTCGATGGCCAGCCCTGCGGAACCTATATGTCGGCGGTGGAGACCGATCCCCACACCCTTTGTCCCGTCTGCAGAGGTCAACATTGTGATTTCAACAAGTGTTGGGAGAGGTCTGCCTCCCAGTGGGAGAGGTTTGAACGACGGCGGAAGTAGTCTAAGCGAAATATTTCTCCTAAGAAGGGGAAAAACCCAAGGCTGCTTCTTCAGTCTCCCGACCTTCCTCCGAAGTTCCTACTCATTCGGTCTCTTCCGAAAGACTTTCTAGTAATAGCGTAGACCCATTTAATTTCAGCCAACCCCAGTCCTCGAGAGATGGTATTGCTTCCCCTTAGCAAAGCTGCCCCACTCCTCCCAGGTGAGGCCTTGTCTATGTCTTCTGTGTTACAGGTTTGGTCGTCCTTGGGGCTTCCGGGTCCGCCCTCCAAGGACTCCTTGCTGCAGCTCATCCTCCGGGCTGCAAGTGTGCAGCAGTCATCATCAACTTAAGAGGTAGATCCTCTTGCACTCGTCGACGTCGTGTCCAACTCCCCTGCCCCTCCAGACTCCCCAGCTGTTGCTGCCGACTTAGGTTCTCCCAGTCCTGATCATCCTTCGAGGGGGAAACTTAACCCTATGTCTCTCTCATGAGAGTGTTTCTCCCCCTAGAGAGTTCACTCATAGAGACTCCTCTCCGGAAGACTGCTGCTGCTCATGATCAGCTTGCTGATCCAACGGCCCCTAGAGGGCGTCTCCATCGCAGAGCTCGCCAGCCGCTAAGCCTTAGAGGTCGCCCTTCACCAACAGTGAAAAGGCACCTCTTCGGCACTTCAGCCTCATCATCGCAGCCGTCACCCGCAGAGGAGTCTCTGCTCCAGTCTTTTCTTGGCCCTCGACCTTCGCCCTTTCCTGGACCTTCTCCCGACGACGCTGCTACTAGTCCTCCTACTTCGGTCCTGGACCCTTCTGTAGATCGTTCGCAATCTCCACCGGTGGATGTTCGCCCTTCCAAAGGGCACATCCCTGTTCCTGTGCTACCTGTCGCCCTACCATCGCCGTTCCTGTCTCCTGAGGCCCTACCTAAGTGCGCAGCTGCGCCCCAGCGCTCTTCAGCTCCCTGCAGTGCACTAGCACTCGCCAACATCTCGTCAGCGCTCTACAACGCTTCAGCGCGCCAACAATCACCGGCGCAACAGAGCTAACAAAAACTACACAGCTCGCGCCAAAACCTCAGCACGCACACACGCAACTTCGGTCAACTGCTCGCCAACGCTCTTCTATACAACAGCTACAACCTGCGCGCCAGTGATCTCCTGCACGCCAGCGCTCTCTTACGCGCCATCACACTCCGGCGCGCACGCCACCTTCGGTCCCTTTTCCTTCAGGGGATCTGTCAGACAGTGTGTCAGTCGGTCAACAGCCATGGTTCAGTGCTATAGTCAGAGCAGTGATACAGGCCTTTAATCCTGCTCTGTCTGGCCGCTCTTTGGAGCAGCCTATAGCTCCAGCAGACCATCGGCAAAGAACCGTGACTACTTCCCTCCCCCTGAAGAGGAAAAGAGGAGTCTTTGACGCGGTCACTTCCTCGAGGGTAAAGCCGACTCCAGTTAGACCATCAAGGCCAGCTCCTCCTGCATCTTCCTCGGGATACTCAACCACCTCACCTTTGCCAAGGGAGTCGCGTGAGAAAAGGACCTCCTCCCTTCCACCTACGGAGGAAGCCTCCCCTCCCACGGAGAGTTCCCCAACACCAATGAAAATCAGGATGGACATGACATCTTGGCCTTCGATGCTGGAGTCCTACCTACTTCCTCGGAAGGAGCCCAATGACTCCAAGACACTGCCAAAGTCCTCTTCTAAGACTACCAAGTCTACAGACAGAGCCAGTCACTCAAATGGATGTCCGCGACCCACCCCGGAAAGAGCTCTCGGGGATGGAAGGAGGAGACTTCGCTGCAAGTCAAACATCGGAAAGAGCAAAAAGAATCAGAACATGTATTCTGGCAGGTTCTGACTCTCATAAGGGTTCTCAATGGGTTTACCGACCCGGAGGTACCCCCACGGGAGGGCAAGGACACGGTCTTAGTGTCTTTGCCACTCAGAAACCTTCAAAGACCAATGCAGCCCTGCCCTGGTCTCAAGGGCTGAAGGGTGCCAGGACTAAGATTGCCCTACAGCTCGCCGAATATGCCTCCTCCCATCGTTCCGGCTCAGCTTCTCCCACCTCCTCCTGTCCAACAAGGAGGTATTTCGAGATTCTGGAGGAGCCTCATCCATCTCTTCCTCTCCACCACTCCTTGGAATAGCTCACCAAGGGAATCTCTCTAGAGAGAGACTCCAATCGACAGGTCTTTTTCTCGGCAACCGAGATCCTTAACGAGGAGGAGGTCATGAAGTACGCCATGTAAGCTACTTCATTGCTTGATATCTGGTTAGGGACCTTGGGAATTCTGGTACAGACTGAAGATTTCTCCAAGGAACGTACCTGGAAAGCAATGGAGACTTTCCTGCTCTCAGGCACTTGCACGATCGAGTTTCTCGCCCACCGAGTTTCATACTTGTGGGTGAATACCATCCTGAAACTTTTGGACGCGGTGTCCGAGAAGTTCCATCAAGTCGCTTATGCCGAGATTGCTAGGCTCAGATATTCCTCTCTAGAGGGAGCCCCTCTATTCGAGCCTAAGGATGTGGAACATACCGCTGAGAGATGGAGGAAGTCCAATTAGGACTCCCTCCTCCATAGGGCTTTGACTTCCAAGCCCTATAAACCACCAGCTCCTCAGCAGTCCCGTCCAGCCAAGACCAAGACGAGCAAGACAGCAGCGAAGACCACGGTGTCTAAGAAGCCCTTTCCTGCCAAAGACGGGAAAGGCACTAAGTCCTCCAGGGGAGGAAAATATCCTAGAGGGAGCAGCTGAGGCCGCAAACGCTAGGATAGGCACTCCCCCTGCTTGTTCACCAGTAGGGGATGCATACATAGTTGCTCGGACAGGTGGAAGCAACTCGGGGCCGAAACCTGGACAATCTCCGTGATTCGTCTAGGATATCGCGTCCCGTTCATAACATCTCTCCCTCCCCTGACCAGGAATCCAGAGTGTATAGACTTCTTTGCCATGGGATCAGCAAAGGGGCTGGCCCTTCGGGCAGAAGTCCAGACCCTGTTGAAGAATGGCACTCTCCAGGAGGTCCTCGATGGGTTCCCAGGCTTCTTCAGTCGACTCTTTCTTGTAAGAAAGGCGTCTGGAGGCTGGAGACCAGTCATTGACCTCTCACCTCTGAACAAGTTTGTCAAACAAACTCCGTTCAGCATGGAGACAGCAGACACGGTCAGACTAGTGGTAAGACCACAGGACTTCATGTGCACACTGGACCTAAAGGACGCGTACTTCCAGATCCCAGTCCATCCTTCTTCAAGGAAGTACTTGAGGTTCAACCTAATCAACAGGAAATACCAGTTCAAGATGCTGTACTTGGTCTTTCCACAGCACCTCAAGTTTTCACCAAAGTGTCATCTTTTGCACCCAGGATTGGTATCCGTCTCCTTCGTTATCTGGACGACTGGCTAATCCTAGCAGACTCTGTGTCAACCCTTCAACATTGAGACAAACTTCTGAGGCTTTGCCAAGATCTGGGGATCATGGTAAATCTCGAGAAGTCCTCCCTGCTTCCTATGCAGAGACTCATATACCTAGGCATGATAATAGACACCAATCTCCACAAAGCCTTCCCATCAGACGACAGAATAGCAAGGCTGAGGAAGGTCGCAAGACCCTTTCTCAGACGAGAAGAACTTCCAGACGTGGTTACGCCTCCTTGGTAACCTTTCATCACCGGCCTGTCTAGTTCCCCATGGCCGCCTGAGGATGAGATCTCTCCAGTGGCGACTCAAGCCCAAACATTGACAGAGTTGAGTACCTGTGTGTAAACAAGGGTTTTCAACTTATCCTTGTGTACAAGTTGGGCATGGGGCTAAGCTAGATTTAGCAGCACTGTTGCCATATCTATGTCTTTGTTTATCCACCTCTGACATCACAACCATCCTGGTCTGGTATATATTTGCCCGATGGGAACTACATGGTTTTGTGGAGACACACCATGAGCTTGACCTGAAAATAGGCCTAACTCCACCTTTCTAAACAAGCTTCCAATAAAAACTTAACCGATCCACTCTTCGTCTAGGAAACCCTGACCGACTTAAAATAGAAACCTATCCTACCCTCTTCATACAGTTCTAGGAAACCCTGACCGACTTAAAATAGAAACCTATCCTACCCTCTTCATACAGTTCTTTCTTGCTGAGAGCAAACCCATCCATATCAATTTACTGGGCAACTGAAGTGAGGGACTTCCACTTCTAATAAACAAATTTATGTTTGTCCCACTTCATTTCAGTAGATCCAGCTTTACAGGAAACCTGCCAACTAAATATTCCATGAACCATATAAACTATATAGGCTCTTCACAGCTGGATGAACCAAAAAGTTTACTGTAAGTCCTGATTTGTATTCCTAAGGTCCTAACTTCTGCCTTTTTTTCATTTATATCTAGATGAATGGAAATTTGTTTGAAACGATAATAAATCGATCCACTTTATTGGGTACCACTAAATAACTTTACACAAATTCACATTTTGCTTAATGAACAATAAACATGGTGCAACATTTTCAAAAAGCCACCTAAAGAAACTAAAAACAAGGGCTTTACACTAAAATAATGCCGTTGTCTACAAAACTAAAAAAAGACTATTACAAATAAATGGCCCTTTTCCATATTATTTGTCAGTTACAGAAGGTTAAGAAGTTGTCAGTGTTTAATGTACATTGAACTGAAAAATGCAAGACATTAAGCATAGGTGCCTGACTCCCAAACAAGGCATTCTAATGTTCCAAAATTACCAAACTAAAAAAAACCTTATATAACAAAGGCTTTCCTTTTTATTAACAAGTACACCAATGGCAAGTCAATCCAGGCCACTATGTGTTAGTGGAGAATTGGAACTCTTAAGAGACTTTATACACAAGCAACATGGAAAAATCCACCACCGGGAATAATCTTTGAAGGCAGCCTTTGTCACAGAGGAAAAAAACTCCTTTTTACTAGATGCTGGAAAGCAGATCATATACCAATAAGCTAATAGTTCCTGAATTGTATTACCAATAACATCAGATACCTAACTACTGTATTATTTACATCTGACTGACACAATTAGACTTACACAAATGTACAGTATCTTACAGTCTCTTTAATGGATACATGCCTACTATTAACACATCATACATACAACATTTTCATAACATATGCAGGAATCGGTCCTTTATAACAACTCCAGTAAACATAGATTCTTTACCATAATTCTGTATTAAAGTATAAGTACACCATTTCAAATTAAAGGCTCAAAAAGATGTCAAGTACTCCGATACAAAATTCATATACAGTATCTGATAAAACAATTCTAAATTGGTTACAATACTATTAATAACTTCAAAACAAATCCGCTTTACAATTTGACACAAAGCATAAATGGTATGGAATGATTTTTTTTTTTTTCATTTTGCAATTTCATACATGACAGTAAAATGTTTCAGACATTAATTAATATATACCTTGGTGTTAACTTTAATAACTGCCAATTGTACACTAATTGCACAATCCTTCCATACTAGCCATTGATATCAGATCTTTGTGGCACTGCCAAAGGAAATATAAATTCATGCACAAGTGTATATATTTGTTCATGCTTCTATTAACAGATTAGAATTTACTACATTATCCAACAATGAACAATTTCTTGAATATACAACTAATAAACTCAATCCACACACTATACCAAAATGAGAAAGCATAATGCTTTCACATATTGGTAAAAATACCAAATTCTCTCTAGTAAAAGTTGGTAACAAGATCCAATGAGATAAGGATTTTGGTGCTCTATAGAATCTATACTTTAACAGTTATCTCCATCATAATGACCATGTTTAGTTTTAGCTTTCAGTATCTACAGTACAAAGCACATATAAAATAAAACTAGAAATCTAGCTTTCATGATATGCAGTTTAATGGAATACCCTCTACCGTCAGCAAAACTTCTTATATCAGATAAGCAATGTGAATAATAATTTTTCATGATCAAAATAAATCATATCTGCCAAATAATTTGTTTGGAAGTCTGAATTATAATAATTTCCTATCTGAAATAAAAATTATTTGAATTTTTACCAATATTAATGACATTTACGACAGCACTGTGCTCGGATATTCTACTCAATGACAATATCCCTGGGAAAATGAATTCCGCTTTAAGTTACTTTACCAGAAATTAGATTCAGTGAAATCTTGGCTAAAATTACTTCAACAATATTTGGCTATATCATAATTATTTATAATCATACATAAATTTTCTAATCATAAAGAATGAGGTGACATCAGTACAGTAAAGGGAGGCACTTTTATAAATTATCATTTCTCCAAAACTATGCATAAATAGTATACTAACACCTCTTTTGTGGGGGGGGGGGGGTTTCTGGCATTTCTATATGTAAAAGGTACAAAATCAAGATTTCGTAACACTTAAAAAATGTCAAAAACTCACAGCCTAACTAAGACATTTCTATAAAACTCAAAGTTATGCAAATGCCTAATGTAGAGGAAGCAAGAGCAAATATATACAGCACGGCTAACTATCATTACAAAAAGGAACAATCCGCAGACGTTTCTGGTACAACAATGAACTAATTTGAAACTAGGAAAAACATTACCGAAAATATTCGCACTAACATTTGTTTGAATATATGTTCAACTTTAGAACTATCATAACAAGGCACAACTTCTTGAAATGCTGTGCAATGCATGGGTGAACCTCATACCTTGACTGAAGAACAAGATTTTTACAGCAATAATTCCCTTTGAAAATACTCAAAAGAAAATAAATAAATTATACTGGTATATGTAATAATTTGAAAAAAAAAAAAAAAACCTTAGCATTCTGGCAGAAATATTAAAAGCCACCTTTTTGAAAATATGGAGCAACTCGAGAGTAAAAAAAATTAAAACTGTTTTAGAATATCACAAGATGATAATCCATGTTCGTCATCCCTGTGTGTTAGGAGGGGACACCGATTTAAAAAGTACATAAATCATCATCAACAAGAGATGCATGAGAAAGGTATCCATAATTCTAGCTCATGTTACCATACAAGACAAGATGAGGCAGAGCATAATGGCAGATTAATTTTTAAGAAGAAAAACAGGGAAATGACCTACATACAGAAGATGAAAGGGCAGAAGAGTGAATTTGTGTCTTCTTATTCTGCCAGCTTATGTTTACTCAAATAGATTAAATTGATTATCAAATATAAAAGTGTAAAGTAGTAAAGTTATAAAGTGAGTTAAACAAGACTTGCTATAACAAATAAATGTACTTAGAAAATATTCTGTGGACCTTTCACTTTCTGAAGTGTTTGTCCTAATAATATACGCATCAAAAAATCTTTTAAGTACAAAGAAATATATATATATAAAAAATACTATACACCCCAAATTAAAGGCAAAGTACTAAGAAGCAATTACATGGTTATACTGTACTCATATACACTGTATTTGTGTTTTTGAAAATAAAAGTACCATAATTAAAAAGCTTGCCTGAATTTAGATATCCATTTCTTTTTAATAGGATTTTTACAAGATGCGTGACAGCTCATTAAAGCATCCTTTTAGTGACTATTTTTGGTAAGCTGTAAAAAGTCTCTCTTTTCAATAAAAAATACTCTATCCAGAGCTATAAAGAATAAATGGGTTCAAGGACAAGTGCTTGAGCAGTGCTTACAACAGAGAACAAGAAAGACTCCTGGGAACCAGGCGGCAAGAGCAAGCTACATCATATATAAAAAAAAATTGCCTATTTTGAAATAATTCTATACTGAATAGTGCCGTGTATGCACTTAAAATAAAACTTAACAAAAAAATTCAAACTGGTAAGCTTTAAAAGTAACATCAAAATCCACAGCCTAATAAAATATTCTTGGGTATAATGTACTCCAAAAACAGGGTTATTTTATCTTTCAGCAGTAATTCAAATAAGTAAAGAGTCATAACACAAAATAAGTCACTTTCCATTAATACTGCTCTCATAATGGTCCTAAGTAGTGGTTCAAAAACATTACTTAAGATGTGAATTTCCATGCTTTTTAATGCAAACAACTTTAAATGACAAAAAAATGTGTAGCTGGACCTTAATGAATCAATACTGTGCAATATACAGATATGAAGCTTACTGAAATTTGTTAAATGATTTATCAAAATCTACCACATACCATTACAATGACTATGTAAAATTGCCATGAAAAAACTGAAAACAAGAAAAAAGTTATGGGGAAAAAAAGAAGAAAATTTGGACTTAAACTTTGATTCTGATCACAAAAGCAACTTAGATATGAAAAATAATGACGTTTACATTTCTTGAAAATGAGAAAAAGATTGAGAACTTTGTAGGAAGAAGATTTCTCTTTCTGCATTAATTAATGAACAAATACTAAAAATTATTTATACATTATTTTCAAACAATCAAACTCATAATTTGAAAAAGAATTGGCACTGCTACTGGTATACTGAATCCATCAGTTATAATGAAAGAAATTCAAATTTTTTTGTCACAATTTTCAAACATTTTTAATACATCCAATCATTAAATTCTTTGGAAGTTACTATACAGTATATCAAATAAGAACCAATATATTCATACAAAGAAACCCTTCAGGCCACCCTTGTAAGAGTTAAGACTAACTCAAGTAGACTGATTAAACTATTTGATATCAATAATAAGATTGAATAGTATAAGGAATCTTTTGACACACGGGACAAGACTATTTTCAATAGCGGTATTTCATTAAACACCTGCATCAAACAATATAAAGTTTCGCGATAAATGGGGCACCACATGCTACAACCAGATTAATGTCTGTTATTAGTGTAATCCGGGCAGTGATTGGCAATGATCGTCTACCCAGTAGGCTGCTTATGCATGCGTGACATTTTACATTTTTGGATGAAAATTTTGCCAAACTGAAAAATGCATCTAAAGATTGAACTTAAAAATGGAAGGAGTATGGAAGGAATGGCCATAATTTTCATGAACTAGTCTTCAAAATTCTTATACATATACTGCATAATTCACAATCTCATATACCATTAGATAACCAAAATTCTGCATAGCCAGCTAGTTACAGTTTAGAAACATGATCTCATCAGCAGCACTCGTATGAAAACAGATGTGGTTATTTCTTTTCTAAAACATGCACTTACATCAGTAGTTTAACTTCATGCACCTACTGGAGTCACTCAATCCTTGTGTCTAGATATTTTGCACTCAGAAAAGGCAGTTTCTCAAGTTCTTTACAGAAAAATGCATTCGTAAACTAGATACATCCTCATGATAGCCCACCAGCACTGTAAAATATATAATTGTATATATATACTTTTCCTGTTGTTCCTGTGATAAATTAATGTCCAGGAAAATAGCACAAGGTTTATTGTTACAATTTAAAGCTTGCTCAATAATTCAAAACCAAGCATCTCTCAGTTACTCTGTCAAAAATAAAAAAATACTCCTTAGTTCTATAGGTATACCTTAGTGTCATCCAGAATATTTTTGATGGTCTAAAATTATGCAAGTACAATAAAATACATGTCACCGTTGATTTAGAAGAAATGCTTACCAAAAATACATTTACTGATACAATACATAAACAAGTGTTTCAGTCATTCAAATGGCACAAATACGTGTATAAATACAAGGTTACATTCTGCTCCCTTCATTCATTTACTGGTAAATGTAAACTACAGTTAGTGGGCCAAAAAAATAAGTTTCACTTTTCGCTACCCAAGCAAGGGTTGGAAGGTTTTGTTTCTAATATAAAAAAAAAAAAAAAAATCTGTCGGGGAATCAAGCAGATGCTGGTGGCTGTTCAGCATCCACTAGTATGTCTTTTCCTGATCGAACAGACCCCTGAGCTGCTGCTATCATGTCGTCTCGAGATCCTCTGCAAATATCATAAATTAATCAATATATTTAGGTACAAGTTAAAATAATTTGTGGAAACTTATGCACTACAGTATATAATTATATTGTATCAACCTCCTAAATGACAGTACACACTCATCTTGGTTATCAGATTTATTACCTATACCACAAGTGGATAATATTCTATTATTTCTATTAACCTCCCCTGGTGTTCATATTGCTTTTTCACCAGAAGCTGTGCTTATTGTTTATCTGTAAAATTTTAAGAAAATGTATACCATTTTCTTTAAATAGACACATGTCAAGCAGAGTAATGCGAGACACTAACAGTTAATGAAAAGATAGGAAGTGCCAGGGATTCTTTGTTATTCGACTATCCTGTTGATTTGGTAATTGTAAGACATCCCTTCCAGACTGTGAGACACGCCAGCACCGTTGTCATAATACACATTTAACCAGCCAAGTTTTGTTACCAAGGAGCTTTAAAAGCTCTAAACTTAATTAGCTTCCGTTGTTAATCTCAGGAAGCCAAGAAGTCTTCACTTGCTGGCATCAAGTCTGACTTGTGCACCCGGTTGCTTACCGTACCCCAGCTTCCATAGTCAAGTCTAGTGGTAATGGTGTTTCATTCATTAAGGGTTTTGAATGTTCACTGCGTCTTACAGTTGAGACACTCACAGAGGCTTTATTCCTTTAATTACTCAAGATCTTTCTGCTGCTAAACCCTTGCATTCCCACATTTCTAGTCACACTTTTAGACAATTAGATGGCAAGGCAGATACCAGAGTTGGTACAACAGTCTCAATCCATACATTCCTCCTCTCGCTTAAGTAAGAATTCCTATGCATCCTCGTTTTTCCTTAATGGATGGAGCTTCATATTGTATGATTCTCTTGTCTGGTTAATGTTCTTGGTGACATTTCAGCTAAAGCTGATTAATTACTTAAAACAAGTATCTTCATCTCATACACATCAGTTCTCGTACTAAGTAAGCAGTAAATTAAAAAAAGTTTTGTAGTCTTTGAGAGAGATTATTAAAAAAGACTTAAATAAATTAGACCAAGATAAATTATTCAATAATATCCTAATAAGTTACTTAAGGTGTGTGGTTTGTCTTGGATTAGATATGTATATAATCTTGAATTCAAAGTAAGGCTGTGCTACAGTCTTTTATCATAAAGAGATAATTTTCAATATAGTGTAGTCCATGATTATAATATGTTTCCTGCCTTTGTATCCATCAGCAAGGACATTGTAGATTATTATAAATACTGTATCTCAATGAAATTTTTTTTTAACTCTTTTGATATGGTGTATTTAAAGTTACTATAAACTGTATATGATTAGTTTCAAGGATTTAACTTCAATTAATGGTTACTTCAAGTTTCAAAGGACCTAAAGAGCTTATTTGCAGATATTTAGTATTAGATATTTATTAACCCTTGATAATATGAAGTTAGACCACAAATCAATAATGGTAGCAGGGCAGACCACAGAAGGGTTTTCAGACATACTGTATGTTGTCACTAGAACACGTTCGAAACCAAAGGAGTACAACTCTGTTCCACATAAGGAGGCTGCTGTTAATTTGGACAAATTTGAAGAAATTTGCAGACGTTCAGGATTTGATTTTAATTTTGGATTATCCGACCTTTTTCATAATTCTGTCTCTGAGGAGGCTTGTGAAATATTTCAAATATCTTTAGAACAACACCCTGAAGTCCCACATTTCAAGAAGTATTTTGAAATTACTTGCTGTCAAAATGGCTGATTTATCAATCTAAGACCAATGAGCATAAAAATTTATTGTTATATACAATTTAATTTTATTTTTGACCTATCGCTTTCCTTCACAGGCATCCCAACTCCACCAGTGTGTGGGGGTAAGCAACATGAACTATCGGGGAAGATTCATAGAAATAGAGAGAATTTCAACTATTTTTTTTAATTCTATACACTCCTATGTTCATATACATGACCACCCTCTTCTTTTTTACTTCAAAATTGAATAACAAAGAACCCAAGGCACTTCGCCTCTTGCTATTTTACCGCAAATGTCATTACTTTACTATAAGTAAGTATCTATTGAAAGGAAAGATAACCTTTTTATTTTAGTGGTAAACATCAATAAACCAAGCTTCTGAAAGAGGAATAATAAATTTTATTATGAAAATTTTATTTTTGATGTCACCCAAATGTCTAAAATGTGGTTAATCTATAACTCTAAAAATAAATAGGCTAGCCAACGCACATGACTATCTGCATTGTATATTGAAAATTAAAAAAAACTGTAGAACCAACTATCAATAAGAATATTGTTGAAAAAGTTAACCTATGACAGCATAATGGTAAACAGACATGGTATTAGAAATAATTCACCATAATACAGTACACTAAAAATTTGTCAATTTCAGGACTTGCCAAAGAAAAACCTAATTTCCAAGTAATGTTATCCGTGTAGACTAACATGCATATATATTTTTGGCCAAGTTTCCTTTATGGTGGTACAACATATTTTGTATCAATATCCATTATCATACCTTGTCTAAAAATTATTTTCACCATCCTAAAAAAGTAAAGAAATATCCTAATCATAAATCATTACTAAAAAATTTCTTTGGAAAAGTTGTCTATATTAATGACAAAAAGCCGTCAATGAACTATAAGTTAATTTCTTCTGACATATATATAGCTATTATCCAATACAGCACCTTTGCTTTCAAGAATTGCATGGGTATAAGAAGCCTTGGCACTAATACAAGCATGGAAAAACTTAACTAACTCAATAAGTCTGTAGTGGAAGAAAGTTCAGATATGCTAAATATATGAATAAATTCTATGTCAAATATACACAGTACAGTAACCGTAGACTGACAGCCCCCTGTACTGTATATGAAATCCTACTATATTCATTTTACCCAATTCATAATGCATACTAATTCCTTTAATAATGAAGACTATTTTTCAAGAAAATTAGGTTTTACTGTATACAGTACTATTATTACAAAAATTACCGAGTGAGACATGTAATTTGTTTACATGATTGGAGATATAAAGCAATGTAATGTACTAGTACGATGGAAACAGTACTTTAAAACTCTTCTACATTTATTAAAAGGAATGAAAATGTTGGCATAATAATATGGGAAGTATTTATGAATTTGGGCCATGACCCAGCACTGGGTCCTGGGTTATCATTTTGCCATAATGAGAACAGGTGGAGAAAATACATAAGAGATGCTTAAAAGGACCTTCAACTGAGATTTATAAAAGCACCAAACCAAAATGGAAACAAAACCGCATGCATGCCTGTCATCCATAAGCTTAAACATAAAAAATAAATGAAGGAAGACTGGAGACATGATAAGGAAAGCCTAAAGTTTCAATCAGTGCAAAAAAAAAGGATTTACAGTAAAATAAAGATTATGAAAGAAGATTATTCCTTTAAGCATGCTTTAAAAATTTAGAAAGGAGGAATTAGAAATGCTGAAAAAATTTAACATTAGTGACATGGGTCATAAATACAAAGTGTCTTTATAAAGTCAACTACTGTACAGGAAAAGTAAAATGCTAAGATAAAGAGATAATACTATCCTACATATCTGTGGATGTTGGAGAAATATGAACAGGAGGACATAACAATAAAGAAAGAACTGGACTCACCAAGTCAATGAAGTTATATGTACTTAACCACACAACTAATGTACATTAAGAATAGAGTGAAGCAGGTTTATCCTAAGAATTTAATACCAATATTGATGGCCATGAAGGATACAACAGAACACATTGTTTATAATAGTAAAGGAGGAAGCTACGGTACATATACATATAAAGAACTAAGCTTCTAAGAACAACTATATACAGATGCCCTAGTTATGGTGCAAGAATCAGAGGATGATATCTGGGGGAAAAAGGTCCTATCATGAGAATGACCATGTGACAGCTGTAAGAATGGTGACAGATTGAATGTAGTACAACAAATAGCCACAAAACATTTTACAAAATACTGTATCTAAGTAGTGGATCTTTTATGCCTAAAATGTAATATGATAGGAAAGAGAACAAATTAATGTGGAAAACTATGTTGAGATGTCAATCAAAGTAAAGCAACATTAATGAAATGGAGGTATACCTGGTAATGATAATCTCCCATTAGTACAGAGAGCAGAGATGTAGTATTGGTACATAGGGGTCGTAGTACCCAGGTAATGCAAACATGGGAGCCAACACACAAAATGAAGATTATGAAAAGTGACCACAAAATTTTAAGATTTGATTAGGATATAAATGACCATGAATTCTATGAAAAACTTGAACTATGAGTAAGAGAAGCTGTAATCACCACATTACATACATGATAAACATCCTAGATGGTCCTTCAAAAATTATTGACCTCTTAGTAGAGAGAAGTTATGAGGAAATGCATGCAGTACATGAATGGTCTTCAAAATCAGTAAATTTCAGTTATCTTACATGGGATTTTCCCTTCCCTGAAATTCAAAACCTGCCCAAGTAGGCTAATGAATAAAGCATTTCCATACCAATGTAAAAGATGTCAAAAAGTACTTCAAGTGAATTTGTGTAACCACCTTCTCTAATATCCTTTCTATAGAAATTATGTATCTTATCAATAATTTTAATGGTAGTAACCAAGATGCCTTTAAAATTTTGAAGAACTGCTAAAATTTCATGTAAATAAGCTCATTTCTCACAAAAAAAAAAAAAAAAATCTTGTTTGTAGTAACCAAAGCTTCAACTGATGACCACGCCTGAAACTTTTTTGGCCTTGTACTTACTATTTTTCTGTACTTCTTCATATTCAGTACTTACAACTAACAGTCTTCCAGAACTTAAGACAATAAGAGAGAAGAAAATGATAGTTACCTTCACCAGACAAATCAAGACATATTTTAAGACATAAAAGGATAAACTTCAAAAAAAAAAGACAATAATTAAAAAACACAGAATACATTTTAATGTTCCTTGAACACAAACCACTTATTCTACTTATGATATACTGTCTTGTGATAAGTGCTGTAAGCTAGAGTTTAGTCAATACTACTATATTCTGAAAACATGCTGAATCTTCATTTCAGGAAAGAATATGAATTAGAAGGTATCCATTAATAAATAAATATATTAAATTTATTATTAACTTAGCATCTCTCTTGCAAAAACAAGACAATTTGGCAATGTAAAACGAAATGCTGTAAAATCAAAGCCATTAACTCTTTCTAATTATAATTAATAAAGCAATTTTGCCTATTTCAAGTGTAATCTTGTCTACACAAACCCTACTCTTATATAGTGTATGGAGTACCTTTAAATCTATGGTAGGCTTGGCTAATAATGAAACTAAACAAATTTCTCTTTAGGGTTAAGGTAGCCAATTGAAAACTTCCGTGTATGGCAATCGGTAGCCAATTGAAAAATGTTATTTTGATAATAAAATAAATTTTTGAATATACTTACCCGGTGATTATAATAGCTGCAACTCTGTTGCTCGACAGAAAAACTCTACGGAAAAATTCGCCAGCGATCGCTACACAGGTAGGGGGTGTACTCAACAGCGCCATCTGTCGTTCAGATACCCAGTACTCATTGTAAACAAAGAACTCAATTTTCTCCTCGGTCCACTGCGTCTCTATTGGGGAGGAAGGGAGGGTCCTTTAATTTATAATCACCGGGTAAGTATTCAAAAATTTATTTTATTATCAAAATAACATTTTTCAATATTTAACTTAGCCGGTGATTATAATAGCTGATTCACACCCAGGGGGGTGGGTAGAGACCAGCAAAATATGTTTACATCATATGAGCTAAGAATTTTTATTTCATTTTAGAAGTTATCAAATTAACTAAACAAAATAAATAGGTACCTGGTAAGGAAGTCGACTTGAACAATTACTCTGCCTTTTTAAGTACGTCTTCCTTACGGAGCCTCGCGATCCTCTTAGGATGCTGAGCGACCCCTAGGAGCTGAAGTATCAAGGGTTGCAACCCATACAACAGGACCTCATCAAAACCTCTAATCTAGGCGCTTCTCAAGAAATGACTTTGACCACCCGCCAAATCAACTAGGATGCGAAAGGCTTCTTAGCCTTCCGGACAACCCAAAAACAACAATAAAAACATTTCAAGAGAAAGATTAAAAAGGTTATGGAATTAGGGAATTGTAGTGGTTGAGCCCTCACCCACTACTGCACTCGCTGCTACGAATGGTCCCAGAGTGTAGCAGTTCTCGTAAAGAGACTGGACATCCTTAAGATAAAAAGACGCGAACACTGACTTGCTTTTCCAATAGGTTGCGTCGATTATACTTCGCAGAGATCTATTTTGTTTAAAGGCCACGGAAGTTGCGACAGCTCTAACTTCGTGTGTCCTTACCTTCAGCAAAGCTTGGTCTTCCTCATTCAGATGGGAATGAGCTTCTCGTATTAACAGTCTGATAAAATAGGATAAAGCATTCTTTGACATAGGCAAAGATGGTTTCTTAACTGAACACCATAAAGCTTCAGACGGGCCTCGTAAAGGTTTAGTTCGTTTTAAATAGAACTTAAGAGCTCTTACAGGGCATAAGACTCTTTCTAGTTCATTTCCAACCATACGATAAGCTTGGAATATCGAACGATTTTGGCCAAGGTCGAGAAGGCAGCTCGTTTATGGCTAGAAAACCAAGTTGTAGAGAACATGTAGCCGTTTCAGATGAGAATCCGATGTTCTTGCTGAAGGCATGAATCTCACTGACTCTTTTAGCTGTGGCTAAGCATACCAGGAAAAGTGTCTTTAAGGTGAGATCTTTCAGGGAGGCTGATTGTAGCGGCTCGAACCTGTCTGACATAAGGAATCTTAGTACCACGTCTAAATTCCAACCAGGTGTAACCAAACGACGCTCCTTCGTGGTCTCAAAAGACTTAAGGAGGTCCTGTAGATCTTTATTGTTGGAAAGATCTAAGCCTCTGTGACGGAAGACTGATGCCAACATGCTTCTGTAACCCTTGATAGTGGGAGCTGAAAGAGATCGTTCTTTCCTCAGATATAAGAGGAAGTCAGCTATTTGAGTTACAGAGGTACTGGTCGAGGATACGGATACTGACTTGCACCAGTTTCTGAAGATTTCCCACTTCGATTGGTAGACTCTAAGGGTGGATGTTCTCCTTGCTCTAGCAATCGCTCTGGCTGCCTCCTTCGAAAAACCTCTAGCTCTCGAGAGTCTTTCGATAGTCTGAAGGCAGTCAGACGAAGAGCGTGGAGGCCTTGGTGTACCTTCTTTACGTGTGGCTGACGTAGAAGGTCCACCCTTAGGGGAAGTGTTCTGGGAACGTCTACTAGCCATCGAAGTACCTCGGTGAACCATTCTCTCGCGGGCCAGAGGGGAGCAACTAGCGTCAACCTTGTCCCTTCGTGAGAGGCGAACTTCTGCAGTACCTTGTTGACAATCTTGAACGGAGGGAATGCATATAGATCTAGATGTGACCAATCTAGGAGAAAGGCATCTATATGAACTGCTGCTGGGTCCGGGATTGGTGAGCAAAATATTGGGAGCCTCTTGGTCATCGAGGTTGCGAAGAGATCTATGGTTGGCTGGCCCCAGGTGGCCCAAAGTCTCTTGCATACATCCTTGTGGAGGGTCCATTCTGTTGGAATTATTTGTCCCTTCCGACTGAGACAATCTGCCATGACATTCAAATTACCTTGGATGAACCTCGTTACTAGTGATATGTTTAGACCTTTTGACCAGGTGAGGAGGTCCCTTGTGATCTCGTACAACGTCAGAGAGTAGGTCCCTCCTTGCTTGGAGATGTACGACAAAGCCGTGGTGTTGTCCGAGTTCACCTCCACCACTTTGCCTTGAAGGAGAGACCTGAAGCTTTTCCAGGCCAGACGTACTGCCAGTAGCTCCTTGCAGTTGATATGCATTGTCCTTTGACTCGAGTTCCATATTCCCGAGCATTCCCGACCGTCTAATGTCGCACCCCAGCCTACGTCCGATGCGTCCGAGAAGAGAACGTGGTTGGGAGTCTGAACAGCCAGGGGAAGACCCTCTCTTAGGTTGAAATTGTCCTTTCACCAAGTCAGACAAGACTTTATCTTTTCGGAAACCAGGATCGAGACCGCTTCTAGCGTCTTGTCCTTTTTCCAGTGAAAAGCTAGATGGTATTGAAGAGGACGGAGGTGTAGTCTTCCTAGTGACACAAATTGATCCACGGATGACAGCGTCCCTACCAGACTCATCCACAGCCTGACTGAGCAGCGTTCCTTCTTCAGCATCTTCTGGATGGATAGCAGGGCTGGGGGCTGATCGTCTTGTTGTTCAGCAACGTCCTCATCAGAGGGTTCCTCATCCGAAACTGATAAGGAAACGGCAACGGAGTGGGCAACGTCTGGCTCGCTGAATCCGGTCGCACTGGTGGATGCGTGACGGAGCCGGACGCAATATCATGGAACTGCTGCACAGTCTGTGAACTGTCAACAACCATGGGTGCGCGAGGAAGCACAGCGTCAACCCGAGACTGTCTAGACCGTCTGGGTTGTGCAGTCAACACCCTACCGGGTTGCTGAGGTTGACGCACTGCGTCAAAACAAGTCACCTCTGCTGGTTGTTGAACGTCCTGAACGTCAACAACCACCTCCGAGCATCGCTTAACGTCAACGTGCGGCTGGCAACCCACACTGGGTCGCATCGGTGGAGGAACCACCTCAACTGGCAGACGCGAGTAGGTTACCTCAGCGTCAACAGGGCGCACAACCGACCGGTTGGAAGGTTGTTGGCCAGAAGGTTCTTCTCCGCATTTAAGTCCTCTATCAAGGACGCAAGCTTGGACTGCATGTCTTGCAGCAAAGCCCATTTAGGGTCTACGGGAGCAGGTGTGGCAACAGACGGGGTTAGCGACTGAGGCGGAACCGTTTACCATCCCTGAAAGCCTTGTTATGCGTGACATAATAGTACAGCAAAACTTCAAAGGCTCGACAACAGCTGTGAAGTTGACCTGTAAACAACTTGGAGCGTCTCCTGGCTAGGCGCCAGGGAGAGTCTACCAGAATTGAGAAGTCTATCTGGGCAGAGGCATGAACTCCCAAGCCGAGAACTTCTCTCGTGTCATATCAGACTCTCGCTCTATAAACCAGTTTAAAAGAAGGGAAAGCAAAGGCTGTATCCCCCAAACTCCTCCTGGTGAAAAACCAGTCGCCTAGCCAACGTAACGCTCTCTAGGAGAGCGAGAGAGCACTAGCTTAAAAACAACGGCTTCGAAGTAGCTAGGCCTAGTGTAAGCTCTGACGTTTAGGCGAACGAGGAGCAGCAGTTACAAAAAGATCCGGACGAAGATCCTTAAAAAAATCATCATGATTTAATTAAAGTCCATAGGAGGCTAAGCAGTTTTAGGCTCCTCTCCATCTGACAGAGTCCTCAAGGGAATATCAGTAGGAGGGAGAACAGCAACTTCCTCATCTACAGGAACCTTGTCCGATAAAAGCTGAGTCTCTCACTGGTGCATTAGTAGCGGACCAGAACGCAACGTCATGTAACTACTTGACAGTCTGTGAACTGTCAACAACTGAACTGTCAACCACAACAGGTGCGTGAGGACGCACAGCGTCCACTCGAGACTGCTTTGACTGCCTAGACTGAGCAGTCAAAACAACTCTAGAATGCGGAGGTTGACGCACAGCGTCAAAACAAGTCAACTCCGATTGTAAGTGAACGTCTTGAACGTCAACAGGAGCATCAGCCAGTGGCCTAACGTCCAAAAGCGGCTGAAAAACCACACGAGACCGCATCGAGTGTGGTTCTAAACAACCTGACTGACGTGACTAAGCTACGCAACGTCAACAGTAAGCACAAAGGAACGTTAGGTTGGCTGAAAGCCAGGATATCGATAAGATAAACGGCTAGACTCAACGGACTAATCGGCAGAATAGTCTTCCATAAGGGAGGCAAGCATATACTGCATGTTTTGCCATACAACCCCTTAAGGATCAACGGAAATGGTTGTGGTAATAGACGAGGGTAACGTCTGTGACCGCAACACTTTGCCTACAAAAAAAAGACTCTCGGAGTCTGTGTTAAGCTTTTGTTAGGCGGCGAGCAGTTATCCGATGACTGCATAGGGTCAGAGCTGTCCTAATGGCTGTAACCAGGACGCTGGACCTGTCCTGAAAGGACTGACTTTCGCTTAAGGGCTTCGAAACCTTGTGACAGGTTTCTTATGCGAAAAGCCTACGGATGGCGAGGAGAAACGTCTCTCTCGTCTTATGGTAGGGGAGATCTTGGTAAGATACACCCGATACCATAGAGGGAAAATGTCTGTTCGTTGGTCAAGGCCTCTCGAACCCATAAGTCGTTTGACATTACTTCTCCCCTGGGCTTGGGAGCATGTAAGAGGTCCCGAACTAGGTGAACGACAGGCAGGAACAGACGAACCCTCGGACGCAACACTGTAACACTTTGCGCCTCGGACGCAACACTGTAACACTTTGCGCATATCACTTTATCACTTCGATTTTCTGTTTTGCACTTATTTCTACCTGAAACACGCAATTCTACCCTTCATTAAAAGGTAGTAATTGCAAAATTAGTCGTATAATGCAAGCTCATAATACCAGCAAAAAACCGAAAACATATTTTAAGATAAAAAGAAAAATCAGTGGCTGGGAAAGAGACTAAACACTAGTTCATATAACTACGTTTTCAATCTCTCACCGCACATAGCCTGGGGACGAGAATAAAAACCTAAAAACGTTTTATCCTTCCTCCCCGTACAGCGACTAGGGACGTGAGTAACACGAGAACAACGTTACCCGCTTGAACGGAACGTTTTCTCTCCTCTCTCTCCCTCCGTCTCTATCTCTCTCTCTCTTTCTCTCTTGATTACGCACCTAAGAGAAGAGCCCAATTATATATCGTCCAAAAAACATGTTATTTGACTAAAAAGTTCCTTTAAATTAGAATTTAAAACATTTAAGCTAAGAAAGAATGAACAAAACGTCAGAATCGATTTACTCTTACTGCAAAGTGAAACCGTGATACACTCTCTCTCTATCGTAACGATAGAGCACATGTTGAACGTCCTGAACGTCAACAACTGCGTAGCATAAAAAACTAAACGTTAGTTCATCTTTGAAAACAGTACGAAGACTATCAAAGAAATTCTTTCATAAAATATTACATTTAAAAAGTTTTAAATCCTTAGCTCTTTAAAAGCTAAAGACGATATAAAGGGCTCAACGTTGATTAACTTCAGTTTCCAAGTTAGGACCGCCTACTCTCAGGAAAGGTCTATATAAACAAAGCATTAAAATTTATTTTTATATGTTTATAAAAAATGGAAAGTTAATCGAAGAGGCCTAATAAAGGCGGAGAGATATAAAATATATAGAGGAAAATCTATAACGTGATAAGATAATTACTAAAAGCCTAAACACACTTCCGTCTAAGGGAAGGGTCGGCCATTTAAAAGTGAAAGAAAGTCCATACTCTCTTTGTCACCATAATTAAATCTATCCAAAACGAGTTCAAGTTTTAAGATGAAGATAAAACACCTGCATAGCGAAAGCTCAAAACTAGAATAGTGTACTTCACCAAATAGTTGTGAAAACAAATCCAGTTAGCAACAGCGAATTAGTAGGTCTTGCCGGTAGCCCGACAGAGAGAAAATTGAGTTCTTTGTTTACAATGAGTACTGGGTATCTGAACGACAGATGGCGCTGTTGAGTACACCCCCTTCCTGTGTAGCGATCGCTGGCGAATTTTTCCGTAGAGTTTTTCTGTCGAGCAACAGAGTTACAGCTATTATAATCACCGGCTAAGTTAAATATTGAAAACTTCCGTGTATGGCAATCTGTTGACCAGAAGCTCAAAACCAGCTCTAGCTCGGTAATTTCTAGCAGTGTCTGTAACCTTTCCATTCTTTTGAGCTAAGGAGGGGGGTGGAGCCTATTAGTCTACCTGCCAAGTCATCCGCAGCCGATGCCTGGCCCTCCCCATCCCTGGTCCTAACTTGATGGAGAGGGGCCTGGGCCCTGATTATATGAACAGTATATATGGTTAGTCTCTAGGGTATTGTCCTTTCCCTTGCCTCTGCCATTCTTGAGCAAACTTTAAACCTTCAAGCTGTTGGAAAGAGAAGCTGTATCCTCCAAATTACACAAACGTTTGTAAAAGACTAAATGGCCATTTCACATTTTCTGCTACCAGTGGACTGATGCACAGTTAATGCTAAAAATTTAACATTCAATAAAATAAAAATGGATAGAAGTCAAGATGTACCAATATTTGTGCTGTAATTCACTTTGTTAACCACTTAATCTTTTTTTTAGAACAATGTAAAGTATAACATACACATACTGCATATCACAAGTGCTGTACGCAATATACTGTACAGTGCTTCATCCACTTCACCTCACCACAGAATTACTGGCACCACAACTGGATTACTGGTGTCACCAATGGCACTGAGATCACCGCTGAAATCCCTGGTATCGCCGCTGGTACGACACTGGGTACACCAGAGCAGTAGGCTTAGGTACAAACTCCCTCAAGACATTGAGGGCTTACCTGCAAGACCTAAACCTAAGGAAGGCCAAGACTTCCTTCGGTCACTTGCCATCAGTGGTTTGCATGTTTGAGCTTACAGCACGTGTTTGGAGTGCAGCAATTATTTCGCATTACAAAACCTTGAAAATAACTCCCAAATGTGGATCAGAGTTTTCCTAATTCTGAAGCATAATCAGGACTAAGCTAAAGAAGTATACCCAGAAGCTCCAGTATGGCAAACTTGTTGAGTAGCATTAAGTGCTAAACAGGATTGCTGGCAATTCATGTGCTCGCCAAGAATAACATCACAGACGACTTAGCGCTTTCGCTCCTCAGAGAAAAAGACCTGCCTATAGGAGGCCAAGATCTAAACTTAGTATAAAGGGAATAATTTTCGATAATTATTCTTCAAGTGGTGATTGCATATATTGCTGGTTATCATAAACAAAAGCAGTCTAATACACACTTGCATTCCTGTTTTCTTCCCTTATCATTGTATACACAAAGCCAGTATCACCATTAAAAGCTAAAAACTATAAGAAAAAGCTTAAATAGTTTTTGATGTGATGCAACAATAGGTTTGTTCTCGTTGCAGTTGAAGACAAGTGAATAGTCTTTTGACGGGCATTGGGCAGGGTAACTTGTCTGCCCTAACCACCCCTCATTAACTATCTTGTTAATGATTTTAACAGCCGTTGCAGCTCCTATGGAGACATTCCTCTATTCTAGAGGATGTGTATGATTAGAAATATCTAATACAATATTTGTAAATTAGCCAATCTCCCACCACAATTTTTTTGCATAGGTGAGAAAGCAATTAATGATTATAAATACTGTGATTAATTTCACTTAGTGTTGCAGCTTTTTCCCCCACAACAAAGAAATTTCTGTGACCAGAAACCATTGTTTGTAGGACTCTCCCCTTAACTACAGAGATGGTGGCATTAATGTCTTGTATTTCTGATCTGTTACTCTAAAATTACTGGCTTATTGTTCAGGGAGGATACTAGGACCATCCCTGATTCTCTCATTCAGATAAGATTGCTCAGAGGGGTGACTTCATTGTAATTTAATCTATTGCCAACATATTGGTTTGGCTATCTATCAGAAGCTCCATGACAACAGACCACATCAATTAGCTCCCTAATGTCTTTGCACCAGGAAGTAGAGCAGGTTACTCACTATACAGTGTGGTACAGTGTCTCTCTGCATAATCAACTGCACAGGGTCAGGAGTCTTTTCTATATTCATTTCACTTAAATTACAGTATTGGTCTTTTAAAGAGAGCTAGCCTAAGACCTGCTATTTTGTTATTTGCACTGCTGTTTTTGTGTAAATGCCTATTTGTCATTTCTAAGGATCCTACCTTCTGTTGAGTGCCTGCTTTGATGTTTTTTTTTTTTTTTCTTCTTCAATATTTTCATATAAATTCTGGCTCACTTGGAATACTAATGCTAGTAGTAGTAGTTATAAAAATAATAAAATACCTTGCACAGTATTGTCTGGATCCATCTTCATTAACTTCCAAACAAATGAACAATAATTTTCCTCAATTTCATCACTTATCAGACTGTCTTTATTCAAACATGTTGTACTATCATACTGCCAGTCCAAGGCATATGCCTTACAAGTACGATAACTCTATGAGACCAACTCTATGGGAATTCAAGTATGGGTTTACATACCTAAAAAAAAGTTTTTTTCCAGTTACGTAAGCTGAAAATGTAGCAGTTCTTTTCACCATTACAGTTCATCTAATATCAAATGACTGTAATCTGCTATAATCTTGCTTTCACTACATTCATACCAAATGGAACATCTATGCAGTAAAGAATGTTATAAACTTATTAAATTAAACTTAAGCCATTCTCTCAATTGCTGTCCAATACACCGAGATGACCATACCTTTGTTGTTTGTCTTTTATTATTATTCTTGGGTAACTTAACCATGTCACGGCTGTAATTACCTGGTACAACTGAGCTGGTATTAAAGCGTTGAGATGCACTTGCCGAGTCAAAGCATTCTGTAATGTTTATGTTCTAACAATGCCAAAATTTTCCTTGCCATGGCCCAAAGGTTGAATGTTGTCTTTCATTTCATATTAGACAAACTTAAATATTTCAAGAACTAATTCTACAGAAATGCCTGACTTCATACTATTAATGTACAGTACCTTAAATCTTATTTTAATACCCTTCAGGTCCAAAAATCTCTGTATAAACTAACTGGTACTTAGTAATATAATTGTGTTGCTTCAATCTAAAACAATGGCATGCAGGAATACTCTGAAAACATACCTGCAACCCATATAACCTTTAGATATGAAGACGTGTATACCCTAATGCCGATAGTGAATATCAAATATTCATTTTTCAAGGATTAAGTGAAGCAGCTAAAACAGTACTCAGAATAATCATGAAATGAGAAAGAGCTCTATATCAAGACAGTTCATTGGACTATCATTGTATATAACAAGTAAATGAAGCTGCTACGTAAACAAAATGGCAGCATCTTTGACTCAAAATCAAATGTAATGCCTTTTTTCAGCATTACATTTCAATGAAAACTCATAACTCACTATTTAGAGGTAAAAACATTAGACAAACATTAAGACTAATGAAGATAAATTTAACATACATAGCACACCAAAATTAAATCATAAATTATGTGGATCAGACTCCCCCTAGTGGGGAGTACTAACAAATAGAAGACTTCTTTCATATGTAGTACTGACTAGTTAACTCCTTGCTAACTCAGCACTAAACCAGCAAGTTTAGCTTAAGGAAATTAAGACTGGCTTACTTTGAAATAACTAAATGTACCTTCTGTAACTACCAATGCAATGTCATGAGTAAAAAGCAGTTACTCTTGTTAATAGTAAATTTTCAGCGATAAGTCATCAGATTACCTTAAGTTTTATGCATGCAAAGCCAAGAAAAACAAAGCAATCAAGGGATTCTAATTCTGCTACTTTTCATGCATCAAAGAGTTAGATGTTAAGAAGAAACGAACATGTTAGTAGCTGGTTATCAAAATGCTGGATGGTACTTGTAACTGAGCCATTACTGGGCTCAAGTAGAGCGCCAAGCCTCAGGGTCGTCCACTAGGATGGCACTTTGAGAGTTGGCAGGCCCAGTGTTTTGCTGGGCTGCGGCGATCATGTCCTCTCGGCTACCCCTATTTGTGATATTATTGACATTTACCAATCATGACCATATCATCAAGATATTATACGAGAACCAAGTTCTGAGAGACTACCTGTGACACTGGACATTTTTCTTATAAATCAAGTTTTAAAAATAAACCATGTTAGTAACCATTTAATACTGTTATCTTACGGCAATTTTAAAACCTAGTACAAGTTAAGTGTTAAAACTGCTTTCCCTGCACTTAGAGATCAAGGACTATGAACAAAAAAATTCATGGTTTTGAAACATACAGAAACAAAAAGTTATATACAAGTTTTTTTTTGCCCATATTAATCTATAAATGGTAAAAAAATTAATGGTTTTGAAACATACAGAATAAAAAAAGTTACAGTATATACAAGTTTTTTCTGCCCTTATCACGTAGTTAAACTATAAAAGGTAAAATTCTTCACCCTAACAATCCTCTTGACAATATGAAACCTTTGAAAAGTAGTTTCCAGAATTTATCACAAATGTGGATTGACAGCGCATGCTGTAGTGTATGTTCGTTATAACTGATTTAACAGCTTATCCAACAAGCGTGATGCATTATACTTTGCTTAGACATGAGAACAGATGAAATAAACTACAGAATCATCTACGAATATGAACAACCATATATGATGTTTCTATGAGAAATTCAAGTAACCTGGATACCAAAAATGTTGATCAATGTACAAAGTTAAACAATATTTCGGAGAGAAAAAAAAACGACCATTCAATCAATATTTCCAGCCGACTACAACTTCTATAAGACTTTTCAACTCGAGATGAATTGAATTATACTAAATTCCCATATTCTTAATAGCTGACAGATCAAACTTTTGGGGAGAGGTCGAGAAAAATATGTAGAATGATTTCTAATTAGAAATTAAACTTGAGGAGCAGATTCCTTAATCAAATGTACTTAAAATTATTAACTACTGACTGTCAGTGATGGTAAATAACTTGGAAATGAAAGAATACTAAAATTAAAGTATGAATATAAGATACAGAAGGAAGAAAGTTTTGATTAAAATTGTTGAAAACAAAATAAAGGTATGAACATGAGATACAAAACTGGAGATGGTTTAGAATAAAATGGAAGAAAAGAATGGGTCAGAAAAAGTTTCCCAAAAAACCAAGACAGGAGAAGGAAGCAGACTTGGCATCAATAATGTATAACGACATGAGAAAACACTATTATAACGTACAGTAGTACTTCGATTTACAAGTGAGTGATTACAAGCAAAAAATAAATAAAATTGGTTTACGAGTATTGAATCTTTGTGCAAGCAAAAATTTCCCTCCGTAAGCATATTTTTGTGGAGAGGTACTGTAAGAACAAGACCATCATGCAGTGTACAGAATTTCTCTGAAGTAGAGAGACCAGGAGGGACTGTTGCCATGTAGTAATTTTTTATCAAATTTCTGTGTCAGTTGTTTTTTACAGTACCGTTTCTATTTTGCATTAAAAATTTTGTATTCATTTCTGGTCCTAGGGGTTTTGAATTGATCAATAATTGCCATTAAAACCCTTTAAAAATGAGTGCATATGCATTTCAGAGTACGAGCTCGCTCTGAGAAGAAATTAAACTCGTAAACCAAGGTACCACTGTATGACTAACATGTCTTATGCCAGACACTGCTGAATACTCTAGATAAAGTAAAGACATTATGACAAAACGCTGTATACTGCAAATAGATAATAATTCAGTATAATGATATAGTTACCAGTAAACCTGGGTATTATGGAAACCTTAGGGTGATCTCAGTTAGCTGGATTTGATGATTAAGTTAGGAGAAAGCAAGATATAAAGAAAGTTAGCACTGAGACATTTTATTTTGAGAAGGGCTGAAACCTGTCTCAGAGAGGAACAGTTGGTACCCAACAAATATGAACAATAATGCAAACAAAGGTAGTAAAACACTAGTGCCAATTTCTAGTCCCGCTAGTCGTAAAAGATGATGCTTTCATACAGCTTTCCATGAAAGGGGGACAGAGAAACATTAGGAGAATTTGCTTTTTTAAGAGTAAAAAAGCTAAAGATACAACAGTACACTTAAGAGGAAGGCGGATTTTAAGGGTAACGGTGGCGAACTTTATTGTTAAAGGAGTTCCTTTTCACCAAACATGAAAAATTACCAAAATCAAACCCAAGATAACTGACAGCCTCAAAATTTAGAATGTGGGAAAAACCTATGCAAATTCTGAAGAGACAGGACTATAAATACTGGAGGGGAGGAATGAATAAATGTCTCCTCCATCAACACACAATGGTTTAAGAGCAGACTCAACAATAAGTTTAACTAAATATACCGTGCGTGTAAGCTACCACATGATCCGATATGGCATATAATAGATTCTCTAAAACCAACGGAAGTCGAGCAGGGAATATACCCAATTACACCATTGCCTTGCTGTCTAAACAAGAGAAGTGCCAATTTCCTAATTTAGGTCAAAGACATTATGGATAAGTAAACAAACACCGATACAATATAAAGGTGAATATTTTAACATATAAAAGGAAAGTAAACTTGTAACGTATGAAGAATTTGTAAAACAATAAAGAAATGTATCATATATATTTTAATGTTGCTGTTCTGTTATGATTGACTACGAAACACATGCTCAACGTTGTTGTATATATGTCACATATACTTAATGGGTCATTTTGATGGACACTAACAAGCCAGTTTGAAATTTAAGATCAGACAAGCCACACGGCTCAGTAGAGAAATAAACTGGCACCGGTTATTTAAACGTTTTCCTGTACTGATGACAGTATGCTCTGCTGTTAACTTTCCGTGTTGACACAGACAATGATAGACCAGCAACTCGTTCACATCTACATAGCCAATCCAAAACACTGCCTTCAACATAAACCAGTATTTTCTGCAGATGGAGTACGGAGGAATATTCCATGATATATCAAAGGCAATTGATTGAACATCTAAGCTACATGAAAAAAATACAATAAAAAAAAAAGAGAGAGAGAGAGAGAGAGAGAGAGAGAGAGAGAGAGAGAGAGAGAGAGAGAGAGAGAGAGAAAATTATTGTTGATCTCCATGCTGTAAATAATATCTCACTTCATGTACTTTATAATAATATGTGGTGTTAACATAGACGCACACATTTCATAACTGACGACACAACAGACAAATCTGCCGCCTCAGTGACTCAGCACGGGCTGAAACATGGCAACATCCTGTGAGGGGATGTACCTGGAATTGACTGCTCATAAACCTTGGTTTAAGATTAGTGAGACTACAAGGACTAGGAATTCATAACCAATATCAAAGCTCCTCTATTTGAAAATTGGCCAACTACCTGCAGAAAAAGTTGTTTAAATACAGATTTTTGTTTAGTATTTGTCAGCTGACTCCCCAACCCAGCTCCATCCCCCACAATGAAAAATATTCAATGCTATTTATACTATATAGGACAAATACAGGACAAAATATTATGAGCAAGGTATATAGAAAAATTTTTACAGTATCATTATCTAGTCAAAATTTTATTTAAGAAAGCATTAGACAGAAGTCTCTGATATAGAATTGCTACTTTCATATGCTTATTACTTAATAGAGTTTACTAGTTTTATCATGTGAAAAACAATGAAAAATAATGTTTGCATGCCACAAAATATACAGTATCAATAATCAAACTCTACGGAAGGTAATCTTTCAATTCCGATAGCATCCACTACAGCATTTATAATCAGTTGAAAATGTTCATTGCAAATATAAAAAAAAAAAATATATCAAAGACAATTATCAAAAAACCTTAAAAATCTAATAGAAAAAAATATGCTTCTTTGAGACAATTATCAAAAAATCTTAAAAATCTAATAGAAAAAAATATGCTTCTTTTAGACAATTATCAAAAAATCTTAAAATTCTAATAGAAAAAAATATTCTTCTTTTAAAGTCCATTAGTATTTAGCTGGTCCCTTCCCAAGAAAGCGTGCAGATCATTATTTTTTCAGTGTTCATTCTTCATTATTATTCTAATTTTCCAAGGGCCTACATTAAATTACAGCCCGTCATAGAATTATATATGTTAAAAGTCTATATTAATAACTATTCCAACAAGGAAATCACAGTGCACAACGCTCAAGTGTACTGAATACTACCCCAAAGATTTTTAAGCTAAAGCGTTTTATGGCGAGCATTTTGCAAATTTTAACTTTGAGAAATAACCTGAAATTAGGCATAAAAATTGTTTAAAAAAAGTTGTATAATACAGAAATATTTGATATTAAATTCATCATATAGAACATGTGAAAACAAATTGCAAGTGCTTCCTTTGCAGGTTTGGGCAGAAATAGCTTTATTCTTTATTTCAATTGCTAGGCTTTTGTTTATTTCAATTACTATCAAAACAGGTTTTAGTCTATTTCTATTACTATCTTAGCTAATCCTATTAAGCATGATTCCCATCTCCAAGCTCATCCTTCCAAAGTCGAAAAGTGTCCAAAGCACCTCCATGTGTTTAAGGCTACCATCATTTGACTTTCCAAACTATATCATCCTTACCATATTAAATTCAAATACCATCTTAAGTAGCCCCAAACCTAATATTTCGCACACAATCTCAAGAAGGTGCATGATGGAGCTTCAAATACCACAAAACACTATAAAATTCCGAGCAACTTATACCATTCCAGTGAAATGCTCATTGATGGTGACCAAATTATAAATTTTCTATGCTAGTCTCCAAGCAAAAGTATTGAAATGCTACTCACTGAGAAAGGAAAGACTTGCAAATAAAGTTTGAGGTTAGAAGTTGATAATGATACGTCCTCAACAACTATAACAAGAGCTTTCTAATCTAAATAAAATAGTTCCTTAGAAAAACTAAAGACACCATCTAAAGAAAAGACTGCTGACAACTGATATAGTTGCAGGGAATACATAGAATTAGAAATAAAAAAAACTGTAAATTCTGTGATTTTGTAAACCAATATGCTGCACAACCACATGCCTTCATCATTCGCGTGATATGGGTGTATTCTGAATGTAAAAAAATCCTTTGTATGATCACTACAGAAGAGTCAAGAGATCAGACAGAAATCATTTACAGAAAAAGAATAGTCCTATCGGCATAGCTTACGTTTGGATTTTATTACCTTGCTGCAGTAGGATAGTATTAGAGTACTGTATCTGTTAGACGCAAGCACATACATATTTAAATGAACTAGGTACAATGGAGAACGATATACATACTGCTACAGAAACTACAGGATTCAAAACCTTAAACAGCAGGAAGCCCATTCTGAGAGTGAGATGAAGCTGGAGTTGAGATATGAGCAGCCCTCTCTCCCCTGTTGGACATCAAAAATTTACATCTCTATATATAAAAAACATAAACAGGAAACGTGACATGGTTTTGCTTTCAAAAATTATTCAAGCAATCAAATGTTTTGAAAACCCTTTTCCCAAGAAAACATAAAATCAAGAGATGTTAGATGAAAACAAATCATATTACAGAGTTAGGACAGTTTTCTAGCTTATGCCAGTGTTCAGTGTTTTTGAAACCTTGTGATCAATTGCCACTCCAGTGTAAAGTATATAAGAATATTCCTTTACTTCTACTGCAGTCTGACAAAACTTGGTCCTCTCAGTTCATAGATCATATAAATTAGCATGAAACAAACCCATACAAGACCTGAGGTAGATATTATGACTGATATTTGATACCACTGTACAAATATCATTATATCATACACTACTGCAACTCTTTTAAAAAAGCGTATTAGTAATTTTCAGCATTCCCAAACACAATGAATAATCTTGTTTTGGACATGAAATTTAGTCCACTCTACAACAGCATTAGATTACAGATGCAACCTAGGATATGTCCAACACCAAATGTCTGTCGCTGTAAATTACCATCCTAAAAATACACACACACACAAAGCAACTGCTACAGACCTCAACACCATAATTCTTTTAATCTGTATAAAAACTTTCCATCAAAACTGTAATTCAGCTTTTGTCATGAACATACTTTTCAGCTGTGACTAATCTAATATATGAAATCATATCATATACTCTTTTGCCTCCTCTTACACAAACAATAAACTTAAAAAATATAGTACTATGTACAACATCTAATGAAAATCCAGATATAAAAAATATTCACTTATGAGAAAATATAATTTTGATACTAATTCTAAACTGCACTGTATAGTATGAAGATCAATATTCAACTAAATACTAAAAAAAATTTCATTTATATTGATAATACTATGGTTCGATTAATCAGACACACACATGGACACCACCTTAAATCTGAAGAAAATTATTTATATCATTAAGACAGGGACTAATTTGAAACAAATATCAAGAAAACTTGCAGTATACTGTACTTTATTAAATTAAAGTTAGAGCAAAATGGAGCATGGTTCATGACTCAACCCCTATAGACAACAACTTGCACGAAAGCCTTTTCTGATAGGACAGATTGCACCTTGCAAAATGTTACCTTTTTCTCAGTTTTTGCAACATCAGACCTTGTATGTTATAGCTGTTAAAGGATCATAACTTATGTTATCTTATCTGACTAGCACCATGTTCATGTTTTTTAGGTAATTTTCCCATTACAAATGTTAAATAAAAGTTTGTTAGTTTTGTTCATTTCAAAGCCATAATGAACACTCACAGAGAATAAGAAAGTTATAAAAAAAATAATAAAAGCCTCAACATTTTTGCTTCAGGAGCTTAAATACTTCCACTTCCAAGGCTAATCAAACTATTATTCAACTAGAATATCTTGCCAAGAGTATGAAACTAGAATATTACAAATTAAAGCTGGCTCGTTCTTCACGGGAAGAAAATATTCCAAAGTGGATTTTCAAGAGGCAATAGTCTCATACACAAGTTACAGTTTTACATTTAACTTTCATGGAATTTTCTGCTCTTTGCAAGTACCGGTACCTAGCAAATGTTTTCACAGGCCACAGCAGGTTGAAGGACTAAAAAAAAAATATCCTTTTTAACAATGAAGTATAGTATAACTTTGTCTCTCAGAGTTAAGAATCTATCCAAATTGTAATTTGTGATATGTACAGTAAAATATCCAATCATATTTTACAACCACCCAAGATAAAATGGCCGTAAGGTGGAGGAAAACTTCACAAGAACAAAGGTCCTGAAACTAAATACCTTGACCCACTTAATTGAAAACCGAGAGTACTGTAACAAACATTTACCGAAAATTATTATGAAAGACACCTATAGTGCAACATTTTGTCCAAATTATTTTTATCCCATTCCTAAGTTTTATTAAACATATAATACAAAACTTCTCAAGTGTATAATTTTCAACTTGAATGGATGATTTTAAAAATACTTCAAGTATACATTTACATTACATAACTAAAGATGATACATCAAGAATCTTTCATGAAATACTATTTAAGGAAAAACTTAATTTTCTCAACAAATGCTACGTCTCGGCACAAAATTAGATTAGTTTTTCTCAAGTGGATAAAGTAAGTCCTAAATAATTTAATTGTTGAACAACTGGAAATAGTTCCACATACAAGTTATAACACTACTAGATTAAAGTTGAAGTCTTCCTTTCATTTCGCCCATTATTTAGTACTGTACTATACTTTTAAACAATAAAATTTAACCTGCAATAACAAACATTGCCATGTGACCTTGACTTTCAAGATTATAATAAAGCAAAATAGGATGACAATGTAAAAATCTAATATAATTAGTTAGAGAAGAAGAGTTAATGTTACATATTAATAAAAATAAAAAAAAAGCTTAACAGTGACTTACTTTCTGCCAAGAGCCATCAAGCCATACAACACCCCCGTCACAAAAATGAGTCCAGATCCGAACACTGTGGATAAGCCTGGGCACATGATGATTGCTGGTAATGATATGCTGTAAAAAGGAGGAGTGTAAAAACTATAAGGAGCTTGATCTAACACTTTTTATATGATAGTTCAACCATTTCAAAATTCACCAATCTTTACACAATTGGTATTGCTCACAAAATAAAAAGATAATTGTTTTACATACATGTAGTAAACTGAATTCTTATACAGTACTTGAATTAAGGAAGAACCTTCCAACGAAATGACAGCTACTTTATAACATACATAAATATACCAAGGCACTTCTCCCAATTTTGGGGGGTAGCCGACATCAACAAATGAAACAAAAACAAAAAAAGGGGACCTCTACTCTCTACGTTCCTCCCAGCCTAACAAGGGACTCAACTGAGTTCAGCTGGTACTGCTAGGGTGCCACAGCCCACCCTCCCCCGTTATCCACCACAGATGAAGCTTCATAATGCTGAATCCCCTACTGCTGCTACCTCCGCGGTCATCTAAGGCATCGGAGGAAGCAGCAGCTACTTTATATACCTAAACAAAATGATTGACGAGCAATGCATCAACCTCACCCCCTCTACACTGCTACACAAAATTCTTTTATCTTTCACTTGTGTTCACATGATGATTCCTTCCTAACTGCATTTTCTCTCTCTCCTCTAGCTGCTTCTAGACGTCAATATATTCATCCACCAGAATCTACCAAATACTAATCCCAAGACCTTTTCTCCATTGATACAGCACTTTTTTGGTTACCTCCACTATTTAGTGGGTGTTGTATGTAACTTCAAACTGACTTAACCCATCCTTTTACATGAAAATAACCTTTACAAAACTACTTTTACATAATCTCCACTCATGTAACTATCTATAAATAGGGCAAACAATACTTCTCAACTTACCTTTTTACAGCCATTAAAGATCAGCGTCCAAATTCATTCCTACAGGAGCTGCTTCCATAATTCTTGCAGGAAAGCTACCTTTTTTATTAAAATCCCTATACTTTTCTCCACAAAATCATTCTACAGTACTGTCTTCATTGCTTGCTTAACTATATGATTACTTCTTCCCTCACCAAAATATCTACTACTACAAAACACAAACGATTTACTATAATATACTGTATGTAATTTATATAAAAAAAGGAAAATCTACCGCAAGTACAATGTGAAAGATTCCAAGTTCCTTTCAACATCATTTAGAAAGACTATAAAACCTAAGGCTTAAAATAATCCACAGAAAAGAGAATCAGATTTAACTTTTACATACGCAATACTTGGCTTAGAAAATTCTCAAATAAGTAAAGAAATTCATGAAAATAGTGTAAAAAAGGGGAAATCTAACTACAGTACTCTTACATCACATAAAATGCTGCTTTCTGCCAATGAGGTCGAGTTTCAACCCAATTCGAATATTTTTGAACAAACTCCACAAACATACAACAACACGGCGCTTCAGCAGAGATCACAATGAACGCAGCCATCCTGTAAAAGAAAAGGAGAACATTTATAAATGATCACAGTAATCAACAATGTGTCATTCAATATTTTATTAGTTTCATTCAAGACTTATGTGCTGAAATACAAAGGAAAAAATCAACAGAGAAGGAAAAGAAATAAAATAATGAGCTATAAATATAATTTTTCAATTTTATGAATTACAAATTTGGGCGCTGGAGAGGTAGAAGGTGTCATTGGGAAGTACGGCGTACCAGGTGAAAATGAGTGGTGAGAGACTGGTAGATATGTGTGTTGAGCAAGAGATGGTGATAAGTAATAGCTTTTTCAAAAAGAAAGATAAAAATAAGTATACATAGGTAAGAGTGGCAAATGGAAGAGTAGTAGAAAGGGCATTAATGGATTATGTGTTGACAACTAAAAGAATGTTTGGAAGATTGAAAGACGTGCACGTGTTTAGGGGTATGGCTAACGGTATGTCTGATCATTTTTTGGTGGAAGGAAAATTAGTTGTAGCAAAAGAGTGGGGGAATAGAGTAGGTGGATGTAAAAGGGAGGTAGTGAGGGTTGAAGAGCTAATAAAACTGGGGGTAAAAAGTAAATATCAGGAAAGGTTGAAAATGATATATGACGAAGTGAAAGTAAGAGAAACTGGCAATTTAGAGGAGGAGTGGAAGTTAGTAAAAGAAAATTTTGTTGGGATTGCAAGTGATGTGTGTGGAAAGAAGGTTGTTGGAGGCAGCATGAGGAAGGGCAGTGAATGGTGGAATGAAGGAGTGAAGGTAAAAGTGGAAGAGAAAAAGAGGGCTTTTGAAGAATGGCTGCAGAGTAATAGTATAGAGAAGTATGAAAAATATAAAGAGAAAAATGTGGAAGTAAAGCGCAAGGTACGTGAGGCAAAGAGGGCAGCTGACCTGAGGTGGGGTCAGGGATTAGGTCATTCATATGAAGAGAATAAGAAGTAGTTTTGGAAAGAAGTGAAGAGAGTAAGGAAGGCTGGCTCAAGAATGGAAGAGACAGTGAAAGATGGAAACGGAAGGTTGTTAAAAGGAGAGGAGGCAAGGAAAAGATGGGGCGGAATATTTTGAAAGTTTACTGAATGTTGAGGATAATAGGGAGGCAGATATAATTGCTGTTGCAGGTGTTGAGGTGCCAGTGATGGGAGATGAGAATGAGAGAGAGATTACAATCGATGAAGTGAGGAGAGCACTAGATGAAACGAGAGTAGGAAAAGCATCTGGTATGGATGGTGTGAGAGCTGAGATGTTGAAGGAGGGGGGTGTGACTGTACTTGAATGGTTGGTGAGATTGTTTAATGTGTGTTTTGTGTTGGCAATGGTACCAGTAGATTGGGTTTGTGCATGTATTGTACCACTATATAAGGGTAAGGGAGATGTGCATGAGTGTTGTAATTCAAGAGGTATTAGTTTGTTAAGCGTAGTTGGAAAAGTGTATGGTAGAGTATTGATTAATAGGATCAAGGATAAAACAGAGAATGCAATCTTAGAAATACAGGGTGGTTTTAGAAGAGGTAGGGGTTGTATGAATCAGACTTTTACAGTTAGGCAGATATGTGAGAAATATTTAGCAAAAGGTAAGGAGGTGTATGTTGCGTTTATGGATCTGGAGAAAGCGTATGATAGAGTTGATAGGGAAGCAATGTGGAATATGATGAGGTTATATGGAGTTGGTGGAAGATTGTTGCAAGCAGTGAAAAGTTTCTACAAAGGTAGTAAAGCATGTGTTAGGGTAGGAAATGAAGTGAGTGATTGGTTTCCGGTGAGAGCGGGGCTGAGACAGGGATGTGTGATGTCGCCGTGGTTGTTTAACTTGTATGTTGATGGAGTGGTGAGAGAGGTGAATGCTCGAGTGCTTGGAAGAGGATTAAAACTGGTAGACGAGAATGACCATGAATGGGAGGTAAATCAGTTGTTGTTTGCGGATGATACTGTACTGGTTGCAGACACAGAAGAGAAGCTTGGACGATTAGTGACAGAATTTGGAAGTGTGTGTGAGAGAAGGAAGTTGAGAGTTAATATGGGTAAGAGTAAGGTTATGAGATGTACGAGAAGGGAAGGTGGTGCAAGGTTAAATGTCATATTGAATGGAGAGTTACTTGAGGAGGTGGACCAGTTTAAGTACTTGGGGTCTGTTGTTGCAGCAAATGGTGGAGTGGAAGCAGATGTACGTCAGAGAGTGAATGAAGGTTGCAAAGTGTTGGGGGCAGTTAAGGGAGTACAGTGAACCCTCGTTTATCGCGGTAGATAGGTTCCAGACGCGGCCGCGATAGGTGAAAATCCGCGAAGTAGTGACACCATATTTACCTATTTATTCAACATGTATATTCAGACTTTTAAAACCTTCCCTTGTACGTAGTACTGTTAACAAACTACCCTTTAATGTACAGAACACTTAATGCATGTACTACAGTACCCTAAACTAAAACAGGCACAAATATTAAAGGCAATTTCATATCATGCGTTTCCTAAACACGCTAAAAAGCACGTTAAAAAATGGCAACTAATGTTTTGTTTACATTTATCTCTGATCATAATGAAGAAACAAACTGGAGGTAGAGCTTTGCTTATTACCCAGACATATTTCCCATACTATTCCCTTAGAACTACATCACATCTTCCTACTTTAGATAGATATATATATATATATATATATATATATATATATATATATATATATATATATATATATATATATATATATATATATATGTATATATATATATATATATATATATATATATATATATATATATATATATATATATATATATATATATATATATATGTGTGTGTGTGTGTGTGTGTATATATATATATTTATATGTATACACATATACATACATACATATATACATAAATACATGCATACATATATATATATATATATATATATATATATATATATATATATATATATATATATATATATATATATACAGTAGGGTCCCGAATTAAGCGTGTTCGAATTACACGAGTCCCCTTTTCCACGATCGCTATTTTTCAAAAATAAATTTTCTGTATCCACGAGGCTGTTCAAAGTTCGCGAGTCAAGCACTACAAAATGTATCAAATCTATAGTCTTTTTAAGTGTATTGGTAGCCCTAAATACGGTGATTTATAATAAATGTTACAAAACAATATTAACATTACATTTCATTAACATAATTTCATAATGAATAGCCTATTTAAGGATAAAATTCCACATCAACAATGAAATCAACTGTTAACTGTGCGAGTCCAGCTGACAAAATGTAAACAGAAATGTGGTTACGTTCTCGGCAATCTTTATCTTTCTCCAACCTTACGATAATTGTAATGGTAGTGTTAATGATGGTATATTAAAGCATTATTTTTATTTAGTACAGTATATTTAAAAGCCTTATTTTTCCCTCTGGGCGTTCAAGGTTTTCACGAGTAGACTGGGTTCGTTTATCGGCAGTGAATAGCCTAAACTTCGGTAACGAGTCGTCAATATTTTGTCATATTTTAAACAGTAGGCTATACATTTGATTTGCAAACATTGGTTTTGTAGAGTAGACGGTAAAATAAAATCTAGAGAGAGAGAGAGAGAGAGAGAGAGAGAGAGAGAGAGAGAGAGAGAGAGAGATTTGATGGCAGAAATCTCTCTCTCTCTCTCTCTCTCTAGATTTTATTTTACCGTCTACTCTACAAAACCAATGTTTGCAAATCAAATGTATACTGTTTAAAATATGACAAAATATTGACGACTCGTTACCGAAGTTTAGGCTATTCACTGCCGATAAACGATAACAAACCCTTTAATGCAAACTAACTGTATCCTTTGATATTCCTCTATATTTATCACGAATTCCTTCTATACCTCCTCAGACACTCTTATTTCAAATATCTAAATTATTCTTATCACAACTAACACCATCTAGTCATTTTCATTCCATTATATCTATTATTCCTCTGAATCTTATTCCCTTTCCTTATTCTGTTTATTCGATGGGATTCGTTTTTCCCTTTACCGTCTTTCAGAATCTATTTTTAGCCACTGGCAACCAAATCCCCCCTTCCCCCGTCTCCTACCGTCTCCCCTGCGAGTCCACCCAACCTATCTCATCACTCCCCCCACCTTCATCCTCCCCTGTTCTAGGTCTGTAACCTTCTGCGTCATAATATCTCTCTCTCTCTCTCTCTCTCTCTCTCTCTCTCTCTCTCTCTCTCTCTCTCTCTCTCTCTCTCTCTCTCTCTCGTTATACAATACTTACAAATAGATGAAGAAACCAAAATCGGTTTTCTTGAAGTGTCAATTAAATACAAAACGAAAAAAATTATACCGTGTATACATCCATTTCAATCATAGCTTAAAATACGGTAACCGATTTCGTCAGCAAACCACTATTTTTTAGGAAACACCATTCTATTCCAGAAAATTTTTACTCTTTAAATGTCAATTGCGCTATAATAAAACATGTAGGCTACTTATGTTGTTAAATTTCGGGTGTGTTTTAAAAATCGAGTATTGCTAACTTATTTTTGTTTTACTTTTGGCTGTGATCACATCAGCTGATGTCTAGCTTCCGCGCGAATACAATAACAAAGAATTGTTTACACCATTTCTTAACTTATTCAAACCATCTATACAGTTAATATTACATAAACACCAATGTGTTATAACCTATCATATTTATTGTTTAGTACTTTAAAACCATCCCTCTCTCTCTCTCTCTCTCTCTCTCTCTCTCTCTCTCTCTCTCTCTCTCTCTCTCTCTCTCTCTCTCTCTCTCACATCGAACGTTATAGCGGTAACCTAATTGTTCGGTGACTTTAAAAATAGGCCTAGTACTTTCTTCTTTTACCTTTTTTGCATATGGATCCATAATTGAGATGGGTACAAGTTGACTTATAACTGAAGTTAGGAAAAGTATTTTGGATATGGAAAGGACAATTAACTTTCGTAACAGTTTAGAATTATCGTAAGTTATCACTCTGTCATTAGCGGCAGTTTGCTATTGTGGATTAAACGCATAAGGAAAAAAAGTTTTCCAGCTTTGCTACGAATTTAGGAATTTATATGGATACGGTAAGTAAAATATTTGTAATAACATAATGTTTACTAAATGTTTGTAATATCATTAGTTATGACTTAGATCGTGTGTGTTTAATGCATTCGTTTGTTTATTATGATCGAAGATGGAGCGTAAACAAATGGAAGGTTTCCGTTTCAGGCGGCATCATAAAGAAAAACATTTCATAAATGGCATTCATTTCATTTATTTGAAAGTTCTAATAAAAAATAATTAGAACATTGGTACTAACAAATTCAACATATAATCTATACTTGGTAAAATTGCTGTCAATTCAAAATCACAGATGTATAAATGCGTCTGTTTCTTCGTTGTGATCAGAGTTAAACGTAAACAAAACATTGGTTGTCGTTTTCTATTCTGCTTTTTAGCGTGTTTAGGAAACGCATGATATAAAATCGCCTTTATTTTGATAATTCTGGATTTTCAATCATACAACAAGCTAGTCTATAGAGTGATGGTTTTGCTATTCACCAGTTGTATTATACAATAGATATGACAAACATTAAAATTTGTCTGTATTTTGGGTTGTGTTGTAACGGGAAATATATGGTGTTTACACCTATCCTGGTTGTAATTTTAACCATTTTTCAAGTTATTAGAACTTTAAAGTATATTAAATGTTTTATTTATTTACAAAAACAATTTGATATTATAAAGAAATACAGTATAGTACAAAGAAAGTATTGGAAATGGGTAGTAAACACATTTGAATAGGCAAATTGCTGGTTGCCATGGCCACAATGGAATTATTTCTGTTAGTTGTGTGTTTCGAAATTCGCGATTTTCCATTTACACGAGGTCATTAATCGACCAAATTCTCGCATAATTCGGGACCCTACTGTATATATATATATATATATATATATATATATATATATATATGTTACTGTATATATATGGGTTATGGAAAAAATCCGCGAAGTGGTGAATCCGCGATGGTCGAACCGCGAAGTAGCGAGGGTTCACTGTAGTAAAAAATAGAGGGTTGGGCATGAATGTAAAGAGAGTTCTATATGAGAAAGTGATTGTACCAACTGTGATGTATGGATCGGAGTTGTGGGGAATGAAAGTGATGGAGAGACAGAAATTGAATGTGTTTGAGATGAAGTGTCTAAGGAGTATGGCTGGTGTATCTCGAGTAGATAGGGTTAGGAACGAAGTGGTGAGAGTGAGAACGGGTGTAAGAAATGAGTTAGCAGCTAGAGTGGATATGAATGTGTTGAGGTGGTTTGGCCATGTTGAGAGAATGGAAAATGGATGTCTGCTAAAGAAGGTGATGAATGCAAGAGTTGATGGGAGAAGTACTAGAGGAAGGCCAAGGTTTGGGTGGATGGATGGAGTGAAGGAAGCTCTGGGTGATAGGAGGATAGATGTGAGCGAGGCAAGAGAGCGTGCTAGAAATAGGAATGAATGGCGAGCGATTGTGACGCAGTTCCGGTAGGCCCTGCTGCTGCCTCCGATGCCTTAGATGACCGCGGAGGTAGCAGCAGTAGGGGATTCAGCATTATGAAGCTTCATCTGTGATGGATAATGTGGGAGGGTGGGCTGTGACACCCTAGCAGTACCAGCTGAACTCGGTTGAGTCCCTTGTTAGGCTGGGAGGAACGTAGAGAGTAGAGATCCCCTTTTTGTTTTTTGTTTCTTTGTTGATGTCGGCTACCCCCAAAAATTGGGGGAAGTGCCATGGTATATGTATGTATGTACAAATTTGAACAAACAGTGGTTAAAACTAAGATACCCCTCCACTGGTTAGGTCTCAATAATAGTTTACATTTCTAAAAAAACCAACACAGCTCATCCATAAAGGCCGTATTCACAATAATTAAAAAGACAACTATATGAATCTTATGCTTAACTTTGTCTTCTCTCTTCTCAGGAGCTGATGCCATACCTCTGCTGTAGTGAGAAGCAGACACTAATGACACTAGAGTAGGGTAATGGCACTGTACCAACACAACACAAGGAAATAACATCATCTATATACTCTATGGAGCATTGATACCATGTTCATGCTACAGCACACTGTTGATGGAGCATTTCCAATGAATCTACAAGACACTGCAATGATGAAGCACCACCAATGAATCTACAGGACACAGCAATGACGGAGCATTACCAATGAATCTACAGGATACCACAATGACGGATCACTAACAATGAATCTACAGGACACAGCAATGACGGAGCACTAACAATGAATCTACAGGATACCACAATGACAGAGCACTAACAATGAATCTACAGGACACCGCAATGACGGAGCACTACCAATGAATCTACAGGACACCGCAATGACGGAGCACTACCAATGAATCTACAGGACACCTCAATACCGGAGCACCACCAATGAATTTACAGGACACCGCAATAACTGAGATGGCCCTATTTATTACAATAAGGTACTTGGGTTACTGAGGAAGGGTTATTCAAATGTTTGTGAGACAAAATGTAATAGGAAAAAATCTGGAAGTCTATCCACACTAGAGGAGTTTTAGTATGCTGCGATAACAACAAATGGGAAACCACATACTGACTTTTGAAATTAGTATCTTTTTAAAATGTCAAAATCTGATCATCCTTACTGAACTCAGAAGGGATACTTGAACCGTTTCCAAAAATAGATGTTCAAATGTACTTAATTTCCAAACAAAGGTACAAAGAACATGAAACTTTAGGTCCTTAGACCAATTGTTTTGAACATCAAACAAGTCTTCTACTAAGGCACTTTGGCAAGAGAGTACTTAAGAGGTAGATCAAAATGCTATCCCTGTCTTCAGAAGGTAGCAAAAATACCTATGATCTACAACTATTCCTAAAACAGTATTAAATTAGGTTAAGAGATACAATTGTGAATGCATGTATCCTCTTAATCTCTTCCATAAATCAGAGACTTCTTAGATTTCCTTGCACGGCCCGACTTTTACAATAATCTTATGGAAATGAAACAATTCTGACAATGTTGATCTTTAAATCAATTCAATCTCCTTAGTACAGAAATGTAATAATCATAAGCAAAGTTTTGAGGTAAAGCATTTGTCTGATTATCATTTCTAGTTTATTATTTGAATTCACATATATTGTACTTGTAAATGTTCAATAGCAGAGCCTAAAGTTAGTGCTTACTAAGAGCTATTCCACACTATACTTGATGAAACAGACAGCAAAGTGGTCTTCCAATGCAGTGGTGCCCAGGCTTATATTTTAAACCTATGATACCCTCGTCAGTTGTTGTAGAGAGGGGAACAATCGGTATGGACAGATAGCAATATGAAAAATGTGTTGTAGCTGAATTCATGTTATTACTGATGAAAATGGGAAAAAAGGAAAATATAGTGTAAAAAAGGCTTCAATAATAACTAGTTTTTGAAAGCCAGTGACTTGAATTTACACTCCAATACCAATACTTGCATTCAATAACAGAATCCCTCAACTGCTTATTCTTGCAACCATAGCTTTTCATCCCTATAACAAGGATGTTTCCCCAACTACAAAAAATTACTAAGGTTGTTTGTCCATTCGAGTGTTCTGGTGCTTGAGATTAATCTAGATCAGGAATAAGAAATTTAAGAGACCGTAAGTTCCTGTCCAACAAAAAAAGATGAGATTCAGCAGCTGAAGACTAAATAGGAGAACAATACTAGAAACAAGGCAGCACAAAAGAATTAAAACTTCTTCAGAATAGATTCGTCACTAAAAACCTTGAAAAACTTTCTCATTAAGCCAATTTTTTGTGCAATTGAAGGCGACAAACCAAATGGGTTTCTCAAAAGTAAATTTACTATCAAAAATCATACCTAAAATTTTAAATGAGTAATACATAGTTAAACATTTTCAATGGAGAGATCTGGATGTCGAGGAGCCACTGTCCTCGACCAACTTACAATCATACTTTGAGTTTAGTTAGGGTTCAACTTCATGCCCCATAATTTGCATCATGCACTAATTTTAGCTAAATCTCTATTAAGGGATTTAGCAACCCTAGATCAACATTCAGGAGATGGAATTGATGCAGATAGAGTAGCATTATCTGCATATTCAACAAGCTTGTTTTTTAAGCTTAACCACATCGTCATGTGTTTATAGTATGAAAATCAAAGGGCCAAGAAAACTACCATGAGGAACACCAGATGTCACATTCCTATACTCACTATGGTGCCCATCTACAACCACTCTTTGTACAAGCAAAAAATGCAAAGGTGAGACAGGCAAACATATTCCATAAAAGAAACTGGTTACTATAAGGCTTCCCCACCAGTTACAAGGAACTTTTGTCAAGCTTGACTGATATGCATGCATAAAAATTCCAGTATGATAAACTTGGCTTGCATAATTAGTATGCTAACATAAAACCATTACAAACCTAATTAGTTCCAAGAACTTGTTTTCTGGGCTCAACCTGTGTCGCTCCGTGAAATGCTCCTTAAAGCACCATTTCAAAGGTATAAATACTGCTAAATATACCAGAGAAAAAAGTTGCATGGAATGCTAGGAATATATCCAGCTCGCTCACCCCTAAAGGGTGTGTATTAAAGCTGGGGCGAGTGATACCACTACCATTGATCCCTTTCCAATTAGACTTCTCCCTCCTCAAAATCCCCCGTTACTACGAGGTGTCGTTCACTACAGCTACTGCCCCCCCCCCCCCCCCCCCACCACCACCACTACCTAACCTTCTCCCATCATTCCTTGTTAGCACCCGTGAATGTTCGGACGTGTCTTTTTTAAGTCTAATTGTTTACAGGTTGAATTTTATTAACTTTTGGCCTAGCGTAGGTCTAACCTGAATCCTGTGCCTATGATTTCCAGCTATTTAAGTCAACAAATAGTCAGGTTCATATGAAATAGATATCAGGTTATTACAAAGACCATTTTGCTTACTGTATTAAATGATGTAATATTGAATTTTACAGTATTTCTTTATCTTATATTTGTTATTTTCAGTTGAATTTGAGTTTGTATTTCCAAGTGTTTGTAAGTTGGACTTTAGGTTTTAAAAGGTATTGTGAAATTCCCAAGTTCATCAGTAAGAGGGTATTCTGGACGCTTGTAAATCTTTCCCAATAACTTGAGAAATCCTTAACCACATACAATGAAGACACAAAGGAGAGGCAAGAATGACAGAAAATCCTTTTGGGGAAGACAGCAGGGCATATTTTGATCGTTCCATTGGAAAGTGAGAAAATTCATAACAGAAGAAATACTGCAGTGATAATGAGTAGAAACTTAAAAGCAAGGGGATTCACAGTACAGTAGTTAAAGGCGGGATGCCTCTTCTACAAGGGACTTCCCTCGGCTTCAGTTAAATTACTCTCGTTCATAAGCTTTGTTTAGACCTCTGGCCATTTAATAAACATGTTGAATTATCTTGTGATAACACACGCAGAGGATACATAGATACTTGGTTACATGTTCAATATCAGCAAGAAGTTCTGCCAACATATTTCTGCACTTGCATGGAGGTCAGCAGAATAAGTTTTCCTCCATTCCTTCCCCATCTTTAGATTGTATTTTCTTGGTAATCAAATACCGCAAAAACTTGCCATATTTATTTTCACGAGTAAAAAAAATACATGAGCAAACAAAAATGCCTCTGGGGAGTATAAAGTCATTTATGGAATTGCTGACAAAGTCCATTCCAATTCAACAACAGTAATTGCAACTGTTCCACAGCTTTCCAAGTGATTTGCTATTTATTTTTCAAATAACTTTTGGGAATGAAAACCATTACACAAAATACACACAAAAATAGTAAGACGGAACAAATGGGAAACATTTACAAGATACAAATCTCAAAGACATGCAAAAAACAAAAACTTTCTACAACACATTACTTGATCACAGTTAGAGTTAACAATGAGTAGTACTGTGGTACTTCTCTTCCCTTTTATGCCTGGCCTTTCGTAGCATATCTAGACTTTTTTCTTTCAAGATTTCACTCATTACAAGCATTAAGGTTTCCCAGATTAGTAGGCCTTGAATGAACAAATTTTCACAATAAGTCTTATCAGTTCTTTCACAATATTACTATCATGACAGAACTAACCAATTAAAAATTTCATCAGTGATGATAATATAAATTCACTTAATGTAGGGCAGGACTCCATCTACATGCTCATTATAGGTACATTTTAAAAAGTAAAATTCTGTGAAAACGTAGGGTTTAAAACTTCCAAGGACCTTGAATGAATTTTGTACAGTACAAGACCAGTCATTATACAAACTACCCCAGTAACAAACTCATGAGTAATATTCTATCAGCATTATAACGATAAGAAGATTCTAAGGAAAGTTCAAGAGTACTGTAGTCTATTCTTGTAGGAGATGATAACTGGGGTATGGCAAATTTTAAGAAATTGTACAGCTAGATGAGATGAAGCAATAGGAGGTTACTACTGGAGCTAGACAAAGTTTGAGAAGTTGTACCGCTAGAAGAAAAGGGACAATGAATAACTGATAAATGGGAAAGAAGCTGGGGTTGAAGAATTATACAATACTAAAGAATGTTTAGTACCAAAATGTGAACTGCACAAGGAAAACTAGACGTAATATGCCTCTACGATAATATCATATCGACTCGGTAACATTAAATTATCGTATACTTACATTTGCCATATACCAGCAACAATACATAAGGGGTAGACTGTGATACAGTTGAAAACACCAAGACATAAGGCAACTGAAAATCAAGAGGAGGTTGAATTAATGCAACCATATTATTGATAATGTTATCAAAGAATAAAAAGAATAGACAGCTATGTATAAAACAACTTCATGCTTAGAAAGTCACATTTATAGAATTCAAACTGTTCAAACTCAATGAAAACTAACTGCAAGTTAAAAGATTCATAAATTGCTTGAAATCTGAAGTCACAGTAAGAAATGCAATACAATCATAATCTAAAATAAAACTGATTACAGTATATCTAAAATACATAACTATTCTGCATAACAAAAAATTACACAATTAGTTTGAAAAATGAATAAATAGCTAAAACCAGAAAGCTCAAACCATGAATCTGATGCATTTTTAGAAACCTTGAAAAACTAAAATCACCAAATATTCTGTACGTATCTCCTCTTTACACCATCAAAATCACAATTTCTTCCAAGTACTTGTACAGTAATTAGTATTTTTCCCAACTATAAAAATCTGAGTCCTTTAATAAGAATATGCTTTTAGCAAAAATGGAACTTGCCAGTTAAAACTTATATCAAGGTGTCAGTAGTTCTGGGTGGGTAACTGGGGATGGGGGAGAGTACCCTCTTCCCTACCAGCTCACTGAGTAGCCACTCTGACCTTCACTAGGACTTGAGGCAGGAAGTGTAATTCAAAAGACAGCTTTGAATGGTTAGGAAAAATACAAATTATTTTTAAGAATTTGTAACTTGTTCCTACACAGATACAAGCCTTCGTCCTACAATAGGAGAGTTATTCTTAGGAAGGAGAAAGCTCCTGTAACCCAAATTCACCCCTACAACCTGAAATTTACAGGTGACAGACTAGGCTTCTGTCATCTAGACAGTCATGGAAGAACCTACATCCCTATGGGATATGATGTTTAAATCATAATGCTAAAGTAAAGTGATAGGTTAAAATTACTGCCCATATTCCCCTCATCATAAGTATGAGGGAAAACACTGCTATCCTAACCTAAATAGAAGAGTTACTTGGTATGGTAGATAACCTGCATTAACTTCCATTGGAGCGATACACCCATTTTGAATCACCTCGTCCCCATGAGAGGGGCCAGAAAAGTTAAGAGCAGCCAGTAATTCTACCTTTTTATGCCAGACTTGTATCCCTAAAGACCCACCCATTTTCAACCACTTTGTCCCCATGAGAGGGGCCAAAAAAGTTAAGAGGAGCCAGTCATTCTACCTTTTTATGCTAGACTTGTATCCCCAGACATATCCATTTTCAACCACTTCGTCCCCATGAGAAGGGCCAGAAAAGTCAGTCATTCTACTTTTTTAAGGTAGACTTTTATCCTCGAAGACATATCCATTTTCAACCACTTCGTCCCCATGAGAGGGGCCAGGAAAGTTAAGAGCTAGTCATTCTACCTTTTTATGCTAGACTTGTATCCTCAAAGACATATCCATTTTCAACCACTATGTCCTCATGAGACGGGCCAGGAGAGTTAAGAAGCGCCATTCATCCTACCTTTTTATGCTAGACTTGTATCCCCAAAGACATATCCATTTTCAACCACTTTGTCCCCATGAGAGGGGCCAGGAAAATTAAGAAGAGCCAGTCATTCTACCTTTTAATGCTAGACTTGTATCCAAAAAGGGGAAAAAAAGGCTTAAGGCTTAAGTACTACAGAAAATATGTTGAATGACTTGTGGGTGCATTTCCATAAATGGTGGGCTGTACAGGTTGTCTGGCATTTCCAGACTCCTACCTTCAGGATTGGCACACGTGCATATGCAGGTTCTTCTAATTCCCCTGCTGCCTATTTGTCTTGCAAAGCTGGAGGGAGATTGTGTTTCTACAGATATTCACAAGCCTACAGAAGCTGATGAGATTCTGTAGCCATGGTCTGAAGAGTTGAGTCCAATTCAGGTAGCATTTTAGTGTCCTCACAGGACAAAGAGGTAATCATCCTGATTAATGGTTTCTTACCTAGGAGATATAGATCGATTCACACCTCATCACTTATGGCCAGGGTATGAGTTTTAGCAACTAACTCAGGAGCAAAAAAAATAAAAATGACTACATTAGATGTAATACGTCACATAACTCGCCTACCCTTTTAGTCGAGGCCAGGGCATGTAAGAACACCGTTTTAAGCGTCGAAATCCTTGACGGATGCCTGATTTAAAGGTTTGAAAGAGGCCCTCCTCAGACTCAAGTACTCTGATGTTCCATGTGGGTGGCTTGAGGTTTATCAGTGAGCAAAACTGCTCAAAGCTCTTCACGGGCATCAAAAATTCCCACAAAGAGGAAATTTCTACGCCCTTCAACCTAAAGACTTGGCTCAAGGCTGAGAGATAGTCTTTCACCATTGAGACTGAAAAGAGCTTCTCTCTCCACAGGAAAATAAGGATGTCTGCTATCAGCTGCAAAAAGCATCTGACTGGAGAAGTACTCCTCCTACTTCCCCATTCGAAGAAGGCGACTGTATTATTATTACTAGGTAAGCTATAACCCTAATCAGAAAAGCAAGATGATATAAGCCAAGGGCTCCCAACATGGAAAAATAGCCCAGTAAGGAAAGGAAATAAACTATATGACGAGGTACCGAATAATAAACAAAATATCTTAGGTTCACTAACAACATTAAAATATATCTCTCATACATAAATGATGACTAGTAACTTATGTCTGCCAACAACACAAAAAAAATTTGTTGCGAATTTGAACTTCAGAAATTCCACCAATTCAACTGCCTGATTAGGAAGATAATTCCACAATCTGGTCACAGCTGCAATAAAACTTCTAGAATATTGATTGTGACGAGTCTTATGGTGGAGAAGACAAGACTATTATAATTGACTGTATACCTAATATTACGTACAGGATGTTACAGTTTGTGAAGATATGAATGCAAAGAATGGTCAGAATTATGAAAAATCTTGTGTGCAACATACAACTATCTGAATGACAGTGCCATATATTGATATACAGAGCAGGAATAAGAAATTTAATAGACTGCAAGCTTTTTTCTAACAAATTAAGATCAGAATCAGCAGCTGAAAACCAAACTGGAGGAAAAAAATATTTTCATAAAATAAATTTTTGAACATACAGTACTTACCCGGTGGTTATATAAAAATAGCTTTAGTCTCTGACGTCCGGCAGAAATTCAAAACTCGCGGCAATCGCAGATAGAGTAGCCAGGTGTACACCAGCGCCCTTACGCGAGATACACAGAACCATTCCATAATTTCTCAGATCTTCCATGCCCATAGGTCTCTAGAGGGGAGGAATAAAGTTTATATAACCACCAGGTAAGTATGTTCAAAAATTTATTTTATTATGAAAATATAATTTTTAAACATTAAACTTACCCGGTGGTTATATAAAAATAGCTGATTGACACCCTCGGTGGAGGGTTAGAGACAGCCAACATTGTTGGAATATTACTTAAGAGTTAATAAAAACAACCTTAAGGGTTCGTACCTGATAAGGAAGCTGACTTCAATGATTCTCTGCCTCATTATGTCCGCTTTCCTTATGAGATCCAGCGATCCACCCAGGGGGCTGAAAACCTCTAGGAGCTGTCAAACTGGTGTAAATACCTCTATGTTGACAGGATCACAACCAATCCCCTTGTTCTGGGCACTCTCAAGGAACAAAATTGACCACCTGACTAAAATAAAAAAATTGTGGAAGACTGTCGACCAATCTCCATAAACAACCATAAAATAGTAAAAGTTCCAAGAGAAGAAAAAGGGTACTAGGATTAGGGGAACGTAGTGGTAGATCCTTCCCCCACAACTGCACTCGATGCTACGAATGGTCCCAAAGTGTAGCAGTCCCCATAAAGAGTCTGGACATGTTTCAAGTAATGCAAGGCGAACACAGATTTACTCCTCCAAAAGGTTGTATCCATGATGCTCTACAGAGAACGATTCTGCTTGAAAGCTATAGAAGTTGCAACAGCTCTAACTTCATGAGTTTTCACTTTCAGCAGTTTGAGGTCTGCCTCACCGCAGTGTGAGTGAGCCTCTCTTATTAAAAGTCTTATAAAAAATGATAGGGCGTTTTTTGACATTGGTAACGAGGGTTTCCTGACTGCACACCAAAGAGCTTCTGACTTGCCTCTTAATTCTTTAGTTCTATCCAGATAGAACTTCAGTGCTCTTACAGGACACAGGACCTTCTCCAACTCTTCACCAACCACATCGGAAAGATTTGTAATCTCGAAAGACTTAGGCCATGGATGAGAAGGACGGTCGTTCTTGGCCAGGAATCCAAGTTGCAAGGAACATATGGCTTTGCCGTTACTGAAGCCAATATTTTGCTAAAGGCGTGAACCTCATTGACACTCTTAGCTGTTGCCAGACTAACCAAGAAAAGTGTCTTTAAAGTGAGATCTTTAAAAGAAGCCGAGTGTAAGGGCTCAAACCTGTCACTCACGAGGAACTTCAAAACAACATCTAGATTCAAGGCTGGTGAATCCTGTTGTCGCTCTTTAGAAGTCTCAAATGATTTGAGAAGGTCCTGAAGGTCTTTATTATCAGAGAGGACCAAATTCCTGTGCCTGAAGACGGCCACTAACATACTCCTGTACCCTTTGATGGTAGAGGAAGAAAAGTTGCGTTTTCTTCTAAGGTCTAAAAAGAAGTCAGCAATTTGAGTTACAGAGGTACTGGATGAAGAAACTGAGTTAGTTCTGCACCATTCTCTAAAAACCTCCCACTTGGACTGGTAAACCTTGATGGTAGAAGCCCTCCTTGCTCTAGCGATAGCCCTAGCTGCCTCCTTCGAAAATCCTCTAGCTCTTGTGAGTTTTTCGATAGTTTGTAGGCAGTTAGACGTAGAGCTCGGAGGTTTTGATGGTGTCTTGCCAAGTGAGGGTGTTTGAGATGATCTACTCTCAATGGGAGGCTTCTCGGAAAGTCCACCATCCATTCCAGTACCTCTGTGAACCATTCTCTTGATGGCCAAAAGGGAGCCACTAGAGTCAACCTGGTTCCCTCGTGTGACACAAACTTTTGTAACACCTTGTACAGAACTTTGAATGGTGGGAACGCGTACATGTCCAGGTGAGACCAATCCAGCAGGAAAGCGTCTATGTGTGTTGCTTCGGGATCCGGAACTGGGGAGCAGTGTCTCCAGCATTTTCGTTTTCGAGGTTGCGAACAATTCTATGGACGGACGACCCCAAATCCGCCATAGCTTCTCGCATACCTCTAGATGCAATGTCCACTCTGTGGACAGAACTTGATCCCTCCTGCTGAGGCTGTCCGCCATCACGTTCTTCTCTCCTTGGATGAATCTTGTAAGCAGGGTTACATTTCTTTCCTTTGCCCAAATGAGAAGAGTCTTTGCAGTCTCGTAAAGTGACCTCGAGTGAGTCCCGCCTTGTTTGGCTATGTAGGCCAATGCTGTGGTGTTGTCGGCATTGACCTGCACCACTTTGTTCAACACTGACCCTTCGGAACCTTGGAGGGCCAACAGGATTGATTGATTGATTGAAAGTTTTCTGGCATCCTGACATCTAAGGTCATTGACGCCGATACCATTTACTGTATATGAAAATTAAAAAAAAAATTCGATTAAAACCATAAAAATTAAGTCATTAAAATAGTTAAATAGTTTTCAGAAGACCTGCTTCTGAAATAAATCTAAAAATTCCGCTCGCATAGTAAGACACATCATGTCCAAGAATCTTGGCAAGGATAAACCTGCCATCCTCACCTCGAGCCTCAAACAGATATCTATTTCTTAAGTTAGTAAAATTAGGGCATTCGGTCAACAAATGCCTCACTGTTAAAGGTACTAAGCAGTCCTCGCAATACGGTTGGTGTTGGCCCTTCAGCAGAAACTCGTGTGTCAACCGTGTGTGACCAATACGGAGACGACAAAGAGTCGTCTCCCATTTTCGGGGAATCATGTTATACCTCCAAGGTGATATGATATTTGTTACTTCCCTCATTTTATTGCCGTCTTGACTGTCCCAGTGCTGTTGCCATTTATCACAAACCAATTTCTTGATGTCAGGTAGGAGATCGTTACATGGAATGGGATACCTCCTTGGTAACAACTCGGATGCCGCATTCTTCGCCAGTAAATCTGCCTTCTCATTCCCAGACACACCTACATGTGCTGGAACCCAACAAAATCGAACAGTTATACCTTTCCGTCCAATAATAAAAAGCCATTCTAAAATCTTTAAAACTAGAGGGTTACTAGAATTAAAAACTTCTAAAGCTTGAAGAACACTCCTTGCATCACTAAAAACTGTAAAATTACCCTCCTTTTCCAAAGCTATTTTCTCAATAGCGGTTAATATGCCATACAGTTCGGCAGTAAATATGGAAGCTGTTAGAGGAAGTGCACCTCTACAATTAAAATCATTACTATGTACTCCAAATCCAACGCCAGCATCAGATTTGGAGCCATCAGTATATATAAAAGTCGATCCCTTATGTTCTTCGACATGTTCCATAAAAAGAGACCTGGATTCTAAGTCAGTCATATTCTTCTTAACTCCAATAAAGTATTTACAAAATGATATGTCAGGTAATTTCCATGGAGGTGTTGATGATACCTTGAATGGAAGTACCTTATTTCTAATTATATCCAGACTATTTAAAAATCGTTTCACCCGAAAGCCATAAGGTTGAGGAGATTTTGGGTGCAACTCAAAGTATGATGCGTGTCTTACAAGGCTTGCAGTCTGAAAGGCTAGAGAGCTAGGGAGTCTTTGCAATCTAAACCAATACCGAAGAATGGAAGACATTCGGTAAAGGTCTAGAGGTAACTCTCCAGCATCAACAAGGAGACTTGGGATAGGCGAGGTTTTAAAAGCTCCAGTAGATAATCTAATACCTGCATGATGTATCGAGTCTAATATTTTTAACCGGCTTGGGGTGGCTGAAGAATATACCTCACAACCATAACTAATTTTGGAAAAAATCAAGGCCTTGTATAATTTTAAAATAGTATTGCGGTCTGCCCCCCATGATGTATGGGACAATACTTTTAAGATATTCAGAGCTTCAACACATTTAGCTTTTAGCGCTTTTAGGTGAGAAACCCATGTAAGTCTACAGTCAAATATCAAACCTAAATATTTGGTTTCCGATACACATGGTATCCGTTGACCTTTAATGTATATATCCGGGTCTGGATGTACTCCCCGGATACGACAAAAATGGACAATGGTAGTTTTACTTGTCGAGAACTTAAATCCATTCATGTCAGCCCACTGGATAATTTTATCAATAGAGAGTTGGATTTTTCTCTCAACCATTGCCATTCTAGTGCCAGCAAATGATATTGAGAGATCATCCACAAATAATGTTGAGAGAACATCCTGGGGAATGGCTGAGGATATCCCATTAATTGCTAGTGCAAAAAGGGTTACACTCAGCACACTACCCTGAGGAACTCCTTCTTCCTGGCACTTACTCTCTGATAGAGTTTCCCCCACTCTCACTTGAAAAACTCTACGTGAAAGAAATGCCTGAATAAATAGTGGCAGCTCTCCTCTCAATCCCAATTCATGAATGGTTTTAAGAATACCATATCTCCATGTGGTATCATATGCCTTTTCAAGGTCAAAAAATACTGTAACATGGTGCTGTTTGGAAGCAAAGGCTTCACAAATAGATGACTCAAGTCGTATCAACACATCAGTCGTTGAGTGCATTTTTCGGAATCCACATTGAATCGGTGATAAAATACCTTTCTTTTCAAGGTACCATATCAGCCTTGTATTGACCATCTTCTCCATGATTTTACATAAACAAGATGTCAATGCAATAGGACGATAGTTTGCTGCTAAAAACTTGTCTTTACCGGGTTTTAAAAAGGCTAAAATAATGGCTAGTTCCCAAACACTTGGGTAGCTATGATCATGCCATATTCTATTAATAATGCTTAAAATAAATAGCTTTGTATTAAAATGTACATGTTTAATCATTGCATATGGAATTCCATCGGGTCCAGGGGCTGTATCGTTGCAATGAGCAAGTGCGGAATCAAATTCTCTTTCAGTGAAAGGAGAATTATACGACTCTTCCCTTCTTGTTGCAAAATTTAAAATTTTCTTTTCTTCAGTGCTCCTATACTGGTGACCAGGGGCTCCTTCACACTTGCTGGATACATTTGAAAAATGATTAGCCAGGGCATTGCTAACTTCATTTGCTTCAGTTACATACTGGCCATTCACCTTCAACACTGGTGGTGGGTTGGGGGTGAATTTGCCAGCTATCTTTTTTACTTTCCTCCACACAGAAGATGGTGGTGTTCTACTGTTAATAGAGGAAACAAAAGACATCCATGACTGGCGCCTTGCTTCTTTCATGGCACGACGGAACTGTGCTCTACATTTCTTGTACATTATTAAATTCTCATCAGTTCTGCGTCTACGCAATCGTGTTAGAGATCTTCTTGTGGCTCTGTGGAGTGCAGTTAGTTCTGAAGACCACCACGGGACTGGTCGTCGTTTGAATAACCCTGTTGTTTTGGGAATTGAATTGACTCCTGCTGTATGAAGAGTTCCATTCAGTAGGTCTATGGCATCATCAACACTTTCAAACTGTTCTGCTCTCCCTTCGATTTCACTTAGCTCACAAAATTTAACCCAGTCTGCCTTGTCTAGATTCCAACGTGGCGATCTTTGCAAAGGCGGACCCTTGTTGGTGTTTATAATGATTGGTGCATGATCACTAGTATGCCAATCATCTAATGTCCTCCAATCAAAATCAAGAAGGCAGTTAGAGCTTGCAATTGAAAGGTCAATGCATGACAAAGTACCTGTCTGAACATGGAAGTGTGTGGGCTCTCCTGTATTAAGGAGTCCCACATCCTCATTCTCCACAATTGATGAGATAATATTGCCCCTTGTGTTGGCCAAAACATCACCCCATAAAGGATGTCTACCATTCATATCTCCCAGTAAGAGAAAAGGTTGAGGGAGTTGTTGAATGACCTCTGCTAAATCATCATATAAAATATTATCATTTGGAGGTAAGTACAGAGAGCATATTGTATATTTTCTCCCTATATCAATTTGTACAACAACTGCCTGCAGGGTTGTACGTATAGACATGGGTATTTGGGGAACATCTCGACGAATGTACATGAGACTTCCGCCATGGCTCCCTGCTTGTTGATTATATGGTGTTCTATAGCTAACATACTCTCGAGGACTAGGAGTGTTAGAATCAAGCATACTTTCCTGTAGACATACAATTATGGGGGAATGCTCATGAATTAGGAGCTTAAGTTCTTCATATTTCGCCCTCAAACCCTGACAGTTCCATTGCAAAATGGAGGAGAAAACTATGGATTATTTCTGGAAGACATCTTGGATGAGGTCTTCCCATTAGCAGTTTTTAATGTAACATTATTACCAGTAGGTTTCTTCAGAGGTGGTCTTGTTATGTTGGGTTTAACGTTGGTGATTTTCTTTGTATTCTTTTTATCTATTTGTTGAGGTGGATGGTGGACCTCAACTTGAATTTCTGATTTATTCAGTCCATCTTCTGGTTCATTAGAAACATCAACAGATAAAACATCAAATTTATTTGATGTCATAACCTTAACGTTTCTAATGGAGGGTGGAGAGAGAGATGGAGGTCTCTCTCTTTTGCGATTAATAGATGGTGTTATTCGAGGTTTTTGCACCTTTCCCACAACAGGTGCATCAGGTAAGTTAGTCTTAAGTGGAACCTCCATCAGATCAGGCAAGGACATGGCCTGAGAGAGGTTTGTATTACTTTTTGTAATGGCGGCTGAAGGCTGTACAGCAATGGGCAATGACCTAGTGTTAATACACCGTGGTAAAGCCTCAGGAGGTGATAAGGTTACCTCGTTATTTGACATTTTGTCAGATAGTATACTTTTTTTGGAGCTATTGGCAGTGCTAGGTTGGTTTGATTTTAATGCCTTAGCATATGTATTTGATTTATTTAATAATCTTTTGGCATGGGTCACACTTATGTGTTATAAGTTTGATTTGTTGAGGGCAGCTTCCTCCAACTTATATAGCTCGCAAATCTTGTCTGTGGATTTGTGATTCGAGCTGCAATTTAAACACCTGGCTCCAAGTGCACACTCTCCATGGTAAGATTTAGAGCAAATACCACACATCTTCTCATTTTTGCAAACTTTGGACGGGTGCCCAAATTTAAAACAATTAAAGCATTGCAATGGCTTCTGCTTGAAGGGTCTTACTTTAATCCTTTCGTTCTCGATAATAATATGAAAAGGTACATCAGCATCCTGGAACGTAAGGATTATCATTGATGTACCTGGGACTTTATGAACTTTCCAAACATTTAATGGACACATGGCCAGTATCTCCTCCTCTGTAAAATCATATAGGTCTCTGTTAAAAACTACGCCCCTTCCGTAGCTAAAATTTAGGTGGGGTTTGACATCTAACTTAATGTCATCATTATTTATTTTCATATTGGACAATATTACCGACTGTGTACTGGATTTGGCATGGATAAGAAAACTATTTTTTCCGAAACGAGATATATCGCCTGGTGCAATAGTTCCTACTTTTTTCTGAATCAATTTGCATATTTTAAAATAATTCCCTGTAACCCCCTTTGATTCAGCTATAAGCCACATCGGTGGTTTTGGATTTCTCTGGGAGGGCATGACTAAATCTGCGCCTTTTTCCAACCAATCGGCAGGCCTGTACACATCTAAATCTTTTGGTACCTTATCGCAGAGAGCAGCCGCGACATTCAAGTTATTAATTTTAATATTATTCAAATTACTTATTGCACTAAATGCTTCGTCATAACTACTATAAGATATCCATGAATCCCAAGTTTCAGCTTCAAGTTTCATCCTTATTTCTTTTATGCATCCATAGCATTCAAATGCTTTACATAGATCATCATAATTTGTTTCTATTGAAATTTGTGTAACATGGAGGATTCGAAGTTTCCTCGTGTTACCCAAATTACTCGATTTAGAAATATCAGTAGAATGGTCCTTTCCCGTTCCGAGGTCATCAACAGAGCTATCCCTTATCACATTAGCAGAGGTCGTCAACAGTGCCGGGGGAGAGTCAGCGTATCCAGGGGATGGGGGTTCGTTCCTTAAAGAATCCATTATAGTAAAGAGAGGGAAAAGAGTTAGTTTGATGTACCTGCTCGAGAATGTTAGGCCATCACGCGTCGGAAAGGAAATTTGCACTCTCTACTATCGGCACAATGAGAGTATACTTCCCAGATGGTCCACTCCATACCCTACCCGAAGGATAGCATCAAAACAGATATAGAGGCACAGGTGTAAGCTGAACCCGCCTGTTAGGACTGAGACCAGGAAATTATGGAATCATCCTCCCCATATCTATAATGACGGGCTTCCGGCCAAAAGCCGAGAGTCCTACCCCAAGCATTGGATCCCCCTGGATTCCGAAGACCCAACACTTGAGAATAGTTCCGCCAAAAAGGTCCAAACCATCTTCGGGATGGCTGAAATCATCCAATACTCTCATATATAGCTTTGAATGCAAACACCTCCCAACCGTGATACCTCCTCCCACTCATCAAAGCAGGCAGCAATAAAGGATGTATGAACATCCCCGCCGGGGCTACAATGGATGTGAAAACATCCAAGCCATAGGAGAAAAGAAAAAGAAAAAAATAAATATATGTGTACATAATATATACACACATATAATGAGGGAAATTTTTCTCATAGAGTTTGGAAAGCAAGACTAAAGAAAGTTTGTGAAATTAGGATAAGGTCGAAGTAGTATTGAGAAAAAGAAAAAGGTAAAAGAGAGAAATTTAGATTCGAACTGGGGGAGCAATTTCCCCAAGTTCGAGAGCCCTCTTGCCCGTCACCAAGTTTCAGCACGGGAATTAAATGCCGTGCTGAAGCTTAATGACTTCATCAAGGCATTCTCTCATTAAGAGGGAGGGCCAACAGGACTGCCAACAGCTCCTTCTGATTGATGTAGAGGCTCTCCTGATCATTTGTCCACAGACCTGAGATTTCCAACTTGCCCAGTGCTGCTCCCCACCCCGAGTCCGAGGCGTCGGAACACAACACAAGGTCTGGGCTCCTTTGTTCCAATGAGACCTTCCTGAAGCTTGCCCAGGTCGTTCCACCACCGGAGGCACCTTCTTACTGGTTCCGTAAGGGGAATGCTTTCCGTCTCGAGGCTCTCCTCTTTGTTCCAATGAAGATTGAGGTGGAATTGAAGAGGCCGGAGATTCAGTTTTCCCAGGGAAACAAATTGTTCCAGTGAGGAGGGGGTTCCCAGCAGACTCATCCACTCTCTTACCTAACAAACTCTTTTCTCTAGAAAAGTACGAAGTTTCAGGAGGGCTTGTTGTATCCTTGAGGGTGACGGAGAAGCCTGCAAAGCTAGACTCCGATTCTCCATCCATAAATAGAGGATCTTCTGTGATGGTATCAATTGAGACTTCTTTGTGTTTACAAGAAAACCCAGTTCCTCAGACAATCTCAATGTCAGACGCAGGTCCTCCAGACAGCAATTGAAGGAATGAGCCCTGAGAAGCCAGTCGTCCAGATACAAGGAGGCTCTGATGCCTCTTGAGTGCAGCATACTCGCTACATTTAACATAAGCTTCGTGAAAATTAGAGGAGCGGTGCTGAGGCCGAAACACAAGGCCCGAAACTGGAAGACTTCCTTCCTGTACACGAACCTCAGTTAACGCTTGAAACTTGGATGGATGGGGATATGAAAGTAAGCGTCCTGGAGGTCTAACAAGACCATCCAGTCGGCCTTTCTTACTGCTGCTAGCACAGTCTTTGGCGTCTCCATAGAGAACTTCGTCTTCTGAACGTAGTCGTCGAGGATACTTACGTCCAGGACTGGTCTCCATCCCCCCGAGTTCTTGGGAACCAGGAATAGGTGGTTGAAGAACCCTGGTGACTTCAAGTCTCGCACCCTCTCTACTGCTTTCTTTTCCAACAAGAGACATTTGGAGGCGCATGGCCTGTTTCTTCAACTCCTTGTATCTGGGAGAGAGATCTATCGGATCTAAAACTAACAGAGGTTTCATAATGAAAGGAATCTTGTATCCCTCCTTTAAAACACGAACGGACCAAGGGTCTGCTCCCCTTCTCTCCCAGGTTCGCCAGAAGTTGTTCAGTCTGGCCCCTACTGCTGTCTGAAGGCGAAAGCAGTCAGACTCTGCTTGGCCCAGGTCTGGAACCTCTCCTTTTAGCTCTCCTCCCGTCGGGTCTGAAGCTACCCCTACTGATGGACTTTCCTCGTAAAGGCTGTGAAGATTCAGGAAAAGGAATTTCTTCTTTTGGTTTACGGCTAGTAAAGGAAGTCGGTAGGACCTTCCTAGCAGTCTTTGAGACCAAGTCTTGAGTGGCCTTCTGGGTCAAAGCGGAAACAACCTCTCTCACTAACTCCTGAGGAAACAGAGAAGGAGAAAGAGGTGCAAACAGCAATTCCGACTTCTGGAAGGAAGTAGCCCCCATAGAAAGAAAATAACACACTGCTGCTCTTTTCTTAAGAACCCCAGCTGTGAATAGGGCTGCCAACTCATTATAGCAGTCTCTAACGGCTTTATCCATACACGACATATATATAAAAGTATCGGTGTAAGGATCTTTTAGGGTTGAAACTTTCTTCCCCAAGGTTCCCAGAGTCCAATCCAGAAAGTTGAAAACCTCGAAGGCTCTGAAGACGCCTTTGAGGAGATGATCGAACTCAGAAGTCGACCATAGAATCTTAGTCCTTCTCATGGCCAACGATGAGGAGAGTCTACTAGGCTTGAAAAGTCACCCTGGGCAGAGGCAGGAACTCCCAAGCCGCGAACTTCTCCTATCTCGTACTACAAACTTGACCTGGACACTAATCTAGCTGGAGGAAAAGCGAAGGCTGTCTTGCCTTGGTCTTTTTGGGACTGCATCCAATCTCCCAACATCCTTAACCCTGGAAAGGTATGATGGGTCGTACGCGACCCCTACAGCATTTTCAAAACCTGTTTTTTCCCCATAAATCATCAGCTGTCTCGAATATGGAAGTGATCGACCTGCAAGGGGTGACTAGTCTACATGCCATTGTCTGCTTTAGGACTGACTTTCGTCTAACTTCCCTCCTTCCCCGTTTTTTTATCCCCCCAGGGGTCGACCTCGACCCTGACATACCTTTATAGGGGTAAGTGATCAAACAGCAAAGTTATTACATAATTATAAATTGTCGAATAGTGTTGATACTTGTTTGGTTCTTTATAGTTGGAAAGTGTGGGTGGATGGTGTGTCTACCACTTGCATGACATTGGTTTTGGCTTAGATGCCATATATAGCCATGAGGTCCATTTTCCCTCAAATGCTAATTTCTGAATTTTTTCATTTTTTGCAAATTTCTGATTTTTTTTCTGATTTATTTAGAATTTATCTTCAATAATGGCCAGCAGGCAGTATTCCCTCGGCATGGATGTCATCAACACACTTCTAATGGAGTTAAAAAGAGATGTTGTTGAAACCTTGAAATTTACATACCCATTCTTCATTTCAAGTGGTAGATTGGGCTGTAAGAGTTGTTGAGGTCTGCGGCCATTTTGTTGACATACCCGAAAGGTAAGTTGGCATATCTCTATATATTCTTGTTCTGTATAGAATTCGTGATATTTTGGTATATTTTAATGCATGAATATCATATTTTATAGGAGATACAATGATTTTCATAAGAAATTTACATTATGAAACTAGGCCGTCAAAAAATGACCTTTAGATTTCGCCCCTGATATAACAGTAAATTACATCTTAGTGCACATTTTATTATGTATTTCTGTTCTAGGATAATATGAGTTTATTCTATAAAAAAAATTAGCCTCTTCCTATTTCATTTGGGTACCCAAAAAAATTATTGAAATTTGGACAAATTTTTTTGGCCAAAAAAAGTTACCCTTTTTTTCTCATTTCAGATCTTGACTTCTATGGGTCCAACTCATTTACAGCAATCACACGCTGTTGCTTTGCCATCTAAGAAGGTGTCCCTAAAGGGATTTATGTGTATATGTATATTTCTATTTTTTGTGAATATTTACGTCGTCTTTTTTTTGTATACTTAAATTTTTAATATATTTCCAATAAATAGTTATTTTGTAGATGGGTATCATTTATATTTTGAGTAGTTTTTAGCATTCTTTGAAGTATTTTTAGCAACTCAAACAATACAGATTGATGCATAACTAAATTTTTCCTGAATTTTTTTTGGAGTCGGGGTCGCACGCGACCGAGTATACCCTTAAAGGGGTGTCCGAGTAGCGTACCTATCCAGGGTTAAAGCTCTCTTCGAAGACCGAGAGAGAACCATCATAATGAACAGCGATTCTTTCACTGCCTTCCCTAAGGCAAACTCCGAAGGCGGTGAATGCGGAGCAACAGGAACAAACTGGTCTGGAAATTGTTCCGTAAAGACTTTCATAATCTTTTTTAAGGTCTTAGGCTCTTCTCCCTCAGAGAAATCATTCAAAAGTTCAGCCGGGGAAAAGTGAACATCAGGCTCTTCCTCCGATAAAACTAACTGTCGTAGAGGCATCTTGCAGAACAAGAGGAGACTCCTTACCAGCCCGACCACTGTCCAACACAGGTGTAGGGTCATCACGCACAGTGTCACGATGATCCAACGCTTGACGCTCAGAAAGAAGTCGCTCGCGATCATGAGGATCGGCACTACGGCGCCCACGATCTTGACGCTCGGTAAGACTGACGTCATCATGACGTCCACTGCTCTTACGCTTGGCGTCACGTCCGACTGCATGTCGTTCAACATCTGATTGACGTTGGGCGTCATGTTTCACTTGACGTTCGACGTCACGCGCTTGTCATTCGACGTCACGTCTAACTTGACGCTCGGCGTCACATTCAGCTGCATGGCGGTCGTCGTGCTTGGTTGGTTGACGCTCGGCGTCACGCCTGGTAGCTTGACGTTTGGTGTCAAGAGGATCAGGATCTCGATGTTTCACAGAAACGTTATCACGACGTTTAGAGCCGTGTTTAACTGCTTGACGCTTGGGAAGCTGTCAGTCGTCAAGCGCTTCTATACTAGCCACCTTACGACGCTTTCCTGCAGTCGGGACCTTGGCGAAACACTTCCTTGTTGACAGCAGGATGATACGTCTGCATAAAAGACGAGAGCTGCTGCTGCATGTCTTGCAACATACTCCAATTCAGGTCATCTTGCGGTGACGTAGGTGAAGTAACTTCAACCGCAAACTTGCCTTCTTCATCGCTCAAGAAACGCGCCAAGCGTCCGGAAGACGGCAACCAGTCTGACGGTGGCGGCGGAGCATGAACGGTGATACCAGACTCAGGAACTAGATCCGCAACAGGCTCTAGACATTTGTCAGATTCTGACATCCTATCAGGACGTTTAGCAGGAGAACCTTCATCAGACGAAGGGAAACACTCAGGACTGCTCCAATGGCTACATCCAGGCGCTGGCGGCGACAAGTCACGACGATGAGCTACTGCATCCATTTTCCTCTTAACCCTTTTGTAAGATACGCCATAACGTATTTCCAAGAATTTCTTTTTTGTGTTCTTTGTTAACCATGAGGATTAATTTAGTTTTCCTTTACGTTCTCCAGGACCAACTCTAAGCGCTGAAAACATAACCTTATATGGGCATAGCGATGGTCTAGCTCCATGATTGGTCGGCTCAGAGGGGCATCTCGCGCTAGACAGAGTGACGTCACGGCCCCGGACCTTGGCAGTGCATGGCTGTCCGCTGTGGTGTGAGCATCTCTGTGCTCAGCTTGCTGTGTTGACTGATGCGGTGATTTAGGAGTGTCTCTCCGTGTGTGAAGGACCAATCACACATTTGGCTTGATAACTAATCACTCGCAGGAGATTAACGGTACCACCTGTGAATGTTCTTTGAACTGAACTTGAAACAGAATTGGCGTTGGGAAAAGATGTAAGTCTATTATTTATTGTAATGAACCCTATTGCAATTCATGTAATCCTGTACCATTGCTGTATTTTCTTTATTGACTTGTATTTATGTATTATAATGAACCCTATTGCAATTAATGTAATCCTGTACCATTGCTGTATTTTCTTATTGACGAGCTGTTTTTTTTGTTTGCAGCTAAAACCTCGTCCGATATACAAGTTGTACTCTTCAATATATCTAATTATAAAAGACGTGAGTTTTCAAGACCTACATGCCAATAACTTAGAACTTTAGCCGAGAGTGAACCCTTCTCCGGTGTTCTACTGTTTTAGATCTTTACACAAAGTGGGTCTCAGATGACTGATTGTAACCTGACTATCAAGAAGTGAATCTTTCTCAGACGTTGACGCCGAGCTGGGAACATCGTCATCATGTCGGAGAGATCATTAAAATCAAGAACGTCATCCAAGAGCGACACAAGCGAGGTCCGCCGAAAGCTGTTAGAAGCGCAAGCTAACTTAGCCAAGGTTCAACTGAAGGCACGCTTAGAAGCGGAAGAACGTGCAGCCAAGAAGAAAGCTGAAGCTGATGAACTCGCTGCTCAGAGAGATGCCGAGGATCGGGCCGCTAGAGGGCTAGCGGACGCTGCATTGCTGGAGGCCGAGCTCGAGGTTCAGAGACAGCAACTTGAATACGAAATTAGATCGGAGGCAGGAGAGTCGCAATGTGGTTCGGAAGTGTCTTCACATGCCGGAAGCGTGAGAGTTCCCAGTGTAAAGGTCATGGAGACTGAACATGAGTCTAGGATCAATCAATGGAGGCTAAGTGTCGCCCACCACCACGAGAATGACCCAAGTGCTATGCGGACATTAGACCCTGTAGAACATACAAGAGGACCAGAATGCCATTCTACACCCATGGAAGTCCACTCACGGCCATTGGATCCCACCTCAACTCCTTTCGCACCACGACATGCTACATTTGAACCCTCTGTTACTAACCCCTTGTCCAACAACTCTCAAGTGCTTAAGGCACTCGAATGCACTCTTGCTAGCAGCAATGAGTTGGCGCGGACAACGCTGTTACCACCTACTAAACTTGAGCGCTTTGGAGGCGACTTCACCAAATTTAATTGGTTCAAGATGTCCTTCAAATGGCACATTGAGAACAATACCTCGGACCCCGAGCGCAGGCTGAACCACTTGTATCATATCCTAGATGGGCCTCCGAGAAACCTGGTTGAGCACTGCTTGCACCTGTCACCGACAATTGGGTACGATGAAGCTTGGAAGCAGCTGAGTGAATTCTACGGCAGAGAAGTCGATACTACCGAAGCTTTTATTCATCAGCTTCTCGAATGGAAGGAAATCCCAGCAGGTGATAGCGAAGGTTTAATGAACTACGCTTCTTACCTAAAGAAGGTGAAGGCAGCACTGGGTGCAAATTACACTAGAATTGAGCTGCAAGAAACTATGAGAAAGATAGTGGAAAAGCTCCCTCACCCTCTTCGGGTAAGATGGGTCTCTAAGTACCTGGAACACGAACACAAGCTTCCAGCCCTGATCACCTTTGTGGAGAGACAGGCACTGGTCGCTAAAGAATTGAAGTACTGTACTACGAGTGCGACCGTCGTCCATCCAAGGGCAAACCTGAGGACACGAGCAAGCCGATTAAAGCTAAAGCCTTGCCTGTTCACCACAGCTCTCCTTCCGACAATGGGATATATTGCGTATACTGCAAGAAAAATAAGCACGGACTTCAGTCGTGCCACCGATTCCAAAGCCTCAATTTGGATGACCGCTGGAATGCTGTGGTGGATGCCAAACTCTGCTTCAGATGCTTAAATGTCGCGCACAATCACGAAACCTGTGAAGAAGAATCTACGTGTGGTAAGTGCGGCTTGGGGACGCATCACACGCTCTTGCACTATGTGAAGAAAACCCCTTCAAGGGACAGTGCAAACTCCAAGAGAGCAACTGTGTCCAAGACATCTGACAAACCTAAAGCGGAGGCCGTGAAGACTAGCAATGCACCACCTGATAGAACTAACACCAAAACCGCTCTAGAGGCTGGGACTCCTGCGACGACGGGGCACGTACACGCCATGTCCACTGACCGACGACCTGATGGTCGTACAATGTTGAAGCTTATCCCAGTCATGGTGAACGGAACGTGCACTACGGTCGGCTTCATAGATGGAGGAGCCGCACCCACGCTAGCCGCAAGGAGCCTAATAGATCGGCTAGGTGTAACGGGAAGGCCTTGCAACCAGACCATGGTGACAGAGGCCGGTACGTTCGACTGCAAGGAAGTGGTCCAACTCACCCTTGGTAACATCAACGGAGGTGAGGAGGAAGAACGAGTAAAAGAAGTCTTTGTTACTGACAAAATTAATGTGTCGACGGACTACATAATGCCTTCGGACTGGCTGAAGAGATGGCCACACATGGCAGACGTAGAGATGCAAAGCTTGCCAACTGACCACGAACAGGTCGAGCTAGTGATCGGGTTAGACACGACCCTGAATCGAGTCATTCTGGAGCAACGCCACGGCACTGCCAATGAGCCATCCGCCTACCTAACCAAGCTTGGTTGGGTGGCTTTCGGTCCTACTGGAGACCGGTCTGCATCGGAGGTCTCACCCGTGCATCATGTTCATCGAAAATTTGACCCTCAAGACTTGACAGAGGTACTGCAGAGTCATTTTAATAGAGATTTCTTCGAAAAGGAATCCCTCTCCAAATTGGAAGATTCCCTAGAGGATAAGAGATTCTTGGCCACCTTGAATAACACGACACAGCATCGACATGGAAAGTACGTGGCCAAGCTGCCATTCAAGGACTCTACTCCTCTACCTGATATGAATATGGCAATTCGACGAGCCCGAAGCTTGAAAAGAAGACTAGACAACGACGAAGCTTACAAGACATCCTACGTAGCTCAGATGGAGAAATATACTGATAAGGGCTACGCCGAAAGGGTTCCTGTAAGTCAGCTAGACAGGGAGGACGGGCGCGTATGGCTTATGCCGCACCACTCTGTCAGGCATCCTGTCAAACAGAAAGACCGAGTGGTCTTCAATCAGAAGGCAAGGCACCGAGGAACATCTCTCAACGAACATCTGATGCAAGGCCCCGACCTCACCAATAGCCTGACGGGTGTTCTCCTGCGTTTTAGAGAGGGTCAACATGCCATCACAGCAGACGTGCAGGAGATGTTCCATCAGGTGAAGGTACCTGAAGAGGACAGAGACTGCCTGAGGTACCTCTGGTGGCCAGAAGGTGTCACCAGCAAAGAACTGCAAGTCTTCAGAATGACGTCCCACGTTTTTGGCGCAAGATCATTGCCGAGCGTCGTTAACTTCTGCTTACGCAAAACGGCCCTGGACTTCGGAAGCATGTATAACGAAGAAGCTTCTAACTCTATACGTCGCAACTTCTACGTCGACAACCTCCTCAAGGCGATGGATGATGAGGAAGAATGCATTAAACTGACAAGAGATCTGATCAACCTGTGCAGGGATGGAGGTTTCCGTCTTAACCAATGGACCTCCAGCAGCAAGCAAATTCTAGCTGCGATCCCCAGAGAAGAACGAGACGACTCTGTGGCTGTCCTAGACTTGAATAAAGATGAGCTGCTAAATGAACGAGCCCTGGGGATCCATTGGAATATGAGCATAGACGTGTTCACGTTCAGAATCGTCCTTAAAGACAAGCCTTTCAACCGACGTGGTGTGCTCTCTGTTGTTGCATCGATCTATGACCCCTTGGGCTACTTATCCCCCGTCACTTTGATCGCGAAGATCCTGTTGCAAGAAATGTGCCGAAGGAAGCTCTCGTGGGATGAGGAGATGTCTGCTGATGAACTTGTTCGATGGAAGACCTGGCTTGCGCAGTTGCCACAACTGGAAGTTCCAACTGCGAAGGTCCTTCATACCACCAGACTTCGGAGATGTTGACACCCTTCAGCTGCACCACTTTGCAGACGCAAGTCAGACAGGCTATGGTGTAGTCTCTTACTTGCGTGTAGTTGGTGTCAACGGAAAGATTCATTGAACTCGTCATAGGACGGGCGAGAGTCGCCTCTCTGAAAAGGACCACCATCCCTCGTCTTGAGCTGACGGCGGCTGCTATCGCTGCACAGATGGACTCAAAGCTGAAGACTGAGCTCAATCTGAAACTGGCCCCGTCAGTCTTCTGGACTGATAGCACGTCAGTACTGAAATATCTCAGAAATCCGACTGCGAGGTATCAGACCTTCGTGGACAATAGGGTCAATCTCATTAAGGATACATCCGACATTATGGCTTGGAGATACATCAATACTACTGCGAACCCAGCAGACCTTGCGTCACGTGGCCTCTCCGTCGCTGACTTCCTCCAATCATCTTTGTGGTTTTCAGGACCAGATTTCCTCAAGATGGACGAAACGCACTGGCCAACCATGCCCGAAGATGTTGTCAGAGGAGAGCTTGATCCAGACGCCGAAGTGAAGACTTCTCTCGTCTTCGATATAACGAAGAAAGAACCAACGTTCATTGAATCAATAGCAACAAGATTCTCCTCCTGGTTGAAGTTTGTCAGGACCGTCGCGTGGATGACAAGATTTATCCGCCACATGCAGAAGGCTCGCCCATACAGCGGCGACTCACTCTCGAGTGCGGAGCTGCGTACTGCGGAGAATTTGATCTGGAGACTGACCCAAAGCCAAGAGTATGAAGAAGAGTTAAGCACCCTCTCGAAGAAGGGAAGATCGCTGAAGAGGTCTAGTAAATTAATCAAGCTGAGACCATTTCTCAAGGATGGATTGCTCCACGTTGGTGGTCGATTGCAGAAATCAACACAGGCAGATACGGCCAAGCATCCGATCATCCTACCCAGCAGTTCTCCGGCGGTCAAGCTTATGGTGAGAGCCACGCACGAATCCTGCAGCCATTGTGGCCAGAACCACCTGATGACCCAGTTGAGGACAAACTACTGGATCGTCCGCGGAAATGCGATCGTCAAGACTGTCATTCGAGAATGCTTGGTCTGTCGCAGATTAAGTCGTCGTCCTTTAGTTCAGGTGATGGCTGAACTGCCATCCGACTGGCTTTGTCCAGATGAACCCCCCTTTACTAACACTGGGTCGGACTGCTTCGGACCGTTCTTAGTGAAGCAAGGAAGGTCCACAGTGAAGCGTTGGAGCGCTATCTTTACATACCTTACCTCGCGAGCAGTCCACCTGGAAGTGATCGATACAATGGAACAAGACTCCTTCGTCAACGCCATCAGGCGTTTCGTCGCTCGCAGAGGGCCTATCAAGAGAATGTGGTCCGACAACGGGACCAACATTGTGGCCACGGAACGAGAGCTAAGAGAAGCTCTCCAGCGCTTCAACGAAGGAGAAATCAGAGACACACTCTCGATCCGAGGCATAGAGTGGAACTTTCATCCACCACATGCCTCACACTTTGGCGGAGTGTGGGAGCGTCTGATCAGGTCCGTCCGAAGAGCCCTCACAGCGGCCTGTCTCCAACAAGTCACGACTGATGAAACGCTTCGCACTCTGTTCTGCGAAGTGGAGGCTGTTGTTAATAGCCGACCTCTGACGAAGATCAACGACGACCCGAACTGCCCTGTCCCTCTCACGCCTAACATGATCCTAACTTTGAAAGGGTCACCCGATCCCTTCACATCCACATGCAAGAAGGACATGTATGTGAAGAGGCGATGGAGACAGGCACAGTTCCTCGCTGACGAATTCTGGCGCAGGTGGATACAGGAGTATCTCCCCCTGCTTCAGGAGCGCCAGAAGTGGTCAGTCCCAAAGCGTGACATCAACGTCGGTGACGTCGTTCTAACGCTGGACGAACGGCTTCCCCGAGGCAGCTGGCCTCTAGGGAAAGTCATGGAGGTCACTCGGAGCGCTGACGGTCGCGTACGTCAAGCTTTGATCAAGACTGAGAACGGCGAGTTCAGAAGGCCTGTGCAGAAACTGTGCCTTCTCTTGGAAAATGATAAAGGCGATGATATAAAGTGATGTATATGAGGTGTAATGAGCGTACGCCGAGCGCTGCTCGCTGCATTTTGTAAATTTTGAATTTTATTATTTGAGTTGAAAATATAGCAAGGTCATTTGAATGAAGTAACCCAAGTGATGCCGTATCTACGGAAATATTTAGCCCATGACCAAATAGGGGGCAGTGTAAGATACGCCATAACGTATTTCCAAGAATTTCTTTTTTGTGTTCTTTGTTAACCATGAGGATTAATTTAGTTTTCCTTTACGTTCTCCAGGACCAACTCTAAGCGCTGAAAACATAACCTTATATGGGCATAGCGATGGTCTAGCTCCATGATTGGTCGGCTCAGAGGGGCATCTCGCGCTAGACAGAGTGACGTCACGGCCCCGGACCTTGGCAGTGCATGGCTGTCCGCTGTGGTGTGAGCATCTCTGTGCTCAGCTTGCTGTGTTGACTGATGCGGTGATTTAGGAGTGTCTCTCCGTGTGTGAAGGACTAATCACACATTTGGCTTGATAACTAATCACTCGCAGGAGATTAACGGTACCACCTGTGAATGTTCTTTGAACTGAACTTAAAACAGAATTGGCGTTGGGAAAAGATGTAAGTCTATTATTTATTGTAATGAACCCTATTGCAATTCATGTAATCCTGTACCATTGCTGTATTTTCTTTATTGACTTGTATTTATGTATTATAATGAACCCTATTGCAATTAATGTAATCCTGTACCATTGCTGTATTTTCTTATTGACGAGCTGTTTTTTTTGTTTGCAGCTAAAACCTCGTCCGATATACAAGTTGTACTCTTCAATATATCTAATTATAAAAGACGTGAGTTTTCAAGACCTACATGCCAATAACTTAGAACTTTAGCCGAGAGAGTGAACCCCTCTCCGGTGTTCTACACCTTTTACCCCCAAAGGACGTACTGGTACGTTTAACAATACTCATCCATTTACCCCCAAGGACGTACCGATACGTCCTTGCAAAAAACTGCATATTTTTGATAATTTTTTGAGAAACTTCAGGCATTTTTCAAGAGATTGAGACCAACCTGACCTCTCTATGACGAAAATTAAGGCTGTTAGAGCAATTTAAAAAAAAATATACTGCAAAATGTGCTTGAAAAAAATGTTATCCCTGGGGGTTAAGGGTTGGAAAGTTCCAAATAGCCTGGGGGTAAAAGGGTTAAGAGGTCTGGAGGCTTGACGCCAGCCCTTGCTGTGCGCTGCGTCATCCGAGGATGAGGAAAACACCTTAACCTCACCTTTCCCATGGTGAGGGTGAGCGTCCTGTGAAGCGACAACAGGTACGCTCGAGGGGACATCTGCTCGAGCGATAACGCCTCTCGTTCCCTTTCGCCGATCGACATTCCTTCTCCCAGGGGTTGGGGAGCTTGGAAGGGGTCTAAGGCTAGGTGAACCACAGGTTCGAGCAGACGCACCCTCCACTGCACTTTTCGCACTAACACTTTTTAATTGATTCACATCGGACATAAGTTGGTTCCTGTCCGCAGCGAGCGATTCAACCCTTACTCCCAGGGCCTGAATCGCGACCATCATATCTTTAAGCGCAGGCTCAGTGGTAACAGTAGTGGGATCAGAAACTACCACTACAGGGGAAGGATTAGGTTCAATGACACGGGAAGAGGATAATTCTCTAGAACGAGATGAACTACGTCTAACTCTGTCTCTCTGAAGTTTACGAGTGTAGCAGTCAAAAGCCAGCCACTCACTCTCAGACAACAAAACACTTTCGTCACACCGATCCCCCAACTCACATACTTTACCCCTACATTTAACACAAATTTAGTGGGGATCTACAGCTGCTTTAGGAAGCCGGGTCTTACACCCTTTCACACACTTTCTATGAGCGGGAGAAGGGTCGGCCATTATGAATAGTTAATAAGAGATATCAAAACAAGCAAGGGTCAAGATAATCAAAATAATCTAAATCAATAAAGTTTCAAGAGAATCCGAAAGCAAAATCCAACAAGCGAAAACCAATAACCAAAATTGTAGTACATCACCAAAGATAACTGCCAAAATCCAGGTTAATTAACAAGTGAATTACAACAACGTCGCCGGCAGAGAAGATCTGAGGAATTATGGAATGGTTCTATGTATCTTGCGTGAGGTCACTGGTGTACACCTGGCTACTCTATCTGTGATTGCCGCGAGTTTTGAATTTCTGCCGGACATCAGAGACTAAAGCTATTTTTTATATAACCACCGGGTAAGTTTAATGTTTATAAACAAAATTTCTTCAGAATATATTGATCACCATAAATCTTAAAACTTTCTCAAGCTAATTTTTTTTTGCATTTGAAATTCAAGCTTTGGATATAATAAATAACACAGGAATTATCAAATTTGCATAGAGGGAGGATATGTACCCTGGAATCTTTCACACTGACTGTCTACAATGTAGAAGACACCGGAAAATTAGTGTTCGAGTATCCACCATGAATACAGATTAATGTGACTAGTTTCACATATAAGTTGTGACTAGCCAGATATACATAAATATCTGGAAACTGTTATAGATCACAAAAAGTTACAATTCTGGTTTTGCCAACTGATTTTGTCTCAGGGTTGGGTGAAGATTGTACATAAATCACACTCAAGAGCTTTGTAAGGTATAACTTTATATGAGAGCTGTTCACAGGTATTGGGTGTGCTATGATGAGGAACACTGCATTCTAGGTTTATATAGGTAATTGGAAAATCATAGGGCACAAAACCCCCTAACATGAAAAAAGAAAAAGTGGTGTAAGAATACCACAAAACAGTCACGGTTATATGCGAGATTTAAAATGTTATACAGTTTCTGGTGTGACTTTGATGAAATTTAAATTCCCACCCTTAAGTCTGAAACCAAAGTTAACTACTGTACAGAGCCATAAGGTAGAAAACTAAATTAATGTACCAGTTTTAGTCTCAAGGGGCTATAACAGGGGATACTGATGAAGACAGTAAAATAGAATGAATCCAATTTGTAGCTATGTTAGATAATGTGGAGGCCGAAGTATATAACACTAGCATTGACCTGCTTTCATGACCATATTTTAATTTCTGAGCAAATTTTAGTGTACTTGTTGTATAAAATGAGATAGAACAGTCTATCCTACTGTAGCCCAACCTTACTCATGATCATTTTGTTAGTATCATAGGCTATTATTATAATTTAAAACAATATAAACTATCTAAAATCTCATAGATGAAAATGACGTTTAAGTATCAAGGATGATTTACAATATACTCGATGTGCTATAAACTGCCCAAACAAATTAAAACACATGTCAATATATGATACTTTAATCTCTCGGGAAACTGGAATTCACTAAAATGACTAATGGAGGCTGGAGCATAACAACTTGTGCATCGCTTGACTAAAATCTGAACATATCATTTTCTAGGTGCATTGTTTACTTTTGAGACTGATTGGGGATTACTGGGAATGCATTGATTGCAATCACTTTTAGCAGCTTTAGTTTTTTTTTATGAGGCAATCATTAGCTAGCTTTTAATAACAAATTAAAAACAGTAAATATATGATACTCTAGTTTCTAGCAAAATTGGAATTTGCTATAAGAAATGGGCGAGTGCTGGCTAGTTTGGTATTTTTTCTATAAGTATGTTTATTAGGGGCTGGGGCATGATAACTTACGTATTGGTCGATTAAAATGTGAAGTATGTTTTTAACTCTGTCCATTGTTTACATCTGACAGACTGAAGGGGACTTATTGCGCATGCTTGGTTTCTGTGCATTTTCAATGACGTATCTATCAGGTGGTATTTTTAACCAATTAACAGCTCACAGGTACTTCTTCATAAGTTCCCGGATGTTGTTCTACAACTGCCATTCTTTTACCACCTTCACCTTCAGTTTCAACTTAACCTCCATCACCTAAAGACGTCTCCAAGAGGGAACTTATGGGAAGCACATCAATCTATTTCAAAATTTAGTATAATTTCGTTTATGTCGGCAATTGATTATGATGGAAATACACTCCGTTCAGTGTAAAGCTATGGTTACTCATGTGAAATTAAAAAAGAACAGCAAAATAATGCCTCAAAGGACCAATTCTGACTTAGTTTTCAGGGAAGACCAGCACATTTTCTATTGCAAAGCTTCTATAAAGATTGCCAAGAGAAAAAAGAAAAGAAAAAGGCAACGGTGTCAATCATAAGGTAAGGATTTATTTGTGATTTAGTTTGTGACCTGGGAAGGGAGGTACAACTAGCGGCTGTGACCTGGGAAGGGGGTGGCCCCTGGCTAGGGGTTGTGACCTGGGAACTACTAGGTTAGCTTATGTTAGGTTAGGTTAGGTGGGTTTATTAGGTTCTGTACCCTTTAACAAATATCAAAAGTTAAATAATCACGTTTTGGTCTGTTTTCAGCCATTTACATGACCCATATATTTTTCAAACTGGTTACCTTGGGCTTATTTTGCATTTCTGACCTATTATTATTTCTTTAAATCACTTGTTTATGACATTCCCCCACTTGCAGAAATATTATACAGTAGGAAGCAGCCGAAGGGAACTTCCATCAGGACGACATGGCCATCTCACCCAAAAATAGATTTTGCCTATATCAAAATCACTTTTATGGTTTGAAAGATGTGTTACAAACTACCCAAAAACAATTAAAGCTATTAAGGCTAAAAAGAATAATGGCGGAGGCTAGCCTAGCTTAGGGTATAGTTGACCTAATCCAAAGACGTTTAAACAACAGGTTAAATGAAGAGATCTTTCGAAATAAGTTAATTGACTATAAATAAGCTATTATTAGAAGTGAATTAGTTCCTAAGGAGAGAATAAAAAAGACATTTATATAAAAATGACGAAAGACCAAAATCTGTGTGGGAGCAGATCACACTTTCTACCCTTCGCCACTTACTTATGCCTCCTCCACAGCCCACACCACGGGCACCATATTTTTGCCACCATGGAATGGCTTCCTGCTGTCCTGGGGCATTCATTTTTCGGAGGTCCTTAAAGTATTTGCACTCGTAATTAC
>NC_090739.1:129739992-129744992 GCF_036898095.1 Palaemon carinicauda
TCTGTTTTATCCTTAATCCTATTAATCAGTACTCTACCATACACTTTTCCAACTACACTCAACAAACTAATACCTCTTGAATTACAACACTCATGCACATCTCCCTTACCCTTATATAGTGGTACAATACATGCACAAACCCAATCTACTGGTACCATTGACAACACAAAACACATATTAAACAATCTCACCAACCATTCAAGTACAGTCACACCCCCTTCCTTCAACATCTCAGCTTTCACACCGTCCATACCAGATGCTTTTCCTACTCTCGTTTCATCTAGTGCTCTCCTCACTTCCTCTATTGTTATCTCTCTCTCATTCTCATCTCCCATCACTGGCACCTCAACACCTGGAACAGCAATTATATCTGCCTCCCTATTATCCTCAACATTCAGCAACTTTCAAAATATTCCGCCCACCTTTTCCTTGCCTCCTCTCCTTTTAACAACCTTCCATTTCCATCTTTCACTGTCTCTTCAATTCTTGCGCCAGCCTTCCTTACTCTCTTCACTTCTTTCCAAAACTTCTTCTTATTCTCTTCATATGACTGACCCAATCCCTGACCCCACCTCAGGTCAGCTGCCCTCTTTGCCTCACGTACCTTGCGCTTTACTTCCACCTTTTTCTCTCTATATTTTTCATACTTCTCTATACTATTACTCTGCAGCCATTCTTCAAAAGCCCTCTTTTTCTCTTCCACTTTCACCTTCACTCCTTCATTCCACCATTCACTGCCCTTCCTCATGCTGCCTCCAACAACCTTCTTGCCACATACATCACTTGCAATCCCAACAAAATTTTCTTTTACTAACTTCCATTCCTCCTCTAAATTACCAGTTTCTCTTACTCTCACCTCATCATATGCCATTTTCAACCTTTCCTGATATTTACTTTTTACCCCCGGTTTTATTAGCTCTTCAATCCTCACTACCTCCCTTTTACATCCACCTACTCTATTCCCCCACTCTTTTGCTACAACTAATTTTCCTTCCACCAAAAAATGATCAGACATACCGTTAGCCATACCCCTAAACACGTGCACGTCTTTCAATCTTCCAAACATTCTTTTAGTTACCAACACATAATCCATTAATGCCCTTTCTACTACTCTTCCATTTGCCACTCTTACCCACGTATACTTATTCTTATCTTTCTTTTTAAAGAAGCTAGCACCTATTACCATCTCTTGTTCAACACACATGTCTACCAGTCTCTCACCACTCTCATTTTCACCTGGTACGCCATACTTACCAATGACACCTTCTACCTCTCCAGCGCCCACTCTAGCATTCAAGTCACCCATAACAACTACATAATTCCTTCTACCCAGTCCTTCTACACACCTAGTTAAATCATTCCAGAACTCATTCCGATCTTCTTCACTTTTCTCACTACCTGGCCCATACGCACTGACAAACGCCCAACATTCCCTACCCAACCTAACCCTTACCCACATTAACCTAGATGATATCTCCTTCCATTCCACTACTTTACCTGTCATCCATTCACTCAGCAATAACGCCACACCCTCTCTCGCTCTTCCCCTTTCAATCCCAGACACTCTACCAGACATTTCACCAAACATCACTTCACCCTTTCCTTTCATCTTTGTCTCACACAAGGCCAATACATCCATCCTTCTACTTCTAAACATACTTCCAATCTCACATCTTTTACTCTCTATCGTACTACATCCACGCACATTTAAACACCCCAAAACTAGAGTGCGGGGAGCAGTCACTCTCCCCCCAGCTCCATTATTTAAATACACATATACAATAAGTGGGGATACAATAACGTGGTGAAAGGGTTTGCGTATTCCTGATAAACAAAGCTCTACTAGTCAGGGTCGTCATTATTTTTCTAGCATTTATTATGAAATACACATTTACAATTTTAAAATTTATAACATATATACATCATAGTATATTTAAATAAATATTCTTTTATTTTACATATAGAGTATTTACAATTGAAATTTTTACTATTTATCTAAATATGTTTTTAAATAAAAAATATATCTAGCCGTGAATACTTTTTAATAGTTTTAAATTCTATTTTATTTACATTAAACGTATTTATTATTTTGCTTTTAATATATTTATGCAATTTCGTCTCAGTGCTTGAAAATCCTAAGTATCTTCCCATCCATAATATCCCTGCAATAAGATTACTAAGTTGGTTCACTATGAGCGAACATACGAAAATCTCCCACCATCACCAATCCGCACTGGCCACCGGGGTGATGAAAACTGGCCAAAACCCAGAATAGCAGACATGAATTGACATATTTGAGACCTTTGTCCTGCAGTGAACCAGAAACGGCTGCATACGTTGTTGTTGTTGTTAAATATATATATAGTGTATATATATACATATACATATATATATATATATATATATATATATATATATATATATATATATATAAATATATATATACATATATATGCTGAATATACAGTATATATATATATATATATATATATATATATATATATATATATATATATATATATATATATATACATATACATATATATATATACAGTATATATATACATATATATACAGTATATATATATATATATATATATATATATATATATATATATATATATATATATATATATATACACACATATATATATATATATATATATATATATATATATATATATATATATATATATATATATACTTAGTTTTTTGTACATAGCGAAGCTTATCAATCCGGTATGACTCTGTTCACCCAAGGAGTGAATTATGTACCTAATCGTTGGTCGGCCGTTGTGGGTCGCAAGTGGAGGAAGAAGAAAACTAAACACAAGTCTCTCTCTCTCTCTCTCTCTCTCTCTCTCTCTCTCTCTCTCTCTCTCTCTCTCTCTCTCTCTCTCTTTACAAAGCTTCAAAGTTTGAATAGTAGAATTAGGATGTTTCACCTGTATCATACAGTAGAGGTATAATAAAAGTCCACTCAGCTATGTTGATTAGGCTGTCATGAGTCTTTTTATAGTTTATATATGCCATATCTGTTTTTGACGTTGTTAATAGTTTTTATATGACATATCTGTTTTGACGTTGTTACTGTTTTAGAATGATTTATTAATAACTTGTTCTCATCATTTATATATTTCCTTATTTCCTTTCCTCACTGGGCTATTTTTCCCTGTTGGAGCCCTTGGGCTTATAGCATCTTGCTTTTCCAACTGGGGTTGTAGCTTGGCTAGTAATAATAATAATAATGATAATAATAATAATAAAAACAACAATAATAATAATAATAATAATAAAGGTACCAGTGACGATTGGGGTTAAATGTAATGGTATGGATCAAGCACTTTCACCCCTAAGAACGTTTGGTATTAACCCCCTCCATAAGTGATAGAAGTAGGTGTAAAAATTTAGAATGTATATATATATATACATATATATGTGTATATATATGTATATATATATATATATATATATATATATATATATATATATATATATATATATATATATGTGTGTGTGTGTGTGTGTGTGTGTGTGTGTGTGTGTGTGTGTGTGTGTATTTCAGCCACGGAAGGAAAAATGAAAAGACTTGATTGGAGTTAGTGCTTTCGTCCACCGGGGACGTCAACAGACTCAACAATGAGAATACATATCCAAAGACATCGTATTTATACAGGCGAAGGGGATCCAACAGCTGTCAATTTTTTAATGATTCCAGAAAAGTCAGATTTTAGATAAAAGGCTAACACCGGATTAAAGGAAAACAGACCAGATCTTAAGATTTAAATTTTGATCTTTGATACAGGAGAATAAAGAGGATTCAACAATATTCCTTTGAGTAAAGTCATTTACATGGATTATTTCACTCGTGTCTGACCATCCAATTTTATGACTTGATCTTAACCAGTGGGAGGCCAAGGCATTATTAAGAGAACCCCTAGAGACGGCCACCTTCTGCTGTTTTAATCTGACTGAAATATCTTTGGATGACATAGAATAAGTTACAATCTGAACAAGGAACACTATATAGTATATTATTATCATTTTCAGAGCTACAGTATTCTTAATTAACATGTTATTTTAATGTACAATTACCTTTAAGCACTACCCTATACTCCTTTTTTTTAATGAAGCGCATTTGCACTGACTCGCAGCGGTGCCCTTTAGCTCGGAAAAGTTTCCTGCTCTCTGATTGGTTAGAATTATCTTGTACAACCAATCAGCGATCAGGAAACTTTTCCGAGCTAAAAGGGCACCCCAGCGAGTCGGTGCAAATCTGCCTCACTAAAAAGAATTGACTATAGTATCTAGTTTTTTCAAAAGGGGTATAACATCTAAAAAAAACAATCATGAAATGGCAAACAAAGCATATTATCAATGGTTTCCTTTTTCTTCAACTGGACACTATAAAATGTTTTCTTAGCCTTATTCATACAGCTTTCTAGAAAATATTTGGGATAACAAAGATGAGTAGAAATTTCTTCAATTTTACTGAACTCATTCTTTACGTACCTTAAGGTACATGGAGGAAAAAACAGAATACTTTATATTTTTGGAGTGACCAGAGTAGAAATGTACATATGAAAAGTTATTGGTAGGCTTTCTATATATGAAAGACTTAAATTTAATCTATATTTTAACAGACATATCGGTAATGTTTATGTTTGCAAAATTTTTCATTTCTTTTATTATATAGAATGTCTCATCCAACGTGTTCATTTGCTATATGAATAGACAGAAGAGTTTCAAGCAAATCTTAGAACAAATATAAACGGCACGTACCCCTTTTCACTGCTGTGTCTTCCACTGTTATGTTCATTACATCATACTTTTTAAAGAGACGATAATCCTTTTAAAAGTTTAAAGGTTTAAAGGCCGCTCATGAATGACAGAGGCAAGGGACAGTCTCACTGCACTATCAAGCAGGACAATACCCTAGAGACTGATAATACATACATATGATCAGCCCCCAAGCCCAATCTCCACCCAAGCTAGGACCA
>NC_090739.1:129747492-129757492 GCF_036898095.1 Palaemon carinicauda
TCCCAGAATCAATTAATCATTTCCAGCGCTTTACATTAAAGTTTAAAATCCCTGCAAGCTTCACAACTTTACGATTAAAATTATGGCTGTATGGTTGATGACGGGAATTTGACCTTTTGCTTGACCTTGATCTTGGACTCGACCTTGACCTTCGACATTTACAGCTCTTTATGTAATAGTTTAAAATCTCCGCAAGTTTTTTGATTTTACAATTAAAATTGTGGCCGTTTGGTTCATGACGGGAATTTGACCTTTTGCTTGACCATGACCTTGTACTTGACCTTGAACTTTGACCCTAACTGCTCTTTAGGTAACAGTTTAAAATCACTGCAAGTTTCATTATTTTACTATAAAAATTGTGGCTGTATGGTTGATGACGGGAATTTGACCTTTTGCTTGACCTTGATCTTGGACTCGACCTTGACCTTCGACATTTACAGCTCTTTATGTTTAAAATCTCTGCAAGTTTCATAATTTTACAATTAAAATTATGGCCGTATGGTTCATAACGGGAATTTGACCTTTTGCTTGACCCTAATGTCAACCTTGACCTTTGGCCTTTACAGCTCTTTATGTATCAGTTTAAAATCCCTGCAAGTTTCATTATTCTACGATTAAAATTTTGACCGTATGGTTGATGACCGATATTCGACCTTTTGCTTGACCATGTCCTTAGACTCGACCTTGAATTTCAACCTAGGCATGTATTAATTGGCGTGGATTTTCATACACTCAAATATAATCAAGTTTGAAGTCTCTGTGACAACGATGTCCAAACTTATGGCTGATTACGTGAATTTGACATTTTGCTTGACCGTGACCTTGACCTTTGACCTTGACCTTTCAAAATTTAATGATTACCAGCTTTTTACACAGCTTTTAATCCCTGCAATTTTCAATACCCTCCGATTAAAAATTGTGGTCAGGAAGCTGTTCACAAACAAACAAACACACAAACAAGGTGTAAAACATAACCTCCTTCCAACTTCGTTGGCGGAGGTAATAAAATGGCTCCTGCTAAACATGGCTATGCTACAGAGAGGAAACATTTCTGAAGCCTTGGAGTTTATAGATAATACAGGGTGTCCCAAAATAATTTATACACTCTTTAGATTGTTACAACTGGTTCAATTTATTGATATTAACGCGGAAAACAGATTTTTTTTTTTTAAACATTCTCAAATTGCCCCATGTATCCTTACTTTTTCACTGTGCATTGTTTCTCTTCTGTGAATCTGTTTTCCACGGTAATATCAATAAATTGAACAAGTTGTAACAGTCCAAAGAGTGTATACATTATTTTGGGACACCCTGTATGTGTATAATCATGACTTTCTTTTTATGATGACATTGCAGCTGTTTTTTTTTTTTTTTTCTGTGATTAACATAAACAATCCGAAGATGATGTATTCTAACTATTATTTTTTCAGAACAACATCATATTCTTCATTTACTATGAAAACAAAGCTATTTTAGAAGTATTTGAATATTATTGTTTTTTTTTTCTTTTTTTTTTTTTTGTTACAATAATGATGCACTAGTTTGCATATCAACTATACAAATGTATCTATGCTACAGTAATTATTATAATACTCTTATTTTAATCAATTGATGAAACTAATTAACAAATTTCTTAAACAGTAATAAACTAAATTAGAAATTAAAAGCAAATGTATTATTATTATTACTATTATTATTATTATTATTATTATTATTATTATTATTATTATTATTATTATTATTATTATTACTTGCTAAGCTACAACCCTAGCTGGAAAAGCAAGATGCTCTAAGCTCAGGGGGCCCAACAGGGAAAATAGCCCAGTGAGGAAAGGAAACGAGGCAAAATCCATATTATCTCATTTACTCAACCTGTCATAAACAACTGGGCTATTTATCTTCGTCTATCATCGCAAGGAAATTCTTGTGTCTAGAATTTACAATTAATTTAAGAACATCTAATATTTTTCTTCAATTAATAAACGTTATGTCCTATTCCTTTAAAACTAACATGTAAGCAATCTTCTTTGCGAATTATCATTACAAATAATCATGAGTTGATAAAATTTCATGTACTTATAATAAGGAACATTCAATTACATTATTTCGAGAGTTTACAGTTTAGTACTACTGTAACCATAAGCCATCGTCCTCCATACCTTACCATGAAGATGGTTTGGCATGCTCTTCGCACTCATCAAGAAAGATTATAGTCAATTCTTCTTAGCGAGGCAGATTTGCACCGACTCGCAAGGGTGCCCTTTTAGCTTGGAAACGTTTCCTGTTCGCTGATTGGTTGGACAAGATCATTCTAACCAATCAGGTAGCAGGAAACTTTTTCTGAGCTAAAAGGGCACCGCTGCGAGTCGGTGCAAATGCGTCTCGTTAAAAAAAATTGACTATAGTTCACCAAACTTTCAACTGAGGTCCATAAGGCACTAGAAGAGTTCGAAGACACAGGCCTACATGGCTGAGGGCTATGAGGCAGGAAGTAGGAGATGATGAATGTAGAAGCATTGATTTAAAAGCTCAAGATAGAGAAAACTCGAAGCATTGATTTAAAAGCTCAAGATAGAGAAAACTCGAAGCATTGATTTAAAAGCTCAAGATAGAGAAAACTCGAAGCATTGATTTAAAAGCTCAAGATAGAGAAAACTCGAAGCATTGATTTAAAAGCTCAAGATAGAGAAAACTCGAAGCATTGATTTAAAAGCTCAAGATAGAGAAAACTCGAAGCATTGATTTAAAAGCTCAAGATAGAGAAAAATCTGAAGCATTGATTTAAAAGCTCAAGATAAAGAAAACTCTGAAGCATTGATTTAAAAGCTCAAGATAGAGAAAACTCGAAGCATTGATTTAAAAGCTCAAGATAGAGAAAACTCGAAGCATTGATTTAAAAGCTCAAGATAGAGAAAACTCGAAGCATTGATTTAAAAGCTCAAGATAGAGAAAAATCTGAAGCATTGATTTAAAAGCTCAAGATAGAGAAAACTCGAAGCATTGATTTAAAAGCTCAAGATAGAGAAAACTCGAAGCATTGATTTAAAAGCTCAAGATAGAGAAAACTCGAAGCATTGATTTAAAAGCTCAAGATAGAGAAAACTCGAAGCATTGATTTAAAAGCTCGAGATAGAGAAAACTCGTAGCATTGATTTAAAAGATCAAGATAAAGTAAACTCGCGAAATCTAACTAAGGTCCTTTGCGTAAATAGGCCTAGGAGGAGACGATGATGATGATGATGATAATGAAGCAATAAACATTTCAAAACCCGGTATTAAATGAATACATTTATACACGTGTATTACACTCTAATGTCCTCGTCCTGAATGATGTCATGGAAAGGGAGATAATAAAGATATCTAAAGATACCTTGATTAAAGTTTAGATAAGGTCAAGAGAACGAAGATATTCAGATATGCTAAAAGTCGAATTTAAGGTCCGGAGAGCTAAAACATTCAGGTACATCTTAATAAGAGTTCAAATAGGGTCAAAGCAATGAAGATATTCCGAGATATCTTGTTGGAAGTTAAAGCAAGGTCAAAGGAATGAAAATATTCGAATTTACTTTGAGGAAAGTTTAAATCTGGTTGTGGTGGTCTATTGAAAACTTCCCTGCCTACCATCAGGCCGGACTCGTGCTCGAGACCTGTTGAAACTCGATAGTTTCTTGTAGTGTCTGCAACCTCACCATCCTTGTGAACAAAGGATGGGGGATTTGGAGGAGTCTATAGGTCTATCTGCTGAATCATCAGCATTCATTGCCTGGTCCTCCCTGGCCCCAGCTAGGAGGGAGAGGCTATGGTTAGTCTCCTCTAAGGAATTGTCCAGCTAGGCCTTGACGCTATTCCTTGCCTCTGCCATTCATGAGTTGCCTTTAAACCTTTAGGGCCTAAGCACACTGGCGACTTTGTAGAGCCACAAGTGGCTACGTTTTGTGGTGGGGATATTTTCCCCCATAGGTTCCTATTGTTTTCAAGCTTTGCTGATCACACATGTCTATGGCTCGTGACTGTGGCAAGCTGTCACTCGTCCCCGCCACAAACAGCGCATTTTGTGGCGGCGTTTTGTGGCTGGCTGTGAGCACACTAGCGACCTCTGGCGACCACATGTGGCTGCTAATCAGATGTAGTGATATCGATTTGGCGACCACATGTGGCCGGGTATTCAGAACAAAACCACATGTGGTCGCCACATGTGGTCGCAACTTTTGGGTCCAAAAAGTGGCTAGTGTGCTCTGGCCCGCAACTTTGCGCGGCCACTTGTGGTGCCACAGAGTGACTAGTGTGCTCGGGGCCTTAAAGAGAACGAATGCATTCCTATGTATCCTGATGGAAACCTGAACGAGGTCAATGGTCAGTTGATTTAACGATTCAATTTAGGGTGAAATCAGTAAACAGATCTGTTTATTTGAGGTCAAGATGACAAGCGATAAGTTATCTGGTTATCTGGGTTTTTGGGAGACGAAGAAGAGGAAAATAAGGTTTGATGAGAAGAATAATTTTGTAACAAGGAGAGGGAGGGAAGGGGAAAATTGATGAATGCACTTAGTGATTTCTTCTTTACAGACTTATTACTTAGATCTTCTTGAATATAGTTATGAAAAATGTTAGAGGAAAAAGGAGGAAAGGAGAAAGGCTTTGGTTTAAATTGTATCCAAAAGAAAGAAGAAGAAAAACAGGAAGAACGGATTTGAAAACTGCGAAATCAAAGATCGAGAGAAACCAAGAACAGACGAAGAGAAAAATCGAGATATCACGTTATGAAGAAAAACTGTGAAATGAATGATAAAGAGACACAATGAAAAGATTTACAAAGGGTGGGGTAGGAGGAGGAGGAGGAGGAGTAGAAAGATTAAGTGGCCAATGGTCTGTAAGTACGTTACAATGGAATCAGAAGAAGAAGAAGAAGAAGAAGAAGAAGAAGAAGAAGAAGAGGAGGAGGAGGTGGGTCGACTAGGATAGGGGAGGATCAGGGTTGCCAGGTTGGCCTTTTTCAGGCCAAACCTCTTAATTGTGGCATTTTTTCGTGCCAAATATCTCAATTTGGCCTTTTTGAAATTGATTGGCTATAAATGCTATATTTTTGTCCTTTTACTACTAATGTTTTGGCCTTTTAAAGCTTCCGTTATTTAAAAGTTGGCCTTTTTCTCCTTTAGAAAACCTGACAACCCTGGGGGAGGACCATCATTCAGTACATCTGTCATTAATGATATCTGGTGGCTCAGTAGGACACGAGGCTCTGTCACGGTTGAACGGACGTGCAAAATCCTCCTGATACTTAAGAATCTGATCTCGGGTAAAGGATCATTCAGGATATCTTAGAGGATCAGAGAAATAGATTCGAAAAGGAGGAATCATAGAGTGCATTCTCAAACGTTTTGAATTGTTTACTTTTTTTTTTTCGGGGAAGACGGCTTTTTTTTGCCTATTTTTGAAATATTGGAAAATTATGAATAAGTAAATATGGGCACGAAGTGTGTTTGGATTTTAACTGCCCTGAGTTTTGGTAAGTAATGTCATTTTTTTAGTTATTGTTCTTTTTTTTATATTCTATAAATGTGTTTTGTTTTAGATGCTGAATTTTTTTGCCCAATTGCTTAAACTGTTATAAATTTTGATTAGTTTATGTAAGAACAAGAGAGAGAGAGAGAGAGAGAGAGAGAGAGAGAGAGAGAGAGAGAGAGAGAGAGAGAGAGAGAGAGAGAGAGAGAGAGAGAGAGAGAGTTTTACTTTTGTCCAAGTCTATAACCATCATCATCATGTCCTCCTAAAGTCTGTTGACGCAAAGGACCTCGGTTAGATTTCGCCAGTCGTCTCTATTTTGAGCTTTTAATCAATACTTCTCCATTCATCATCTCCCACTTCACGAGTTATAGTCCTCAGCCATGTAGGCCTGGGTCTTCCAACTCTTCTAGTCCCTTGTGGAGCCCAGTTGAAAGTTTGGTGAGCTAATCTCTCTTGGGGAGTACGAAGAGCATGCCTAAACCATCTCCATCTACCCCTCACCATGAACTCTACGTATGGAACTCGAGTAACCTCTCTTATAGTTTCATTTCTAACCCTGTCGTGCCATTTAACTATCAATATTCTTCTGACGGCTTTGTTCTCTAATCTACAAAATCTGTTGGATATTGTTTCATTGACAATCTTTGACAGGCTTCATTTTTTTTTCATTTGGGCAAGAAATCTAGATCTAGGTAAGGTCTTAATGCATTGTACTTTGGCCTTTAATGTCTGTGGCCTTTTCACATAGTTTTAATCTCATTTTTTTTTTCAACTTCGTAAAGATTGGAGGGACATTTTCTCTCTTGATGAAATATTGAGGAAAGATGATACAAGCAAATCAAGTTTTTAAATGTCCTTCTGCCTTTAAACTAGTGTGTAATGGTTCGCCATAAAAGGCCTTATTGAATCTGGTATCCTTTTATTATTATTATTATTATTATTATTATTATTATTATTATTATTATTATTATTATTATTATTATTATTATTATTACTTGCTAAGCTTTAACCCTAATTGGAAAAGCAGGATGCCATAAGCCCAATGGCTCCAACAGGGAAAATAGACCAGTGAGGAAAGGAAACAAGGCAAAATGAAATATCTTAAGAAGAGTAACATCAAAATAAATATCTCCTATATAAGTTATAAAAAAACATTAACAAAACAAGAGAAAGAGAAATAGGATAGCATAGTGTGCCCAAGTGTACCCTCAAGCACGAGAACCCTAACCATGGTACAGAGGCTATGACACTACCCAAGACTAGAGAACAATGGTTTGATTTTGGAGTATCCTTCTCCTAGAAGAGTTGCTTACCATAGCTGAAGAGTCTCTTCTACTCTTACCAAGAGAAAAGTGGCCACTGAACAATTGCAGTGCAGTAATTAACCCCTTGGGTGGAGAAGAATTGTTTGGTAATCTCAGTGTTGTCAGGTGTATGAGGACAGAGGAGAATATGTAAAGAATAGGCCACACTGTTTGGTGTGTGTGTGTGTGTGTGTGTGTTTGTGTGTGTGTGTATGTGTGTGTGTAGGCCAAGGGACTATGAACCGTAACCAGAGAGAAGAATCCAATGTAGTACTGTCTGGCCAATCAATAGACCCCATAACTCTCTAGCGGTAGCTATGTGATCGAAAAGAAAAAAAAATTACCAGCTGCTTAGCATTATGTTTAAAATCTAACTTATCAAGAAACGGAGCTCAAAAGTTTTGAATTCTAAAATAGTTTGGAGAAAATTAGGAAGTATTTGCTATCTTTGTATCCAGATGGGGAGATATATCCTATATATGTCAATTGTCTAGAGTAAATATTTATGAAGCTGTTATAGATGAATCAATCTCCCCTATATGATAAAGAACTAGTACCTGACTATATGTATATATATATATATATATATATATATATATATATATATATATATATATATATATATATATATATATGTGTGTGTGTGTGTGTGTGTGTGTGTGTGTATGTATATATACACACACACACATATATATATATATACATATACATATATATATATATATATATATATATATATATATATATATATATATATATATATATATATATATATATATTATTATTATTATTATTATTATTATTTGCTAAGCTACAACCCTAGTTGGAAAAGCAGGATGCTATAAGCCTAGGGGCTCCAACAGGGAAAATAGCCCAGTGAAGAAAGGAAAAAGGGAACAATAAAATTTCTAAGAAGAGTAACATCATTAAAATGAATATCTCCTATATAAACTATATAAACTTTAACAAAACAAGAGGAAGAGAAATTAGATAGAATACTATGCTCGAGTGTACCCTCAAGCAAGAAAATTCTAACCCAAGACAGTGGAAGACCATGGTACAGAGGCTATGACACTACCCAAGACAAGAGAACAATGGTTTGATTTTGGAGTGTCCTTCTCCTAGAGGAGCTGCTTACCATAGCTAAAGAGTTTTGTATATATATATATATATATATATATATATATATATATATATATATATATATATATATATATATATATATATATATATATATATATATGTATATATATATATATATATATATATATATATATATATATATATATATATATATATATATATATATGTGTGTGTGTGTGTGTGTGTGTGTATATCATCCCATCTCTCAGGTAGGGGGAAAGAGAATAGCCATACCCTGGTGAAATAGATGTATTTAGCCGTCAGTTATGGCGGGTTGCGTACAATAGTTAGTTAATATTCATAAAAAATAGAAGGTTTAAGATGTTAATGAAAACTGCATATCTTCAATCAAATCATTATATCTAATTTTGCATATGACCTACAATCACTCATTATCTATAGTCAACTCTGTTTAGTGAGGCAGATTTGCACCGACTCGCAGGGGTGCCCTTTTAGCTCGGAAAAGTTTCCTGATCGCTGATTGGTTGAACAAGATAATTCTAACCAATTAGAGATCAGGGAACTTTTCCGAGCTAAAAGGGCACCGCTGCGAGTCGGGGCAAATGTGTCTCATTAAAATAAACTTAGTATAAATGATTTGTTTATTTATTTGATAACTTTCCTATATATCTGCTCAGTTATCCTTCACAATAAAATCGTCTAAGATATAAAATACTAGAATATATTTATTCTACAAGACAAGATGATGATATTTGCAGATGCATTTGTATATTGTTCATAAATGTATTTACTTAAACTTAATTCACATGAAATATATTCATCCTTCTCAATAAAATCGTCTAAGATATAAAATACTAGAATATATTTATTCTACAAGACAGGGCGATGATATTTGCAGATGCGTTTGTATATGGTTCATAAATGTATTTACTTCAACTTATTTGACATGAAGTATATTCATCCTTTTCAGTAAAATCATCTAAGATATAAAATACTAGAATATATTTATTCTACGAGACAGGGTGATGATATTTGCAGATGCGTTTGTATATTGTTAATAAATGTATTTACTTCAACTTGTTTTACATGAAGTATATTCATCCTTTTCAGTAAAATAGTCTAAGATATAAAATACTAGAATATATTTATTCTACAAGACAGGATGATGATATTTGCAGATGCGTTTGTATATTGTTCATAAATATACTTACTTTAACTTAATTCACATGAAGTATATTCATTAGAATTAGGTAACTAAGGGAGAAAAGAATATTATACATATGACATATCTAGTATGACGTTGTTACTGTTTTTAGAATGATTTATTGTTAATTTGTTCTCATCATTTTATTTATTTCCTTATTTCCTTTCCTCACTGGGATATTTTTCTCTATTGGACCCCTTGGGCTTATAGCATCTTGCTTTTCCAACTAGGGTTGTAGCTTGGCTAATAATAATAATAATAATAATAATAATAATAATAATAATAATAATAATAATAATAATAATAATTTGCATGTTTTGCCTTAAGAAAAAGAATAATGAGTGAAATATGATTAGTTCGATATCACTGTATTCTCTCTCTCTCTCTCTCTCTCTCTCTCTCTCTCTCTCTCTCTCTCTCTCTCTCTCTCTCTCTCTCTCTCTCTCTCTTAAGTTACTAAGTGGAAAACTAGCATAAAATGTGTTTATCGATGTCACGTATATAAATTAGAAAATTTTATATAAAGATAATTTTGCACTCGAAAATTACCGTGAAATATACGTCCTCCTTAAGATAAATACGTAAAAATTAATTCAGAAATCACTTCGTAACTTAAATGAAAATTCAAAGACCTGCAAGTCAACGTAAAAATCTCTAAGTATAAGAATAAAAGTATAACTAAAACTAGTTATATATTACTTGATAGTAATGCATACTTGAAAAAAAGCTATATAAGATTATTAGAATGAAAGTATATCACGAATTCATCTCTCCATTTTTATGCATGTAGACCATTTTCTCCTCGTGAGATCAATCGTTACCTCTGTTGTTTAGAAGAAACGGAGGTAAAATATAAAGAATCTATTGTGTTTTCTAATTCAAA
>NC_090739.1:129762492-129769992 GCF_036898095.1 Palaemon carinicauda
TAGAGAGCAGGTGGCTTGCCAGGAGACTCACAGGGTCGAATAGAAGAGGATGGTGGTTAAGAACATCTATCCGTGTGTCTTTGATCAGCGACTAGGCCCCACACAAGCTAGGACCAAGGAGGGCAAGGATATGGCTCCTATAGTCCATTTCTTATAGCGATGCATATTTGCACCGACTCGCAGCGGTGTCCTTTTAGCTCGGAAAAGTTTCCGGATCGCTGATTGGTTGTACGAGATAATTCCAACCAATCAGCGATCACGAAACTTTTCCGAGCTAATAGGGCACCGCTGCGAGTCGGTGCAAATATGCATCGCTAAAAGAAATGGACTATAGTGACTCAGCAGATAGACCTATAGGCTCCCCAAAAACCCCACATCCTTTGCTCACAAGGATGGTGAGGGTTGAAAACGCTAAAGAAACTATCTAGCTTGAGCGGGACTCGAACTCGAGTCTTCCAAAACGCCAGGCAGGGACATTTCCATAAAGCTACCACAAGAAAAAGGTGAAAGAAGCAAAAAAAAAAAAAAAAAAAAAATAGATAAAAAGAGCCCACACACATACACGTGCCTTGAAAGAAGTCACCTCAGCATAATACTGTAAAGCATAAATCTTCTTTTAGCTAACTGGACAAGGCCATTGTTGGGTTACGTGAAGCTTCTGATGGAGCAAATGATTTGTCTTAAATGAGCTGACTTATGGATAACTTTTTCATATGCAAGCGTGAATAAAATGTCAAGGCATCTGCGTGCTTAATCAACTGATAGATATGCAAGCCTATATGTTAGTGTATAAAAGGCAGAGTTTGATCAAAGTCTGTCAGGTCATTTAAAAAAAAAAATATATGATCTTTACAACGGTTAGCAGGAATTATGTACCTGGCCCCATATGGTTAAGACGTGCAATGGACTGCAGCTATGAAAATAAAAGGCTTGGGGGAATAATTACTTATAAATAGGACATTGAGAGAACTGGTTAATTGATTCTGTCAACCCATTCCTGAAGGGAAAACAAAAGGTGTTCAATTCCCAACTGTAGCAAGTTTGGCTTGTGCTTCTTCGTGTAGAACTATATTTTCGAGAAACGTTGAAATTCCCCCCCCCCACAATTTCTTTCTTTCCTGGCGAAATAAATCTCTAATATTTTCTACTCCTTCATGTCTAATCTTTTTCTTTCCTGACGAAATAAATCTCCAATATTTTCTACTCCATGTTTAATCTTTTTCTTTCCTATCGAAATAAATCTCCAATATTTTCTACTCATTCATGTCTAATCTTTTTCTTTCCTAACAAAATAAATCTCCAATATTTTCTACTCCATGTTTAATCATTTCCTTTCCTATCGAAATAAACCAATATTTTCTACTCTTCCATGTCTTCTGATAACGAATCCAAGGGAAGCTAAGTCGAGACATTCCTTCTGTAACCCTCTGTAACTTACAACCTGGGTCCATATGGGATCCTGTGTGTAGCCTAGCCAGGAAGCGACCATCAGAGAAGGGTAGGCTATACGCTAGTGCACGAGAACTCACTCGTTGGTACAAAGGGAGTCATAAGTTAAATAGGCAAGTACATTCTGTGACCAGTGGACTGACGGAATCTCTCTCTCTCTCTCTCTCTCTCTCTCTCTCTCTCTCTCTCTCTCTCTCTCTCTTAATATTGCTATGATCTTTTCAATGGTAAAGACTGAAAATACATCTCTCTCTCTCTCTCTCTCTCTCTCTCTCTCTCTCTCTCTCTCTCTCTCTCTCTCTCTCTCTCTCTCTCTCTCTCTCTCCGTAACACATAGTTTCATACCAGACTATACTGATCTAGAATTCATTGGGATATCTTTTTTTAAATAAATGGATGATCATGCAAATTAGTTCATGCAATTATTAATATATGACCTAAGATGAGTTAAGTCGCTTAAATTTAGGAAATGGGGCGCGGTTTTTAGTAATTACTATATCTTAGACCGTAAGATAAGTTTCTCAATCATTAAGAAACAAATTAAATTTAATTAATATGGAGCATTTATCGTACTGGGCAACCTATGCAATCGATGCTTTCAATTTTCCATTTTTAGGAAAAACATTTTTATCACTCTATCATTGGCCCGCCATTGCAAACGATGTGGGTATTAAGGGTTGTGGTGTCTGATGTGGTAACGTCCCTGTCTGACACTCGCCAGACTAGGGTTCGAGTCCCGCTCAAACTCGTTAGTTTCTTTGGTTGCTGCAACTTCACTATCCTTGTGAGCTAAATTGTGAGCTAAGGATGGGGAGTATGGGGGAGCCTATAGGTCTATCTGCTGAGTCATCAGCAGACATTGCCTGGCCTTCGTTGGGCCTAGCTTGGGTGGAGAGGGGGCTTGGGCGCTAATCATATCTATATATGGTCAGTCTCAACGGCATTGTCCTGCTCGATAGGGCAATATCACTGTTCATTGCCTCTGCCATTCATGAGTGGCCTTTGAACCTTAAACCAGGGTTGTCCAACTACAGGCCCACGAGGTGATTTTTTGTGGCCCTCCAACACTGACCTAATTATGCAGTGTTATTTAATGTGTCGAAACCTTACTGGACCTAAATGATCCCTCCTGAATACTAAAAAAATAAAAAAATGATATATAATGAAATAAAATTAAAATCACACATTTCAGTAGAATTTCAGTACACACACACTCTCTCTCTCTCTCTCTCTCTCTCTCTCTCTCTCTCTCTCTCTCTCTCTCTCTCTCTCTCTCTCTCTCTCTCTCTCTCTCTCTCCATCCAAACCATGCGTTCAATACCAATGTTTTTCCATTTTTGACGGTAGATAGAATAATAATAACAATAACAATTATAAATGTAACAAGATTTATGAATACCCCGTGAATAGAATGGGGATGGAGCCCCTGCTGTTTCGAATAGTTTTCAGCTTGCCTCTGTTTTGCACTATTGTTCATAACGTCTTTCCATATTGAGTCAAAGTAAGAAAAGAAAGTGCTCTGATATGAACAGAGCATATGATATGAAGTGGGAAAAAGAATATTGTGTGGCATCAAATAGATTCTGTTCTTAAGGAATATGTTTGATGGCACTGTGAGACATTGCACAAAGAAAAGTATGCTCAATTGCGGGAAAACCACGAAGTGGTATATTGAATATCTTGATGGGCAAACATTAACAGCAAAATCATGGGCTACATAACTTCTGAAAATTACAAACAGCTAGCTTTATAAGAAGTTACTTTGGTTATTATAAGAAATAGAAAATTATTTATGGGTGGAGAATTAATAAAGCAGTTTGCAGTAAAATAGCACAAGAGTTTGCTGAAGAAAATGTACCTAGTAGTAAAAAAAATTGGAAAGTGTCATTCTCTTACCAAAGAGTTGTAAGAAGAGTGAATGAATTTGATCAGCATGTTTCCACGAAACTTAAAAATATAATGAAACATCGCAAGTACTTTTTACTGGATTCAGATGACAGCACAGATGTAAGTGACACAAGTCAGTTACTTGTATTTACTGGCACCATTGGCGAAGATTTTGTGGTTCATGAAGAACTTGTCTAGAGGCAGTCATTGAATGATGATAGCAGAGTTTCTGATATATATACGTTTCCCTCAAATCCGTGGTCAATGAATATGGAGGGTTTAAAATGTGTCCCTGCATTATAATTGATAGTACGGAAGCTATGGTTGGCAGTTAGTTGGTCTTTTAAAAAATGGAGTGCATTGTATCAAACTGCAATGCATTATTCACCAAGAGGCCTTATGAAGCAAAATATTGCAGATGAGTGATGCCATGACAAGTATTGTCAGTATAGTGAACTTAATCAGAGGCGGAAATATTTCCTTAGGCATAGAAAATTTATATCATTCCTGGAAAAACTAAACACAGAGTACAGTGACTTGCCACTATATTACGTGTTAGGGGGCCGAGTGCTGGGAAACAGTCTGTTTTTTTTTTCTTTTTTTCTTTTTTTTTTTTAAGGGAAGATACTCTACCATTTCTATAAAATCAGCATATTAGTCATTCAAAGCAGTGCTAAATTCAGCTACACGATAAAGACTTTCTTTGCTCCCAAGCAATTCTTACCGTAATGACAGCCCACCTGAACGTTCTTAACATGAACCTACAAGGAAAATTACAGAAGATTTCCCAGTTAGTAGGACATGTTGATTCTCTCCGTAAAAAGCTGCAACTTTTCAGTGAATGCTCAAACAAGAATGATCTAACACACTTCCTTTCTTGTCATGAATTGACCAGAAATAATGGAACATACTCCTCATCTTTTTTTTTTTGGAAAACTTGAAGGGTTACATTGTGAATTTGAGAGAAGATACATATATATATATATATATATATATATATATATATATATATATATATATATATATATATATATATATATATATATATGTACATATATATATATATATATATATATATATATATATATATATATATGTATATATACATATATATATATATATATATATATATATATATATATATATATATATATATATATATATATATATATGTATATATATATATATATATATATATATATATATATATATATATATATATATATATATATATATATTCTAGGAATTCGCTTATAAATAGCCTGGACGTACATGCAAAATACTTTTACTTACGTTAACCTGAAAAAAATTAAAACATGAATATGATATATATGTGATTCGAAACGTTTTCTATTCCACAATCATTTACAAATATCTCTTCCTTTTATATGCTTTGAAACAATTTCTTTACAACGGCTTGAAAGAAACCATTCCCCTTTCTTCTAGTCTGCTGCTATCAAATTTTCGACTGGGGTCGTCTTCTCATTGCATTTGACGAGCTCTCTATTAAAAGGGTCTTTGAGAATCTCTGGTGCCAAGTCACGCGACTGGCAATCTCGACGGGTTTGTAGCGAATAAGATTACAGTAGTTCTTTGGTTGGGCTGGGTCCACTTTTATTCACTTCTGACGAACGTATGATATACTTTACCCTTCAGTTATTATTATTATTATTATTATTATTATTATTATTATTATTATTATTATTATTATTATTATTATTATTATTATTATTATTAAGAAGAAGAAGAAGATTACAGTAGTTCTTTGGTTGGGCTGGGTCCACTTTTATTCACTTCTGACGAACTTATACTCTACTTTACCCTTCAGTTATTATTATTATTATTATTATTATTATTATTATTATTATTATTATTATTATTATTATTATTATTATTAAGAAGAAGAAGAAGATTACAGTAGTTCTTTGGTTGGGCTGGGTCCACTTTTATTCACTTCTGACGAACGTATACTCTACTTTACCCTTCAGTTATTATTATTATTATTATTATTATTATTATTATTATTATTATTATTATTATTATTATTATTATTATTATTATTATTATTATTATTATTAAGAAGAAGAAGATTACAGTAGTTCTTTGGTTGGGCTGGGTCCACTTTTATTCACTTCGTAGCTGACGAACGTATACTATACTTTATCCTTTAGTTATTATTATTATTATTATTATTATTATTATTATTATTATTATTATTATTACTATTATTATTATTATTATTATTATTATTATTATTATTAGCCAAGCTACAACCCTAGTTGGAAAAACAAGATGCTATAAGCCCAAGGGCTCCAACAGGGAAAATAGCCCAGTGAGGAAAGGAAATAAGGAAATAAATAAATGATGAGAACAAATTAACAATAAATCATTCTAAAACCAGTAACCACGTCAAAATAGATATATCATATATAAACTATTAACAACGTCAAAAACAGATATGGCATATATAAACTATAAAAAGACTCGGTTAACTAAACTTAAGCTGATTCTTCGAAAGTGTTATTTTCTTAGTTTTCTGGTATTTATAACACGTATTTTATTCTTAAGCTATATATCGGGAAAAGGTCATTCTTTTGTTATTGAAGAAACTGTAAAAATATGATACTTTGCAATAAGATTCTTAGAGTATTTTTTTTCTACAGCCCATACGTATGTGTATTTATGCTCATGAAACATTCATTGTATACATTGTAAGACAGCCACAATGTCCTTTAAAACTGTGCTTTATATCTGTCTAACCTACAATTGCCCAAGGACAACAGCGAGAGCTATTGCCAAGAATGGAAAGAGATATATCTTCGTCTCTTTCAAGTTATTTCTTTTGGAGAGATGAATAGGGCAATGCCATCATGATTTATCTTGAGGCAATGCTTAGGAGTGAAGCTGGGAGAAAACTCACATACACAAATCCTTTAAATGCGTAGTTTTCTTGTGGATCAAACCTTACCTTGGAACACAAAAGGTGTCAACAGCAGAGTGGGAAAAGGGAAGTATTTTACTAACGGCACAAAGCTTATTTTGACACATTAATTATCTTTAGGAGTGTCAATTGTCCACTGATGGAAAACCAAAGTTTTCTTGTGCATAATTTGGGGGAAATGAACTACAGAGTGAGATAAGGATAGTACAAACAAGATAGATCACAGAGAGAGAGAGAGAGAGAGAGAGAGAGAGAGAGAGAGAGAGAGAGAGAGAGAGAGAGAGGAGAGAGAGAGAGAGAGAGAGAGAGAGAGAGGTTATATTTTTAGCGTGTTCTGAACACGATTTCTATTGACGTCATGTCGAAATGAAACGACATATGCCATATTGTAAACAAACGCAGCAAGTCGAAATGCCTTCCCATTGAGGGCATCCCAGTGCAGCTGCACCAATCTGCCAAGGGTCAACTTGCTTAGGGAGTGATAGGGAATTTCGTTATTTATCAATCCTGAGATCCAGTTGCAAGCAGAAGGACATCCAGTTGACGAAGTATAAAAGCAAAAGCAAAATGAGATCCAGCTGACGAAGGATAAAAAAGCAAGCAGGAGGACATCCAGTTGACGAAGGATAAAACAGCAAGTAGAAGGACACACAGTTGATGAAGAATAAAACAAAAAGCAGAATGAGATCCAGTTGACGAAGGATGAAAGAGCAAGCAAGAGGACATCCAGTTGACGAAGGATAAATTAAAAAACAAAATGAGATCCAGTTGACGAAGGATAAAAAAGCAAGCAAGAGGACATCCAGTTGACTAAGAAAAAAACAGCAAGCAGAATGACATCCAGTTTATGAAGGATAAAACAAAAAGTAAAATGAGATCCAGTTGACAAAGGTTAAAACAAAAAGGAAAAAGTAAAAACATAAACCAAGAAATGTTGCAAAAACTAACAGAGGAACAGATACACTTACTCTGAAAACTTAGAGAAAATAATAATAATTAAATCTTGAAAACTGGGGCTGACTAATAGCTATAATCGATGCAAAACTGTTCAGTTATTTAAGTAGCAAGTCCAATAGTTCTCATCAATTCATTAATAAGGATATCCTTTATTTCATGAAACGTCTGATGTTTTAAGCTCGTAGCGAAGACATTTTAAGCTCGTACCAAAGACATTTTAAGCTCATACCGAACAATTTTAAGCTCGTACCGAAGACATTTTAAGC
>NC_090739.1:130097492-130099785 GCF_036898095.1 Palaemon carinicauda
CACGGCAAACCCAATTTGCTGGGGCATACGAGCGTATTTCATAGTTCTGTAAAACGATAAGATTTTACTCATTTTCTTTATCTGATCACATTTGTGTTATGTTTGGTAAATAACCTATTTTATAATTAGTATTATTACTAGCCAAGCTACAACCCTAGTTGGAAAAGCAAGATGCTATAAGCTCAAGGGCTCCAACAGGGAAAAATAGCCCAGTGAGGAAAGAATATAAGTAAATAAATAAGTGATGAGAAAAATTAACAATAAATCATTCTAAAAACAGTAACAACGGCATAACAGATATGTCATATATAAACTATAAAAAGACTTATGTCAGCCTGTTCAACATAAAAACATTTGCTGCAACTTTGAACTTTTGAAGTTATATTTTCTTTATTTTTTTTTTCATTTTGGTTGCCACTAATGCTATAAAATGTTCAATTTCTTATTAAGGGGAGAATATAATGTTAGGATATTTCGTAAAAAAATAAATACTTTTTTTGATAGGTTAAACAATTCAGATTTACGAACATAACCAAGACAAAAACACGAAAGGAACTGTAAAAGCCAAACTTGACCACGCCCCTTGGAATAGTTTAATTGCATCCACACAGAGAACTTATAGGAATTCTTATTCTTTATAATCTTTCAATAATATTCTTTATTTGAACCTTTGTCTTGATTAATTCATAACGACTGAGACAGAGGTTCTTGAAATACCACCGTGATGAATTGGTTAAAAAGTTATTCCAGAAAGATGTCTAAAAATACAGAGAGAGAGAGAGAGAGAGAGAGAGAGAGAGAGAGAGAGAGAGAGAGATATTGTATAACAGCACAGTATACAAGTCAAAACAAGATTGTTAAAAAAGGAGAAATTGTTTGTTTTGACAAGAGAGAGAGAGAGAGAGAGAGAGAGAGAGAGAGAGAGAGAGAGAGCATTGTTATTATGGAAGAAAGAAAGAATAAGGTAGAAGTCCTTGACTGAAAATGTTAGATAAGAAAAATGGAACGAGAAGAAGGGTGGAATTGATGATTTTTGCAGATAACAGAGTACAGGCACTAAATACAGGACACTGAAGAAAAATTGGAGAAACTGGCGAAAGAATCTGCAAGGAAGGTTAAGCAACTAGGGGCAATTGAAACAAGGGTTTTGATGTTGATAATGATTCTCTATCGAAGCAACTGCTCTTGATGTGGCATGGGATTATTATTATTATTATTATTATTATTATTATTATTATTATTATTATTATTATTATTATTATTATTAATTGCTAAGCTACAACCCTAGTTTAAAAAGCAGGATGCTGAAAGCCCAGGGGCTCCAACAGGGAAAATAGCTCAGTGAAGAAAGGTAACAAGGAAAAATGTAATATTTTAAGAACAGTAATAACATTAAAATAAATATTTCTTATATAACTTTAAAAGCATTAACAAAACAAGGGGAAGAGAAATAAGATTGAATAGTGTGCCCGAGTGTATCCTCAAGCAAGAGAACTCTAACGCAAGACAGTGGAAGACCATGGTGCAGAGGATATGGCACTACCAAAGACTATATAACAATGGTTTGATTTTGGAGTATCCTTCTCATAGAAGAGCTGCTTACCATAGCTAAATAGTATCTTCTACCCTTACCAAGAGGAAAGTGGGCACTGAACAATCATAGTGCAGTAGTTAACCCCTTGAGCAAAGAAGAATGGTTTGGTAATCTCAGTGTTGTAAGGTGTATGAGGACAGAGGAGAATATGTAATGAATAGTCTGGCTACTATTCGGTGTATGTTTAGGCAAAGGGAAAATAAGCCGTAACCAGAGAGAAGGATCCAATGTAGTACTGGCTGGCCAGTCAAAGAACCCCATAACTCTCTAGCGATAGTATTTCAACGGGTGGATGGTGCCCTGTCCAACCTACTACTTACTAGACGAACATAAAAATTTAGAAGAAAATGAGAGACTGATTAGAATTGATGACTCATTTTCACAATTCCAAGAGTAGGCCTCACCTGTAAGAAAGTGGTATCTGACGAATAGGCCTACCCCTAAAGAGTGATAGAAGTTGATGAAAAAGAACAAATAGATAAAAACGTTCAAAACATAGGTAGATAATTGATAGAAAAAAAGGCTTGAAATAATTTATAATGTGACAAATTGTTGCCCTTCAAAATTCCAAAAATATCCAAAGGAGTTTCTTTTCATAATACTAGGGAGTTTTGACGAACCAGATAACTTGTTTTGTGTGTTTAAGCTTAATGCCAGAAGTAACTAAAGTCAGTTTGAACAGGTTCTTTAATTATCATG
>NC_090739.1:130100285-130102785 GCF_036898095.1 Palaemon carinicauda
ATAGATAAAGTCTCTTCTACCCGTACCAAGAAGAAAGTAGCCACTGAACAATTGCAGTGCAGTAGTTAACCCCTTGGGTGAAGAAGAATTGTTTGGTAATCTCAAGTGTTGTCAGGTGTGTGAGGACAGAGGAGAATATGTAAGAATATGCCGGACTATTCAGTGTGTGTAGACGAAAGGAAAATGAACCGTAACCGGAGAGAAGGATCCAATATAGTGCTGTCTGGCCAGTCAAAGGACCACATAACTCTCTAGCTGTAGTATCTCAACGGGATGCTAGTGCCCTGGCCAACATACTACCTACCAGTAGAATACCCAAGATCCAAAAACTTCAGCCTACATTCTGATTTAATGTGAAACGCTGGACTTCTGGCAAGGCACATCCTCTATCTTAATTTTTCCTATCAAATTCTCTCACGATGTTTACTCACGTTAGTAACCACATTCATTTGCTTGTTTGTTGAGCATTTGTAATTTTCAACGAATCGTAAATTGCGATAATATGATATTTGTCTGTATTCGTCCTTAGCAAAGGCGCCGTTGTAAAGGCTATGCCTAACCCCAGAACCTGAACCTGAACCTGAACACGTACTGGGAGTCTGGGATTTTGTAAAATCTAGCTTACAGGTTTATGACATTTTCGACCTTTTTTTTTTTTCTTGATGAAAGTGTGTTGATTGTAAAATAATAATAATTATACCATAAATAATTATTGAAGGAAAAAAATATATTTCCATTACCAATAGATTGGTTGTTCTAATTGTAATCAAATCAAAGAAACCACCTTCATGTTTTTTTTGTTTTCATTTCATCTCGAATGCTATTTGTCATTCTGATGAACTTGTGTACGCTACAGTGTATATAAATATTTCAAGGTCTCTCTAGAAAAAATTTCCCTTTGTACTCTAGTGAACAATGACGCTAGGTACGTCAGAGGACAAAGAATTTTCAAGCAAATTTTGTCTGATTTGCTTTGCGTGATGAATGGGAATTGCTCTTTGCATGAAAGTTACATTTCCAACGTGTATGTTACACCACCACATTATTTATACACACACACATATATATATGTATGTATATATATATATATATATATATATATATATATATATATATATATATATATATATATATATATATATATATATATACATACACATATATATATATATATATATATATATATATATATATATATATATATATATATATATATATATATATATATATATATGTGTGTGTGTGTGTGTGTGTGTGTTAGTGTTTATTTATGTTTTTTTTACTTTTTGGTTCGCAACAAATGCCATTCATCGTCTATATAATTTGAATTAATGTTCAGATTTTTATATCTATCTATCAACATAACTATCTATCTATCTACTACAAATGTCTAACCTAACTACATAACTATATTCTTCCCTTTGTGACAATGATAAATTCTTATAAAATTGTCCCTCTGTCCCTTGCATTGCCTAGCATTAACCCCAATTTCTATTCAAACAATGTCTGTCCTTTGTCAGAAGGAGAGAGAGAGAGAGAGAGAGAGAGAGAGAGAGAGAGAGAGAGAGAGAGAGAGACTCCCAGGTAGTCATTACTGACTCCAGCCAATGTAACCGGACAAAGTTATGAAACCGTCGAGAAGGAAGGAAAAAAAAGGAAAAAAATTCTCATCATTATAGACTGTCTTCTCTCTCCGTAACTGCTTTGTGTACATACGTCTTTATATTTCCTATTTCTACTTATTACTTATTTTTATTACTCTCTCTCTCTCTCTCTCTCTCTCTCTCTCCTCTCTCTCTCTCTCTCTCTCCTCTCTCTCTCTCTCTCTCTCTCTCTCTCTCTCTTTTATTTTATATAAATGATTCTTACGAATAGTTTAAACCAAAGTAGTCTAACAATTCATGTTTATTTTCCACGTAGGCCTACTCGCTGTCATTGTAATCAACAGTATAATGTAAGCCTATACAATTGTTTTATTTTCCTTTACATTTACATAGAAATATTTTGTGTTTTTCATATCTTATGTTTCTCTTTCATTTGCAAAATTGCCAAATGAAAACTATGTAAATGCACATATAAATGCATGCACACACATGTTCATGGATAAGAGTTCTCTTCCTTGAGGGTACACTAGGGCACCACTATTCTGTCTAATTTCTTTACTTCTTGTTGTGTTAAGTTTTTTTAGTTTATATAGGAAATATTTGTTTAGGTGTTGTTGCTGTTCTTAAAATATTTTATTTTTCCCTTGTTTCCTTTCCTCACTGGGCTATTTTCCTTGTTGGAGCTCTTTGGGCTTATAGCATCCTGCTTTTCCAGCTAGGGTTGTAGCTTAGCAAGTAATACACACACACACACACACACACACACAACACATATTATACTATATATATATATATATACACATATATATATATATATATATATATATACATACATATTGTATATATATATATATATATATATATATATATATATATATATGTGTGTGTGTGTGTGT
>NC_090739.1:130107785-130115285 GCF_036898095.1 Palaemon carinicauda
CGTATATTATCATTACCAAGGGCGTTTCCTTTTTTTATGCTATACTAGTCTTTAATGATACCTTTGTCTTCCGGAGTGACTGGCTGCTGTGCAGTACTTTATGGTCGAGAGACCAAGTGCTACGATTGCATTCATAATTTTGTTACAATTGAAGCGTGAAAAATATGATGATCCGGTAACAGCAATGCGCGAATGACACACACGCATGCGCATACATAGGCTTCTCACACAAAGGCTTATGTTTATCAAATTTGAATACTATAAATGATTTGATCATGATAATGAAAGAAGCTGTTTAAACTGACTGTAGTTACTTCTGTAATTAAGCTTAAACGCAAATCATCTTGTTCGTCAAAACTCCCCAGTAATATAAAAAGATACTCATTTGCATATTTTTTTTTTTTCTAAATATAAGTTGATGTGGATTTTTTAAGTACAATAATTTAGTCACGATAATACAGATTACTTTCATTTTTTTTCTATCAATTATCTACCTATGTTTTGTACATTTTTTATCTATTTGTTCTTTTTCATCAACTTCTGTCACTCTTTAGAAGTAGGCCTATTCGTCACATGCCACTTTCTTACAGGTGAGGCCTACTCTGGGAATTGTGAAAAGAGTCATCAATTCTAATCAGTCTCTTATTTTCTTCTAAAATTTTTATGGTCGTCTAGTAAGAAGTAGGTTGGACAGGGCACCAGCCACCCGTTGAAATACTACCACTAGAGAGTTATGGGGTCCTTTGACTGGCCAGACAGTACTACATTGGATCCTTCTCTCTGGTTCCGGCTTATTTTCCCCTTGTCTAATCATACACCAAATAGTCGCCAGCCTATTCTTTACATATTCTCCTCTGTCCTCATACACCTTACAACCCTGAGATTACCAAACAATTCTTCTTCGCTCAAGGGGTTAACTACTGCACTATAATTGTTCAGTGGCCACTTTCTTCTTGGTTAGGGTAAAAGAGACTATTTAACTATGGTAAGCAGCTCTTCTAAGAGAAGGACACTCCAAAAACAAACCATTAATCTCTAGTCTTTGGTAGTGCCATATCCTCTGCACCATGGTCTTCCACTGTCTTAGGTTAGAGTTCTCTTGCTTGAGGGTACACTCAGGCACACTATTCTATCTTATTTCTCTTCCTCTTGTTTTTTTTAATGCTTTTAAAGTTATATAGGAAATATTTATTCTAATGCTGTTACTGTTCTTAAAATATTTCCCTTTTCCTTGTTTCCTTTCTTCACTGGGCTATTTTCCCTGTTGGAGCCCCTGAGCTTTTAGCATCCTGCTTTTCTAACTAGGGTTGTAGCTTAGCAATTAATAATAATAATAATAATAATAATAATAATAATAATAATAATAATAATAATAATAATAATAATAATAATAATAATTATCCCATGCCACATCAAAAGCAGTTGCTTCTATAGAGAATCATGATCCACATCAAAACCTTTCTTTCAATTGCCCCTAGTTGCTTAATCTTTCTTTCAATTGCCCCTAGTTGCTTAACCTTTCTTTCAATTGCCCCTAGTTGCTTAACCTTTCTTTCAAATGCCCCTAGTTGCTTAACCTTTCTTTCAATTGCCCCTAGTTGCTTAACCTTTCTTTCAAATGCCCCTAGTTGCTTAACCTTTCTTTCAATTGCCCCTAGTTGCTTAACCTTTCTTTCAATTGCCCCTAGTTGCTTAACCTTTCTTTCAATTGCCCCTAGTTGCTTAATCTTTCTTTCAATTGCCCCTAGTTGCTTAACCTTTCTTTCAAATGCCCCTAGTTTGCTAACCTTTCTTTCAATTGCCCCTAGTTGCTTAACCTTTCTTGCAGATTCTTTCGCCAGTTTTTCCAATTTCGTTTCAGTGTCCTGTATTATTGGCTGTACTCTGTTATCTGCAAAAATCATCAATTCCACCCTTCTTCTCGTTCCATTTTTCTTATCTAACATTTTCAGTCAAGGACTTCTACCTTATTCTTTCTTTCTTCCATAATAACAATGCTCTCTCTCTCTCTCTCTCTCTCTCTCTCTCTCTCTCTCTCTCTCTCTCTCTCTCTCTCTCTCTCTCTCTCTCTCTCTCTCTCTCGTTAAAACAAACAATTTCTCCTTTTTTAACAATCTTGTTTTGACTTGTATGCTGTGCTGTTATACAATAACTCTCTCTCTCTCTCTCTCTCTCTCTCTCTCTCTCTCTCTCTCTCTCTCTCTCTCTCTCTCTCTCTCTCTCTCTCTCTCTCTCTCTCTCTCTTAAGACATCTTTCTGGAATAACTTTTTAACCAATTCATCACGGTGGTATTTCAAGAACCTCTGTCTCAGTCGTTATGAATTAATCAAGACAAAGGTTCAAATAAAGAATATTATTGAAAGATTATAAAGAATAAGAATTCCTATAAGTTTTCTGTGTGGATGCAATTAAACTATTCCAAGGGGCGTGGTCAAGTTTGGCTTTTACAGTTCCTTTCGTGTTTTTGTCTTGGTTATGTTCGTAAATCTGAATTGTTTAACCTATTAAAAAAAAAAAAATTTTCACGAAATATCCTAACATTATATTCTCCCCTTTATAAAAAATTGGATATTTTATAGCGTTAGCAGCAACCAAAAGGAAAAAATAAAGAAAATAGAACTTCAAAAGTTCAAAGTTGCAGCAAATGTTTTTTTATGTTGAACAGGCTGACATAAGTCTTTTTACAGCATATATATGACATATCTGTTATGACGTTTTTACTGTTTTTAGAATGATTTATTGTTAATTTTTCTCATCATTTATTTATTTCCTTATTTCCTTTCCTCACTGGGCTATTTTTCCCTGCTGGAGCCCTTGAGCTTATAGCATCTTGCTTTTCCAACTAAGGATGTAGCTTGGCTAGTAGTAATACTAATTATAAAATAGGTTATTTACCAAACATAACACAAATGTGATCAGATAAAGAAAATGAGTAAAATCTTATCGTTTTACAGAACTATGAAATACGCTCGTATGCCCCAGCAAATTGGGTTTGCCGTGACCACACTGGTGATAACTTCAGGAACAGAGACCAAGCTATGTCCTTCTTTGATCTCTTCGACTATATCACTGGTCAGAACTCAGCAGGTGAGTTTATATATATATATATATATATATATATATATATATATATATATATATATATATATATATATATATATATATATATATATATATATATATATATATATATATATATATATATATATATATATATATATATATATATATATATATATATATATATATATATAAAATACTGTACATGTTCAAATATGCACCTACATATGAGATATGTTTGAAAACACACTTCACGAGTGCTTCCTCGACGTATACACATGCATATATACATACATATGCGAGTGCTAATCACTTCCCTGATACTGATCATCTCCGGCAGAAACCGATATCAAGATGACCGCACCAGTGACTGTTCATACCCAAAACAACTTCGATGCCCAGGGCAACTCCCAATACAAGATGTGTTTCTACTTGCCTGCCATCCACCAGGCCAATCCCCCGAGCCCCAAGAACTCAGCCGTCTACATAGAGAATCGTCCGGCCCTCATCCTTGCAGCGAGGTTTGTATTTCTGTATTTGTTATTCTGTATTTCTGATACTTTGATTGCGTCTTTCGTTTCTCCTCCGTTTTCATTCGTATTTGTTGATATCTTTCAACGGCCCAGTTTTAAAACTAATTAATGTAGTGAATATCTGTATGAGTTTGAATGTTTAGAAAGTATTGACAGATCCACGCAGTCAAGTGTAAGTGGTAATGGGTCCCATGGTGGTGCGAAAAGCCAGCAAAGTCAGAGTAAAATGTATCCAGAGGAAAGAAAATACTCCTTTTAAGCACATTTGTTTTATAAGATATTGTATACGAGTCGTAAGCTGGCTGATTGGTGTATTTCCATCAGTGTTCTACGATCATATTCACACTGGATGTTTTACCACTAGTCTATCTAGGTAATTTCTAGGTTAAGTTTAATAAGCATAAATTCTAATCATCAATGATTCTTCTTGTAAATTAGGGACTTATGAAACAAGCATTTAAACATTTCTGAATAATTTTAAGACTATTTCAGCTAAATACAATAGCAGAAAAGTCTAAATCTCACAAGAAGAGAATTTTTTCCCCCTTCCTTTTGGATTTCTAGGCTTACATAGGTAGGCTATGCATATAAAAGTATTAGGACAGAGATCAGTAAGAGGACATACATGTCATTAAAATACACATTTATGCACAAGACCAATAGAATCTTGAACTGTGTTGTTAGTTTTTAATTCAATTCTATTCTAATTTTCTTCGATGCCTTTTTTTTCTTCCAGACGCTTCGGAGGCTTTGTTAAAGGGCAACGAGACTGGAATGAGCACAAGGAAGCGCTGAAGGCTGACATGAAGGCTGACAATGAACTGGATTTCGACTTTGATAATTTCTACGGGTAAGAGATTTGTCAACTGGTTATTTACTGTCTTACATTCAAGAAAGTTAATGTCTTCTTCATTCGAATATCAGATAAATTTTTGTACTGAAGCATTATGAAATAATAGAATAGGTCATTTTTTTTAAATGCAGTTGTTATGTATATTGTATACAATATTATATTTTCTATTTTTTTCAGGGCTTCATATGACTCACCTTATACATTCAAGGACAGGCGCAATGAAGTCTGGGTTGCAAAATTACAGTAATGAAATCACCCTTTTCTCCGATGCTGACAAGTCTCTGGAGTTTTCGATGCATATAGATTTACAAACACACTAAGAGTTAATTCACAAAGCAAATTTTTCATTGGAAAAATAATATTATAATGTCACACAACTTGAATAGATTCTGGATTATGTCTATTCTTTTTTATATTCGCTTTAAAGAGAAAACTTCATCAAAAGTTAATCATCCAGATGGAAAGTTCATAAGCAGTTAGGACTCAAGAAGAGGATGACCTTAAAAGCTGTGCCTCTAAAAGAGGACGTTATTAATAGTTTGGCTCCTAGACGAAGGCGTTCTCAAAAGTTGGGCTCCAAAAGGGGACTTCATCATAAGGTGGGCCTCAAGAAGAGGACGTATCAAAGTTGGACCTCTAAACGAAAAAGTCCTAAAAAAGGGGACGTCCTCAAAAGTTGCATCTCTAGAAGAGGACATCATCAAAAGTTTGGCCCCAAAAAGAGACTTCATCAAAAGGTGTGCCCCTACAGAAGAGGACGTCATTAACAGTTGGGCCCCAAAAGTGGACTTCATCAACCGTTGAGCCTTCAGATGAGGACGTCATCAAAAGTTGGGCCCCAAAAGAGGACTTCACCAAACGTTGAGCCTTTAGATGAGGATGTCATCAAAAGTTGGGCCCCAAAAGTGGACTTCGCCAAACGTTGAGCCTTCAGATGAGGACGTCATCAAAAGTTGGGCCCGAAAAGTGGACTTTACCAACCGTTGAGCCTTTAGATGAGGACGTCATCAAAAGTTGGGCCCCAAAAAGAGGACTTCGCCAAACGTTGAGCCTCTAGATGAGGACGTTATCAAAAGATGGGCTTCCAGAAAATTTAGATTGTTACTAGATTTGTAGATTGTGATATCCCTTTTCTCTTATAACTTACTCTCACATTCACTTGCACAAATATGTTCATGTTTCTTTTGATTGCCTAGGAAATAAACTGAGTTGTTCACAAAACTTTTATTTTCATCGATATCCTAATATTTTATAACAATTCATAATGAAAACGCATCTTTAATCGTGCCTGGTTCTTATTGTCTGTTTTTGAAAGAAAGAGCCAGTGTTGGCACAAGGCTAGATTAATATTTCAACAACAACAACGATCCTTTACAAATGCAATGGCCGCAACTGAAGCAAGAAAAATACGGAAAACAGTAGATTGATGGGAAACGGAATACATAAGCCAATGGCAGAGGGAATGCAAATTAAGTTTTATAAAAAAAAATAGAAAAATATATCTAATTTTTTTCATTATCAGAATTCAAAATTCTGTGTCCTGTATCTTAAGATAGATTTGGATGTTTAAATTACAGTCTCCATCAGCCACCAAAGTAGGAACTACACAAATTGAATTATGTTAGATTAGATAAATACATATTGACTTTCGATGACCATTATGTATTCCAAATCAATTCAGTTTCTGATACTCTATTTTTACCATGGCTTGAACTACACACACACTCACACACACACACACACACACACACACACACACACACACACACACACACACACACACACACACACATATATATATATATATATATATATATATATATATATATATATATATATATATATATGTATGTATGTATGTATCATAGATGTAATCTTCCTTAGCACGAAGATAACTTAACATATAGTAGTCCACATATGGAAAATTTAAAGATAATATGTACTGTATATGAAGAAATACTCTACAGTTTCGTACGCCACAGGATCTCTTCTTAGAGCGTTTATCATTATATATATATATATATATATATATATATATATATATATATATATATATATATATATATATATATATATATATATATATATATACACGCTAAAACTCCTATAATTGTGAGAAAATAAGCGCCTGTTTTATTTTGGATAACTGACTCTAATAATCATAGTAGGGAGGAAAACCACTAAACACCGATTTTTGAATAATTTTATATTAGAAGCAGGGATCAATTATAAATAATCAGGTTAAGGAGTAGTTCATTGGACAAAGGTGGTATAGTATACTATAGTCTATTTCTTTTAGCGATGCAGATTTGCACCGACTCACAGCGGTGCCCTTTTAGCTCGGAAAAGTTCCCTGATCGCTGATTGGTTGGACGAGATAATTCTAACCAATCAGCGATCAGGAAACTTTTCCGAGCTAAAAGGGCACCTCTGCGAGTCGGTGCAAATCTGCCTTGTTAAAAGAAATGGACTGTAACTCCAATTATGCCTGATTGGGGGGCCAATCTTAGGCCGTTCGTGCAAAAACCTTATTATACTTCTGAGTGAAAAAAAAAGAAATTTGCTGTTTAATTAATTCAGAAAATCATCTTATGGTAATCATTGACTATTCATTTTAAACCTGGGACAACTCAATGCAAACCCACTTTAATCAGAATTTTCTGAACTGATACCTGAGCTCGGGAGTCAGTATACTAAATTAGTGTACCCGAGCAGTCAAAAATTACGTCTACATATTTAGATAAATATGCACACGCGCGCGCGCACACACACACACACACACACACACACATATACACAGATTCACCCCTTCCCAACAAACCAACCCCACTTTCTTAACTGCAACCTGCTGGTTTGGCAATTTGTGGGTGAATTTGGTTTCCGCATGTACCTATCAGGGTAAACCCCCCCTTCTCACCAGGGTATGACTACACACACATACATACATACATATATATATATATATATATATATATATATATATATATATATATATATATATATATATATATACACATATATATGCATATACATATATATATATATATATATAT
>NC_090739.1:130120285-130402785 GCF_036898095.1 Palaemon carinicauda
CATGACTTATACTCGGCGGTTACCAAATAATTTATCTACCTACTTCATAAAAATTCCCTATTTACTTCTTTTGGTCTGATCTGTGACAAAAGATACTCCTGAGATCAGATCGTAAAGCCCCTAACAAGTGGTTTTCGTACTGTATTCAATTTTTTTTTCCTATTTTCTGTATTGTTAGTTCTGGTAGTCATTATAATCTACAATCAGAACTTTTTACTGTCATTTGACATTCTCTTAGCCAGTCTCTTACCTCCACAACTAATATACAAGCTCAACCCATTTAATACTAACTCCTCCTCTGAGTCCATCACACATTTGAAATAATTAATTTTTGGTAGGCATTGAAGAAAGATATTCTTATTAACATCATCCCAGTAAGTTACCATTTCCCAATTGAAGAAAATAAGGTGTCACTGGTGTATTGTTAGCTACTTTGACCGGCTTTTCTGCCGTTAAATGTTGAAAATTATTATTTGATCCAACACAGAATACTTACCTCGAACTACTTTCTTAGGAGTATCTGGGATCTCCTCACAACCGACCAGAGTTTTGTGTAGTTTACCCCTAGTCCCGTTTTCTATGAGGGGTAACCTCAGGTGGAGTGGAACGTGCCCTGAGGCTATCCCCCAGGTCAGAGAGCATGCTTGCTCAGGTCTCGATCTCCAGTAAGTTCTCTGGTCGCGCCGTGATAACATCTCGGCGCTCTCTCTTACCCAGTGCGACCCTGTGTCCCCGACCCCCCTTTTTGTGTCTTTCGAGGTCCCCACGTGGACTTATTATTATTTTTTCAATATTAATCTTACCCGATAATCATGTAGCTGTCAACTCTGTTGCCGACAGAAATCTACGGTCGGGATACGCCAGCGATCGCTATACAGGTGGGGGTGAACACCACAGCGCCATCTGTGGTCAGGTACTCCAGTACTTCTTGTCAACACCACCTCAATTTTTCCTCTGTCGTGCCTCCGGCTAGACCTACATGGATACGCTGTTGATTCTGGAGTTATTGCTCACGATTTGGTGATGTATTTGCTCTAGAGTTTAGCCTTCGCTATTCAGGAAGCTATATCATTAGCTTAGCAAGTTTTTGTAATTAATTTGATTTAATTTTTGATTTAATTTTGGTACGAAGAGAGTATGAACTCTCTTTCACTTTTAAATGGCCGACCCTTCCCTTAGACGGAAGTGTTGGTGTCGAAGAGAGTATAGACTCTCTTAATTTTGCTTAACAAAGTTATAGATTTATTTTATATCTCTCCGCCTTTTATAGGCCTCTTTGATTAACTTCCTTTTATTATAAACTTATTAAGATTAATTTTTATATTTGTTTATATTCGACCTTTCCTAATAGTAGGCGGTCTTTTCTTGGAACCGAAGTTAATTAACATTGAGCCCGTCATTTCGTTTTTACCTGTTAACATATTATGCTATTTTAATGTTTTTGAAAGAATTTCTTTGATAGTCTTGTACTGTTTTCAAAGTTGAACTAACGTTTTGTTTTGTCTCTGCAGTTGTTGACGTTCAGAACGTTCAACTTGCGCTCTATCGTTACGATAGAGAGAGAGTCTATCACGGTATCACGTTGCAGTAAGAGTAAACCGATTCTAGCGTTTTGTTCATTCTTTCTTAGCTTAAATGGTTTTAATTCTAATAAAGGAACTTTTTATTTGGGAAACCTTTCAGTTTTTTTCCTTTAACAATAATATGTTTTAACGATATATATAATTGGGCTCTTCTCTCAGGTGCTAAGTCAAGAGAGAGAGAGAGAGAGAGATAGAGACGGAGGGAGAGAGAGGAGGATAAACGTTTCGTTCAAGCGGGTAACGTTGTTATCGTTTTTGCTCTTCTCCCTAGTCTCTTTAGGGGAAGAAGGTAAACGTTTCTAGAGTTTTATTCTTGTTCTCAGACTTTATGCGGTGAGAGATTTTAAACGTAGTTTATTTGATCTAGTGTTTAGTCTCTTTTCCAGCCACTGAATTATTTATCTTTCATTATGTTTTTCTGTTACATTGTAATACTGTTTTCGCAATTACTAACTTTTAATAAAGGATAGAATTGCGTGTTTCAGGTACAAACCACTTAAAGTTTCGAGTTCAGTGAAATAAGTGCAAACAGAAAATCAAAAGTGATAAAGTGATAAGCGCAAAGTGTTACAGTGTTGCGTTCGAGGGTTCGTCTGTTCGTGCCAGTTGTTCGCCTAGTCTGGGACCTCTTACAAGCTCCCAAGCCCAGGGGAGAAGTAATGTCGAAGGACTTATGGGTTCAGCAGGCCTTGATCGACGAACAGACGTTTCCCTCCGTGGTTTCGGGTGTAACCAACTCACGTAGCCGACGTGATCACCCCACCCACACAAAGACGAGAGAGCCCATTTATTCCTCGTCTGCGGAAGAGGTTTCTTGCAGAAACCATGGACCAAATCTTGCAGCTTTTAAGTGCAAGTCGGTCCCTTCCGCGCAAGTCCAACTCCTAGGTGGTGCCATTAGCACTGGGTCAGTTCGGACTTGCTGCAGTACGACAACTGCACACCTCCCAGAGAGGCAAGGTGGTATCGCAACAGACAGTAACTCCGTCTGTTGCCGCACCAGCTGTTTTAGACCCTCAGTTTCAACGGACAGTAGCTCCGTTTGTTGTTGTCTTTCTTAAACTCTAGTGGTCTATGCTGCTGACAATGCAGTCTCAGCTTGCGGTGTTGATGCAGGAGTTTCAGGCAGAGAAGGTTAACACACCTCCTCCTGCGAGCGCTCCTCCACCTCTACGCAGTCCAGCCTGCCAGACGTATGATGTTGAGGTTCCTCAAGCTACCTCCATGCGTGAGCTGCCGCATTGGGAGTTGCCAGATACCAGCTCTGTGCAGCAACCTCCACTTTCCTTGAGGCAGGAGCCTCTTGCCACGCGGCAACCTCCTCAACACTTGAGGCAGGAGCCTTATGCTTTGCAGCAACCTCCTCTACCCTTGAGGTAGGAGCCTCATGCGTTGCGACTACCTCCTCCATCCTCGAGGCAGCAACCTCTTGCGGTGCGACAACCTCCACCATCCTCGAGGCAGCAACCTCAACTCCACCTCTGCGCAGTCCACCCTGCCAGACGTATGATGTTGAGGTTCCTCAACCTACCTCCACGCGTGAGCTGCCGCATTGGGAGTTGCCAGATACCAGCGCTATGCAGCAACCTCTTGCGTTGCGGCAACCTCCACCATCCTTGAGGCAACAACCTCAACTCTTGCGGCAGCCACCTCCACTCTTGAGGCAAGAACCTCAACTCTTGAGGAACCTCATGCTATGAGGCAGCCGCCTCAACACATGCAGCAACCGCATTCTTCACAGCATGAGCCTCTCTCTGCGCAGCTACCTCCTCAACCCTTGAGGCAGACGCAACTCTTGAGGCAGGAACCTCACAGGAGCCTCATGCTATGCGGCATCCTCCTCAAACCATGAGGCAGGAGCCTCATGCTATGGGGCATCCTCCTCAACCCATGAGGCAGGAGCCTCATGCTATGCGACATCCTCCTCTACCCATGAGGCAGCCTCATGCTTATGAGGAGCCTCATGCTATGCGGCATCCTCCTCAAACCATGAGGCAGGAGCCTCATGCTATGCGGCAACCGCCTCAACCCATGAGGCAGGAGCCTCATACTATGCGGCATCCTCCTCAACGCATGCGGCATAAGCCTCATCCCTTGCAGCTTGAGCCTCATCCCATGCAGCATGAGTCTCATACCATGCAGCATGAGCCTCATCCCATGCAGCATGAGCCTCATCCCATGCAGCATAAGCCGCACGCCATGCAACATGCTCTGCTTACCTTACAGCATGCTCTACATACAGCATGTTCTGCATACCTTACCGCATGCTTCTCAGTCACACATCTTTGGTTGTTGCCAACTCACTAGACTGTCAAGCAGTTTCATAACGTTGCCTTCTAGTCTGCTGCTTTTGCACCAGTGAAACCCTCACTGAGAGAACTTAGCTTTTCTCGGATATGGTTCCTGTAGATGAGAAAGTGCTATTCTCCCTCCTTCTGATTTTCCCTTGAGGACTCTGTCATTTGGAGAGGAGCCTTTAGCTGCTTAGCCTCCTATGGACTTTTATTTAAGCATAGCATGCTTCCAGGGAGGGTAATGGTTCCACTTCAGTCGCTAACCCCGTCTGTTACCACACCTGCTCCCATAGACCTTGAGCTGTGTTGCAAGACATGTAGTCCAAGCTTAGTCCTTGTTAGAGGATTTTTTGTTTACGGAGTCAGTGTGTCACTGGGAAGACGTTCAACAACCAGCAGAAGTGTCTTGTTGTGACGCAGTGCGGCAACCTCAGCAACCCGATAAGGAGTTGTCTGTACGACCCAGACAGTCTAGACAGCTTCGGGTTGTCACTGTACTTCCTCGCTTCCCCATGGTTGACAGTTCACAGACTGTGCAGCAGTACCATGATCTTGTGTCCGGCTCCGTCAGACGACTAGCTTTTAAGAGCTCCCACAAGTCGTCGCTGTCTGGAGATTCTCAGATGGACTATGGATCTGACCAAGGAACTGGGCCTCCTGGTCAATTTTGAGGAGTCCCAGCTCGTCCCATCCCAGACCATTGTCTACCTGGGTATGGATCTTCAGAGTCGAGCTTTTCGGGCTTTTCCGTCGGCCCCAAAGATATACTAAGCCCTAGATTGCATCCAGAGCATGCTGAGAAGGAACCGATGCTCAGTCAGGTAGTGGATGAGTCTAACAGGGACACTTTCATCGCTGGCCCTGTTCATCGAGTTAGGGAGACCCCACCTCCCCCCCTTCAGTATCATCTAGCGGCTCACTGGATAAAGGACATGACGCTAGAGACGATCTCAGTTCCTGTTTCCGAAGAGAGGAGGTCTACTCTCACGTGGTGAAAGAACAGCTTTCTTCTCAAGGAAGTCTACCTTTGGCTGTTCAGAAACCCGACCGCCGTCTCTTCTCTGACGCATCAGACACGGGCTGGGGTGCGACTTTGGACGGACAGGAATGCTCGGGAACATGGAATCAGGAGCTAAGGACACTTCACATCTATTGCAAGGAGCTGTTGGCGGTTCATCTGGCCTTGATAAACTTCAAGTCCCTCCAGCTTAACAAGGTGGTGGAGGTGGACTCTGACAACACCACAGCCTTGGCTTACATCTCCAAGCAGGGAGGGACTCATTCGTGGAAGTTGTTCTAGATCGCAAGGGACCTCCTCATCTGGTTAAAAGATCGAAAGCTCACGCTGGTAACGAGGTTCATTCAGGGCGATATGAATGTCATGGCAGATCGCCTTAGCCGGAAGGGTCAGGTCATCCCCACAGAGTGGACCCTTCACAAGAATGTTTGCAGCAGACTTTGGGCCCTGTGGGGTCAGCCAACCATAGATCTGTTCGCTACCTCGATAACCTAGAGGCTCCCGTTGTATTGTTCTCCGATTCCAGACCCAGCAGCAGTTCACGTGGATGCTTTTCTGCTGGATTGGTCCCATCTCGACCTGTATGCATTCCCGCCGTTCAAGATTGTCAACAGGGTACTTCAGAAGTTCGCCTCTCGCAAAGGGACACGGCTGACGTTGGTTGGCTCCGCTCTGGCCCGCGAGAGAATGGTTCATAGAGGTACTGCAATGGCTGGTCGACATTCCCAGGACTCTTCCTCTAGGAGTGGACCTTCTACGTCTACCTCACGTAAAGAAGGTACATCCAAACCTCCACGCTCTTCGTCTGACTGCCTTCAGACTTTCGAAAGACTCTCAAGAGCTAGGGGCTTTTCGAAGGAGGCAGCCAGAGCGATTGCCAGAGCAAGGAGGACATCCACTCTCAGAGTCTATCAGTCTAAAGGGGAAGTCTTCCGAAGCTGGTACAAGGCCAATGCAGTTTCCTCATCCAGTACCACTGTAACCCAGATTGCTGACTTCCTGTTACATCTAAGGAACGTAAGATCCCTTTCAGCTCCTACGATTAAGGGTTACAGAAGTATGTTGGCAGCGGTTTTCCGCCACAGAGGCTTGGATCTTTCCACCAACAAAGATCTACAGGACCTCCTTAGGTCTTTTAAGACCTCAAAGGAACGTCGGTTGTCCACTCCAGGCTGGAATCTAGACGTGGTCCTAAGGTTCCTTATGTCATCAAGATTTGAACCTCTCCAATCAGCCTCTTTTAAGGACCTCACATTAAAAACTCTTTTCCTCGTGTGCTTGACAACAGCTAAAAGAGTAAGTGAGATCCACGCCTTCAGCAGGAACATAGTTTTCACATCTGAAACGGCTACATGTTCCTTGCAGCTCGGTTTTTTGCTAAAACGAGCTTCCTTCACGTCCTTGGCCTAAGTCGTTCGAGATCCCAAGCCTGTCCAACTTGGTGGGGGACGAACTGGAGAGAGTACTTTGCCCAGTTAGAGCTCTTAGGTACTATCTAAAAAGGTCATAACCTTTACGAGGACAATCAGAAGCCTTATGGTGTGCTATCAAGAAGCCTTCTCTTCCAAGGTCTAAGAACTCAGTTTCTTACCTATTCAGGCTCCTGATTAGGGAAGCACATTCTCATCTGAAGGAAGAAGACCTTGCTTTGCTGAAGGTAAGGACACATGAAGTGAGAGCTGTGGCTATTTCAGTGGCCCTCAAACAGAACCGTTCTCTGCAGTGTTATGGATGCAACCTATTGGAGAAGCAAGTCAGTGTTCGCATCATTCTATCTCAAAGATGTCCAGTCTCTTTACGAGAACTGCTACACCCTGGGACCATTCGTAGCAACGAATGCAGTAGTAGGCGGGGGCTCAGCCACTACATTCCCATAATCCCATAACCTTTTTAACCTTTCTCTTGAATACTTTTTATGGGTTGTACGGTCGGCTAAGAAGCCTTCCACATCCTTGTTGATTTGGCGGGTGGTCAATTCTTTCTTGAGAAGCGCCGAGGTTAAAGGTTGTGATGAGGTCCTTTAGTATGGGTTGCAGCCCTTTATACTTCAGCACCTAAGAGTCGTTCAGCATCCAAAGAGGACCGCTACGCTCAGTAAGAAAGACGTACTTAATAAAGGCAGAGTAATGGTTCAAGTCGTCTTCCTTACCAGGTACTTATTTATTTTATGTTATTTTTTAATAACTAATAAAATAAAATACGGGATACTTAGCTTCTTTGTTAACATGTATGCTGGTCTCCACCCACCACCCTGGGTGTGAATCAGCTACATGATTATCGGGTAAGATTAATATTGAAAAATGTTATTTTCATTAGTAAAATAAATTTTTGAATATACTTACCCGATAATCATGATTTAATTGACCCACCCTTCCTCCCCATAGAGAACCAGTGGACCGAGGAAAAAATTGAGGTGGTGTTGACAAGAAGTACTGGAGTACCTGACCACAGATGGCGCTGTGGTGTTCACCCCCACCTGTATAGCGATCGCTGGCGTATCCCGACCGTAGATTTCTGTCGGCAACAGAGTTGACAGCTACATGATTATCGGGTAAGTATATTCAAAAATTTATTTTACTAATGAAAATAACATATTATTATTACTATCCTAGCTACAGATGCTTTAGCCCAGGGGCTCCAATAAGGAAGGATAGCCCAGTGAGGAAATGAAATAAGGAATTAAATAGCTGAAGAGAACAAATTAACAATAAATCATCCTTCCTCCCCTTATCCTCTGTGTTCGTCATGTAGGGGCAGCTTATGTTCTCCTACAAACACGTGTCCGGAGTGCGAGTCCTGGAACGTAGTGCAGTGGGTGTGCTTCGGCACCAAGAAGAAGAATGCATCCAATAGGTCTCATAGGAAGACGAGCCTCTCCTCGCTGCTTACTTCTCCCGATGCCTCGTCGAATGGAGCTTCTTTATACAGCCATCTTCCCCTACCCAGAGTAGAGGACGAGGTAAGTCAGTTGTGGGGGAAGTGCCCATTGCTCTTCCCCAGGAGTCTGAGTGGGTGCGGTATAGCACCAAGAAGAAGTAGGCGACGAAGAGGTCGCCTAAGAAGACTAGCGCCCCTTCCCCCCTTGCTTCGCCGGGCGTCTCGTCTGACAGAGCTTCCCTACCCCCTCCCCTACCCAGAGTAGGGGACGAGGTAAGTCCGTTGTGGGGAAGAGGGCCGAGGCCCTTCCCCAAGAGTCTGATCTTCAGGATAGTGGGGTTGTGGCGTCGTTCCAGACGAGTGAGGGGCGGGAGTGTGTTGGGAGACGGAGTCCTGGTGCAAGCAGGCCACGTCTCCTCTGATGACCCCATGTGGGGTAAAAATGTCCCTAATTCTTCTACAGCCTCTTTGGCGTGTTTTTCAGTCACTTCTGCACCCGAGGACGTCGCCGAGAAGGAGCCTCCCAAGTCTGAGTTGCAGTGTTCCCCGGACCGGCAGTCCAGAGATTTCTCGCCACGAAGGCCATCCTCCAGACGCAGATATGACCCTCGCAGGGAGAAATGCGAGAAGGCCGCTTCAGGCAGGCGTAAGGCCGCGAAGCTTCCGGTTCACCCCGCCCAGCGGGGGGAACCGTGCTTCCTTACGGGCAGCCTGGCCGAATCAGCACAGCTGGTTCGGCCCTCGGACTTAAAGGAACGGTTCCCTCCGTCGGGTCAGCCCACGGGATCCGCGTCCTCGTCCCCCAGAGAGAATACACGAACGGTAGTCCTCTCCGGCACGGCGATGCCAGTTCTGACCCCCGAACCTGGTGCGGAGGCTCCCGCCGGGGAAGACCGGTACCACCGCAGGGGAGTGCCTGTTATTCCAGAACCGAAGCGCCCGGTGGGAGTGCCCGGTGACCCGGCTCCTTGGGATCAGGCCGTAGGTTCTGCGGACGGTAGAGAAGGTTCGTTCGTTCCGACGGTGATGCCCGCCCTTCGACGTGAACCCCGACAACCCTACAGCAGGCTCTGGCAGACCGGCATAAGTTCTCCAAAGGCCACCTAGCTCGGCACGAGCGCAGTGGACCCAGGACGGAGGCCCCCGTTCCGACGGTGATGCCAGTCGACAGGCGTAAGTCCGCGAAGGGTCCGGCTCCATCCGCCCAGCGGAGAGAGTCGCCCCTTCGGTCTGGCAGTCGAGTCCTGACCTCCAAAGGCCACCTAGCTCGGCACGAGCGCTGTGGACCCAGGACAGAGGCCCCCGTTCCGACAGGCATAAGCCCGCGAAGGTTCCGAGTTCTCCCGCCCAGCGGAGAGAGTCGCCTCTTCGGACTGGCAGCCTTGTCCCGGCCTCCGGTCCTTCGATGGCCGGCCCTAAATGGAGGAATCAACCAGCCAGCACGGGGAAGCCCGTGGCTCCATGGATATCCGCAGGAGCTCCATCCTTCCAGCGGAGGTAGCCGCTGGATCGACCCGGCAGCATGGCTTCCATACCCGGTACCACGACTGCTCCATTCAAGATTCTTGGTCAACCGCTGGTAGGCCAGGGTACTCACACCCCACGGATTCCCCGGGAGGGGGTAGACCCATGATCCAAGCATTGGAGGTGGCCACTGACACACCCATGATGGCTCCCTCCGCCCCGGCGGCTCCATCCGTGATAGAGCCAGCCATGCCATCGTCCTGGTCAGCCCCATCGAAGCATTGGAGGTGGCCGCTGACACTCCCATGACGGCTACCTCCGTCCTGGCGGCTCCATCCGTGATGGAGCCAGCCGTGCCATCGTCCCGGCCAGCCCCATCCAAGCATCGGAGGAGGCCGTTGACATGGCAGGGTACTTAAACCCTACAGGTCTCCCCGGGAAGGGGTAGACCCATGACGGGTACCTCCGTCCCAGAGGCTTCATCCATGATGGAGATAGCCGCTCCATCGTCCCGGCCAGTCCCATCCAAGCATTGGAGGTGGCCGCTGACGCACCCATGACGGATACCTCCGTTCCGGCGGCTCCATCTGTGATGGGGCCAGCCGTGCCATTGTCCCGGCCAGCCCCATCCAAGCATCAGAAGAGGCCTCTGACATGGCAGGGTGCTTAAACCCCACGGATTTCCCCGGGAGGGGGTAGGCCCATGACGGCTCCATCCGTGACGAAGGCAGAGTGGTTTTTCCCCGAGCGGGTCGAACGGGGCTATTGCCTCTCCAGTGCCTGTCTCGGTGGCCGCTGGAGAGGGAGCCCCGCACCTTTGCCCAGTGCCTCTTCAGCCTGTCGGATATAGAAGTTGGCACACGTAATCTTTCCCTTGCCTTGCTGGTTCGGCCCTCGGACTTAAAGGAACGGTTCCCTCCGTCGGGTCAGCCCACGGGATCCGCGTCCTCGTCCCCCAGAGAGAATACACGAACGGTAGTCCTCGCCGGCACGGCGATGCCAGTTCTGACCCCCGTAGGGGAGCTTCGACTCCTCAGTTAACCTTCATACCCTCCTACTCAGACTCCAGGAGAGGGCGTTCAGGCCGCGGCTCTCGAAGGAGTTAGTAGGGGAGGCCCCCCCTTCTCCTGCTGGCGCCTCAGGTGGGGGGATGCTTCAAACGGTATTGGCAAGCATGGCGGGACCACGGAGCGGATCCGGGGACCGTAGCAGTACTAAAGGAGGGGTACAAGCTTCCCCTCCTAGCGGACCTCCACCTCGGATCCCAGATCAACAGGCGGAGTGGTTGGCATCCAGAGTAGCAGTATTGCAGGAAGAAGGCTCGGCAATGCTGGCGAAAGGGGCAGTAGAACCAGTCGAGAACCGAGTCCAGGGTTCTACAACAGCCTCTTCCTGGGGGAAAAGGCGACAGAGTTCTGGAGACCTTTCAGCCCTCAACAATTCGTGTACAACACCGGCTTCAAGATGGACACTCCGAAGTCGGTCCTAGCGACCTTGAAGGAGGAGGACGGCTGAGGTCCATAGGCCTCAAAGCCGTCTACTTCCAGGTCCCTGTTCATCCCTCCAACAGGAGGTTCCTAAGGGTAAATTGGAGTACCAAAACATGGCAGTTCAAAACCCTATGCTTCAGACTGTCGACAGTCCTCAGGGCTTCACGAAGGTCTTCTCAACAGTTTCAGGCTGGGCGTACGAACAGGACGTCCGCCAGATTCGGTACTTAGGTGACTGGTTGTTGCTTTCATTCCCAGAGGAAATACTGAGGGAGCAAGACGAGAAGCTCCTGCAGTTCTACAACGTCTTGAGTATCATCATCAACCTGGAGAAGTCCCGGCTGATTTCCTCCACCAGGATGACCTACCTAGGGTTGGTTCTAGACTCCTGGATGGCGGGGGCCTTCCTCTCCGCGGAGAAACTGGACACCCTGAAACAGATACTCTGGCCCTTCCTGTCGGGCCAACCCAGGAGAGCCAAGGTCTGGCAAAGACTGAGAGGACTCCCCGCGCTAGATAGTCCTGGTGTCCCCAGAGACGAAGGAGGTCCTGCGGTGGTAGCAATCGGAACGAACACCCTCAAGGGAATGCCCTTTTCTGCCTACCCTCCGGAGATGCTCCTGTTCACTGGCGTATCCAAGGAGAGATGGGGTGCTCATCTTCTCGAAAAAATGGGAAAGGTAAATGGGAAGTCGAGGAGACGAACCTGCACATATACGTGCTGGAGATGAGGATCGTCCATCTACCCCAGGGAAGCCCCGGGTATCCGGGGTGCGACAACGCCACGGTGGTGGCCTACGTGAAAGAGCAAGGAGGACTAAAGTCGAAGGAACGGTGCAATCTCACGATGGAGTTCCTAGGATGGGCTGAAGTGGAACAAATTAAATTTTTCAGCCAGGTTCTCTCCGAGGAAGAGGAACGTCCTGGCCGGTGGCCTCTACTGGAAGGGTCGAGTGGTAGGGCCCGAGTGGTCCCTACACCCAGAAGTGGTCAAAACCCTCTCCCTGAAGTGGGGCTCGCCGGTGTTCGACCTCTTCTCCACGAGACTAAACGCACAGCTCCCCGTGTTCTGTTTTCCTGTGCCAGATCCAGCGGCAGCGTTCGAGGATGCCTTCCAATGAGACGGACGTCCAACCTGTGGGTGACTTTGGTAGCGCCCTGGTGGCCAGAGAGGGAGTGGTTCGCGGATCTAAAGGAACTGGCATGCCTTACACCTGGGACATTTCCAGACAGACCAGACCTTCTCCGGCAGCTTCACTTCTAGAGGTTCCACGAAAACCCTTGGTCCCTCCTTCACGTGTGGAGGTTATCGAGCGTCTCCTGAAAAGGAAGGATTTCCGTCGAGGCCGGCATCAAGGATGGCAGGGTACCTTAAGCGTTCGTCAGTCGAGGTGTACCTAGCGTACTGGGCTACCTTTTCTAAGGGGTGCTCCTCGAAGAACATCAGGCCATTAGGGGCCTCCATTCACGAGATAGCAGACTTCCTGGTCTATCTCAGGGACGAAGTGGGCATGTCCATCCCAAGTCTTCCTCCTGAAGGACATAGGCCTGGGTTCCTCCAGGTAGATCTCGACGCTCTTCAGGAGCTTCGAGCAGTCGTTTTTCCCTCATGCCGTTTGAGTGCCCCAGGGGGATATGGCTAGGGTACTTGAAGTTGATTTTGGAACCTCCCTTCGAGCCTCTAAAAGACATTCTAGACAAGGAGCTCACCCTCAAGGCAGTCTTTCGTTTAGCTCTGGCATCAGCAAAGAGTAGGTGAGATTCCTGGCCTGTCGTACGAGATCTCACACTCGAAGGGTTGGCGAGATTCTACTTTCAGATTCTTACCCTCCTTCGTAGCCAAGACTCAGAATCCAGTTGTTTGGGACCCCAAAATGGAATTGTTCCCAGTGCCAGCTATCCCTCGCTCGGACAACCCGAGGGACTTGCAGTATGGCAGTATTTAGAAAGGACAGCTAGACTTCATCCCGAGATCAAGAGTCTGTTCATTTTCCTCGGGACTGTGAAGGAGCCAGTCTCCAAGAACACTTTCTTCTTCTGGATAAGGCAAGTGATCGTCAGGCCCTACAGTAGTGCAGGGGTCCCCTTTCCAAGAAAGCCCAGACCCCACAGCATTAGGAGTCTAAATGCTTCTTTGGCATTTGAGAAGAACATGGCAGTGGGCCAAAGCCTGCGGGCAGGTACTTGGTCTAACCAGTCGACCTTTACGGCTCACTGCTTGAAGGACTACTCGAGAAAGTCCCTGGGCGGTTTCTTGCGCGGTCCCGTCATTTCTGCGCTCCAAATGGTTTAAGGGCGTAGCCCCAGTGGTAACTGCGTGTAGCGAGTCCAAGAGACACAGGTTCCTTCCTGAGCCCTTGTACTTCCTTCCCCTATTTCCTTACCGGAAATGGCTTGGGTAGCCCCCTGAAACTGCCATGGGATACACTATCATTGGAAGGACATGTCTCCTAGGATTCTTGCAGAAGTGAGTTATATAGACACTAAGATGGTTTTTTGCGTAGTTTTCCCTTGTTCTCGTGTTTTCTTTGAGGTCAGCAGAACCTAATCTCCTACCTAGGTTCCTCTTCTATTCTCGTCACGGTCTCTAGGTCCTGAAGGACACTCCCACCTCCTAAGGTATAAGTCTCCTAAGAAAGTAGTACGAGGTAAGTATTCTGTGTTGGAACAAATCACAAATTATAAGTAATTTGTATTTTTCCTAACAATACTTACCTCGAACTACTTTCGGGTAATGGCCCGCCCATCCTACCCCGAGTGCCTTGCTGGACTTCATAGATACCTAAGCTATCAAGAACTTACTGGAGATCGAGACCTGAGCAAGCATGCTCTCTGACCTGGGGATAGCCTCAGGGCACGTTCCACTCCACCTGAGGTTACCCCTCATAGAAAACGGGACTAGGGGTAAACTACACAAAACTCTGGTCGGTTGGGAGGAGATCCCAGATACTCCTAAGAAAGTAGTTCGAGGTAAGTATTGTTAGGAAAAATACAAATTACTTAAAATTTGTGATTTTTCAAGTTTCTTAAACAATTTAAACTAGAAAATACATCAGAATAACCAATTTACAGGAGTGAAGCTAGTTGGGAAGTAAACACAGAGTTGACACTTAGCCTTAGTTTAAGCCTATGATAATGAAGATCTAAGGGGGATAGCAGTGATTCGTAGCTCCTCCTGGTAGTTAAATAGACGAAGACACGGCTCCTAAGTTAGGTTAGGTGGGAAACATTAGGTTAGGTGGTGTTCTTGTGTTTGTTTCTCTTTAAAATTTGGTTTGTTCCTTTACGAAATACAATCCTTTGACATTCATTAGGGCTGTGACTTCAGTGAAGCTGGAAACTGTTCGTTAAGCACAGCTAACTTTCAGGGTGCAAGGAACCCCCACCAACCTGACTGGTAGCGCTCACCTTTACTCTGACTTTGGCATCCAAAGGGTACAAACGTACTTTCCAGTGCTCTTCTTAGAAATTTCATTAAATATATGATAAGTTCATCTCTAGCTAAATACATAAATAGATATATTTTTCATTCTTGCTATCTTGTGTTTTCTCCATCTCTGACCATGGTTATTGTGGAAAACCACCCTTTTATGAGTTTTTAGACCCCCTTATATAAAGACAATTATGGGGACCCCAGTGGGAAACCGTGCTTTATTGGTTGGAGAAATGCCTAAAACGAGTGATTTGCTGCTATAATAATGGTCAGAAATGCAAAATAAACACAAGATAACCCAGTTGGGAAAATATATGGTTCATGTAATTATCTATGATTCACTAAACGTCCCTCGAATGGTTTTTGCTCCGATGTGGCCTGCTACGCAAGCAACATTAATATTACATCACAGCTCTTATGTTCTGGTAAGCGGTACATGTTGAGACGTGCTCGCAAGCCCCATGGGTCAGTATTTTGGAGATATATTTTAAACTTGATGGTTTTTGCTCTGCCGTGGCTCACTGCGCTTGCATAATTAACATACGTCACTGCTCCTATGTTTAAGCAAGCGTCACTTGTTAAGCAGTGCTCACAAACCCTGTAGGTCATTATTTCGAGTATATTTTTTTACTTTCACATGAGCAATAAAGCTATAAACTGAACGGAGAGCGTTTTCTTAAAAAAAAAAAATTAATGTTGTCGAACAATAGTCGGGAACTTGTGCTTAAATTTTTGGAAGCTCGTAATTGGTTAAAAAAAGACAGGTAATGATTTCATCATACAAAAAAACAGAACAGCTGGCAAAAGCAAATGCAAGCAATGCATGTGCAATAACTCCCCATCAGTCTCCCTTATTTAAAAATCGGAGTTATATTGAGAAATGGACTTCATATTTTAATCGACCGATACATAGGATATTATGCCCCAGCCCCCATTAAACAAATAGAGAAAAATGCAAAACTACCCCACACTCGTCCATTTCTGATAGCAAATTCCAGTTTTGCTAGTTATTTATTTATCATATATTAACCAAAATTTCTAATTGGTTCACATTTTCCTTCAGATTGTGTGATTTGGTTGCTGCTATATTATGTTGGCTCCATGGTCAAATATGCACTGGTGTCCCGGCAAGGGCTGTGCCAGTTACATGGAGCAAGTCTGAATCAACTTCAGCAGAGAAACTCTTGGAGGTTTTAGTTGCCGCTAGATCGTAGAAGTCTTCCTGCCTGCGGAGGAGAGTGGTAGAATAACACCCCTAGATGTGTCCGCTGTTTTTGTTGCTGACGAGCTACTGCTGCTTGCTGAGGGTCTGTCTGCTGCGAATTTCTCATTGTTCAAACACGGAGTACTTACCTTGAACTACTTTCTTAGGAGTATCTAGGATCTCCTCCCAACCGACCAGAATTTTGTGTAGTTTACCCTACTCCCGTTTTCTATGCGGGGTAATCTCTGGCGGAGTGATACGCACCCAGAGACGACCCGAGGTCAGAGAGCATGCTTGCTCAGGTCTCGATCTCCAGTAAGTTTCTGGTCGCGTCGCGGATAACATCCCGACGCTCTCTCTTACCCAGTGCGACCCTTTGTGTCTCACGCAGTTCCTTTGTGCTCTTCCTTATCCTTTTCCCTCTGTGTTCCTGTGTCTCGCGGTGTCTTACTAGTGCGTTATGGAGCATCCCCGTCGTTGCCTTGGGCCTATGGCAGGTAAATTGTGTGGCGCCTTCCTCTCTAAGCCTGAAGTTGACCCGCACTCCTTGTGTTCTTCGTGTAGGGGCAGTGTGTGTTCCCCTACAGCCACGTGTCCGGAGTGCGAGTCCTGGAACGAGGTGCAGTGGGTGCGCTACGGCACCAAGAAGAAGAAGACCTCTAGACGTTCACCTAGGAAACCGAGCGTCTCTTCTCCTCTCGCTTCGCCCGGTGTTTCTTCGGACAGTCTCTCTCTGCCGCCTTCCCCTACCCAGTGTAGAGGTCTAGGTAAGTCTGTTGCGGGGGAAGAGGCCTGTGGCCCTTCTCCAGGAGTCTGATTTACCTGACAGTGGGATTGTGTCTTCGATCCAGGCAAGTGGGGGCCTGAGGGAGGGACGGGAGTGTGTTCGGGGGACGGAGCCCTGGTGAAAGCAGGGCCCGTCTCGTCGGACGATCCTATGTGGGGTAAAACTGCTGCAGCCTCTTCTCCCGTCTCTTGGGTAGATTTTTCAGGTGCGTCAGCAGCCGAGGGTGCCGCCGAGAAGGAAGACTCGCTGCCGTCAGACCCCCTCGCATGGGCGCCTCCGAAGACGCCCTTCAGATCTCCCCTGAGGATGGAAGAGGAGTTTGAGACCTGGTTCCCCAGCGAGGAGCTCCCCCGCTCTCCTCCAGCGCCTTCAGCTCCGTTCCCATCCGTCTTCCTGGAGCCTTCATCGCCGACCGGACACCATGTGGACCCACCAACAGCGAGGCGCGACTCAGGCCCTTCAGCGAGGTCCTACAGGTCTTCGGGCTCCTCGGTCGAGGCTTACTCGTACTCATCGGAAGACGGAGCCCCGAGGGTCCATAGGAGACGGCGAGATAGGTCCCGCAGGAGACGGTCTCGCTCACGTTCCCGTTCCAGATCCCGCCACGTGGGTAGGTGCTCTAGATCCCCCAGGAGGAAGTATAGGAGAAGCGACTTGCCGGAAGAAGAATGGATGTGGGTCGCCATCCCCCGTAGCCAACTCCTGGGGGCTTCAGCAGTCCCGAGCACCTCGGGATGGCTCCCTAGGTCCCGCTCACCAGTAGGATTTGTCTCCAGCAGCAGGTATGATCGACGGAGGGAGTCGTCTCTTCAGGCCCCAATGGACAGGCATAAGTCCGCGAAGGTTCCGACTCCATCCGCCCAGTGGAGAGAGTCGCCCCTTCGGTCTGGCAGCCGCATCCCGGCCTCAAAATCTACGATGAATCGTCCGGAACGAGAGAGACTCCTTCCCTCGACGGGCAAGCCCGCAGACCCCTGGTCCGCCGGAAGAAGAGAAAAATCCAGGACGGAGGCCTCCGTCCCTGCGGCGATGCCCGTCCTACTCCCCGAAACGCAGAGACTGGACCACTCCAGGAAGATGCCTCCTCCCTGTGCGGCTCCCCCCGTCGGAGGTCCTCCGTCACGAGGACTGGAGCGCCCGACGGAGAATGTAGAGGACAGTATAGAAGGTTCGGCAGCGGAAGTTTCGGCCTACAGGAGGGTGATAGGCCTCATTAGGCGTCACCACAGGCTGGACGAACCTGAGCCCTCTACTGACGAAGGCTGGCTCTCGAGCCTCAGCAGGCTGGTGGATGCGCCTGTGTAACAGAGGCCCTCGCTAGCCCTCCCTTTGGCTAGGGATGTTAGGCTGGGTATGGCGCACGTTGACAAGATCGTGGCCAACCACGCGGAAGCTCCCAAGAGCCAGAGCACCTCCAAACTTCTCCAGGGCCTGACACAGAGCCGGTTCTACCTTCCCGAAGGACACCGCGCGGGTCCCTGTTTGGTGGAGCCAGGAGTCGCCATCCTTGGACAAGGAGTGGCAGAGGAGAGGGCTACCACTGCCCTGGTTTGTTTCTCCCCTGCAGAAACGCCCATGATGGAGGAGCTGGCCAAGGACCTGGTGCACGTGTCATCGTGGCTGGATTGGTGGGGTTCCAATCCTCGCACGACCTTGCAATCCCGGAGAATCCGGCCTTGCTGAAGGAGCTTATTAGCTCGGGAGGTAAGGCCCTGAAGTTCCTCTCCTACCAAACCATCGCCCAGGCCGCCAATTGGATACTGCGGAAGAGGGACACTGTGCTCAACAAGCTAGTCAGGAGTCTCCCTGACAGAGGAGCGAGGTCCCTGAGGAGCCTGCCACTGTGGGACGACTCAGTGTTCCCCCTGAAGGCGGTGGAGGAGACGGTAGAGAGGGTCAGGAAGCTAAAGGACGCGGGAGAACCCAGACCCCCTCCAGCGAGAAGACCTGCCCATAGAAGGACACCCTCCGACGTCTTTCTCCCTCCTCGCGCCTCACCTAGCCAGGCCAAAAGAGACGCCCCTACTACGTCCTGGCAGCAGCCTTCGCAGCCCTCCTGTAGAGGAACGCCGGCTGCGCAGTCAGCCTTCAGGCCTTCCTATTCGGCCGCCAGAAGAGGTCGTTCAGGCCGCGCCTCTCGAAGGAGATAGGGAGAGAGGACCCCTACTCCTGCCGAAGCCTTAGGTGGGGGGATGCCACAAACATTCTTGGCAAGCATGGCGAGACAACGGATCGGATCCGTGGACCGTAATAGTTCTGAAAAAAGGGTACAGGTTGCCCTTCCTGGTGGACCCCCCACCTCTGATACCAGATCTGCAGGCGGAAGACCCCTTGAGAAGGACGGCCCTACAAGAAGAGGCCTCTGTGATGCTGGCGAAAGGGGCAATAGAACCAGTCAAGAACCCGGGTCCAGGGTTCTACAGCAGACTCTTCCTGGTGGAGAAAGCGACAGGGGGCTGGAGACCAGTCATAGACCTCTTAGCCCTCAACAGGTTCGTGTGCAAGACCGACTTCAAGATGGACACTCCGAAGTCGGTCCTAGCGGCCTTGAGGGAGGGAGACTTCATGATGTCCATAGACCTCAAGGACGCATACTTCCAGATCCCTGTTCCCCTCTCCAGCAGGAAGTACCTAAGGGTAAAATGGGGTACCCAAACGTTGCAGTTCAAGACCCTCTGCTTCGGTCTGTCCACAGCCCCTCAGGTCTTCACGAGGGTCTTCGCAACAGTCTTGGCCTGGGCACACGAACATGGTATCCGCCTGATTCGGTACCTGGACGACTGGTTGTTGCTTTCAGCCTCGGGAAGTACTGAGGGAGCAAGGCGCGAAGCTCCTGCAGTTCTGCAACGTCCTGGGTATCATCATCAACCTGGAGAAGTCCCAACTGATACCCTCCACCAGGATGACCTACCTCGGGATGGTCCTGGACTCCTGGTTGGCGAGAGCCTTCCCTTCCGCGGAGAGACTGGACAACTTGGACCAGATCCTATGGCCCTTCCTGTCGGACCAGCCCAGGAGAGCCAAGGACTGCCAGAGACTGATAGGCCACCTCGTGTCTTTAGAGAAGTTAGTCCCACAGGGCAGACTCAAACTCAGGGGAGTACAATGGAACCTGAAGGAGACCTGGAACCAGAGAGACTCCCCGCACAAGGTGGTCCCGATGTCCCTGGAGACGAAGGAAGTCCTAGAGTGGTGGCATGACAGATCGAACACCCTCGAGGGAATGCCCTTCGCAGCCGACCCTCTGGAGATGCTCCTATTCATGGACGCATCCAAGGAGGGTTGGGGTGCTCATCTCCTCGACAGCACAGCAAGAGGAAGATGGTTAACCGAAGAGAAGAACCTGCACATAAATGTGCTAGAAATGGTGGCAGTGCGAAGAGCGTGCCTAGAGTTCGCTCATCGGCTCCGGGGAAACACTGTGGCACTGATGTGCGACAACGCCACGGTGGTGGCCTACATAAAGAAGCAAGGAGGACTGAAATCAAAGGAGCTGCGCGACCTCACGTTGGAGTTTCTGGAATGGGCCGAAATGGAGCAGATCAAGATCTCGGCCAGATTTATCCCAGGGAAGAGAAACGTCCTGGCCGACGGCCTCAGCAGAATGGGTCAAGTGGTAGGGTCTGAGTGGTCCTTGCACCCGGAAGTGGCCAAGACTCTCATTCAGAAGTGGGGCTCGCCAGTGATAGACCTCTTCGCCACCAGACTGAACGCACAGCTCCCCGTGTTTTGTTCTTCTGTGCCAGATCCGGGGGTGGCGTTCGAGGACGCCTTCCAACACCCTTGGGACAACCTCGATGTTTATGTCTTCCCTCCCTTCGGAATGCTCAGGCAAATCCTCAACAGGGTGAGGCGAGCGGACAACCTGTGAATGACTTTGGTAGCGCCCTGGTGGACGGAGAGAGAGTGGTTCGCGGATCTAAAGGAACTGGCGCGCCTTCCACCTTGGCCCCTTCCGGACAGACCAGACCTTCTCCGGCAACCGCACTTTCAAAGGTTCCACGAAAACTCTTGGTCCCTCTGCCTTCACGCATGGAGGTTATCGAGCGTCTCCTGAGGAAGGAAGGGTATTAGGCGAAGACGGCAACAAGGATGTCAGGGTACCTGAGATGTTCGTCAGCCGCAGTATACCAGGCAAAATGGGCTACCTTCACGAAGTGGTGCGTCTTGAAGAACATCAAGCCGTTGCAGGTCTCCATCCCGGAGATAGCTGACTTCCTAGTCTATCTCAGGGACGAGGTGAACATGTCCATCCCAGCCATTAAAGGAGTTCGGGCTGCCCTGGGACAAGTCTTCCTCTTGAAGGGCATCGACCTGGGTACCTCCAGACACATCTCGATGCTCATCAAGAGCTTCGAGCAATCATGCCCCCCTCAGGCCGTTAGGGTGCCACAGTGGGACGTGGCTAGAGTCCTGAAGATGCTGTCAGAACCTCCCTTCGAACCCCTAAAGGACATCTTGGACAGAGAGCTCACCCTCAAGACAGTTTTTCTGTTAGCGATGGCATCAGCAAAATGGGTAGGGGAGATTCATGGACTGTCGTACGAGGTGTCACACTCGAAGGGCTGGCGTGAAGCTACCTTCAGGTTCGTACCCTCCTTCGTGGCCAAGACCCCGAATCCAGCAGTCTGGGACCCCAAGTTTGAAGGATTCTCGGTGGCGGGAATCCTTCGTTTGGACAACCCGAGGGACTTGCTTCTGTGCCCGGTCAGAGCGGTACGGAAGTACTTAGAGGGGCAGCCAGACTTCGACCCGAAATCAAGAGTCTGTTCGTCTCCTCAAGATGAGTAAAGAAGCCAGTCTCCAAGGTTTCCTCTTCCTGGGAAGCCTAGACCCCACAACATCAGAGGGCTTAGTACTTCATTGGCCTTTGAGAAGAACATGGCAGTCGGCCAAATCCTGACGGCAGGTACATGGGCTAGTCAGTCAACCTTCACAGCTCACTACTTGAAGGAGTGTTCGAGGAGATCCTTGGACGGATTCTCTCTCGGTCCCGTCATTTCCGGGCTTCAAAAGATTTAAAGGTGTAGCCCCAGGGAAAACCACGGGCAGTAAGTCCAAGAGACACAGGTTCCTTCCTTACCCCCTCTTTTTCCCTATTACCTTCCCTGAAATGACCCTAAAATCCTTCAACTGCCATGGGATACATCGTCAGTGAATGAATACGTCTCCAAGGATTTTTACAGAGGTGAGTTACTTTGACACTAAAATAGTTTTTTGGGTAGTTTTACCTAGGTGGCCCTTGAAGGTCAGGACTCGGCTGCCAGACCGAAGGGGCGACTCTCTCCGCTGGGCGGATGGAGTCGGAACCTTCTCGGTCTTATGCCTGTCAACTGGAACCTGCCATGAGGAATCCCTCCGTCGGGTGCCGCTGCTGCCGGAGGAATATCTATCCGGGGAGGCCGTCCTCGGACGCCAACCTGAGGGGCCCGGCGATGCAGCTAGTTTCAGAAGTCTGTTTCGGTTAACCATCACCCATTTGTTGTTCTTGGAGGATCTTGGGCGCCGACTCTCGTGGCGCGACCTCGAGGGGGAGCGGGAACGCGACAACTTCCTGCGGGACTTCCCTTTTCGCCTCCTGAGGTTCCTCAGTGCCTCATCCTCCGAAGAGCAGGAAGGATCCTCCACCGATGAGACCGACGACTTATAGGCCCTCTTCGAAGACCTCGGCTCCCGCGCTGATGTAGGAGGATTCCTGCGACGCTCTTTGGACGACGACACCTGCAGAAAAACCTCTGGGAAGAAAACCGACGGCGCTGGAGGGGAGCGAGGAGGCTGTCCCGTGGGAGCCCAGGTCCCGAAGTCATCCTCCATCCTCATCGGGGACCTGAAGGGCATCTTAGGGGGAACCCAAGCAGTGGGGTCCGATGGCGGGGAATGCTCCTTCTCGATGTCGTCCTCGGCTGCTGAACCACCTGAAATGCACGCCCAAGAGGCTGGGGAGAAATTAGTAGCATTATTACCCCACATGGGGTCATCAGAGGAGACGTGACCAGCACGCACCAGGTCACCATCTCCCGAAAACACTCCCGCCCCTCCCTCAGGCCCCTCACTCGCCTGAAAAGACGCCACAACCCCATTGTCATGAAGATCAGACTCCTGGGGAAGGGCCGCGGGCCTCTTCCCCGCAACGGACTTATCTCGTCCCCTACTCTGGGTAGGGGAGGCTGGGAGAGAAGCTCGGACCGCCGAGGCGCTCGTCGAAGCAAGGGGGGAAGGGACGTTGGTCTTCTTAGGCTACTTCTTCGCCGCCTTCTTCTTCTTGGTGCTATACCACACCCACTGCACCTCGTTCCACGACTCGCACTCCGGACACGTGTCGGAAGGGGAACACACGCTGCCCCGGCACGATGAACACAAGGAGTGCGGGTCAACTTCTGGTTTCGAAAGGAACGCTCCACACGATTTGCCGGCCATAGGCCCAGGACAACGGCGAGGATGCTCCATGATAAAGGAGAAGCACTATGAGACACAAGCACGCACAGAGAAAGCACAAAGGGACCACGTGGGGAAGCACGTGGGACACAAAGGGTCGGGGACACACAAGTCACACTGGGATAAGGAGAGCGGCGAGATGAAATGGCGATGCGACCAGAGAACTTACTGGAGGTCGAGACCTGAGCAAGCATGTTCTCTGACCCGGGGTTAGCCTCAGGGCGCGTATCACTCCGCCTGAGGTCGCCCCTCATAGAAAATGGGTTTAAGGTAAACTACACAAAACTCTGGTCGGATGGGAGGCGATCCCAGATACTCCTAAGAAAGTAGTTCGAGGTAAGTACTGTTAGGAAAAATACAAATTACTTAAAATTTGTGATTTTTTGGGTAGTTTTCCCTATTTCTTGTGTTTTCTCTTGGGGGGTCAGCAGAACCTAGCCTCCTATCTAGGTTCCCCTTTTCTCTCCTCATCACGGTCTCTGAGTCCTGTGGGACACTCCCACCTCCTAAGGTATGTCTCCTAAGAAAGTAGTTCGAGGTAAGTACTTTTTGTTGGAACAAATCACAAATTTTAAGTAATTTGTATTTTTCCTAACAGTACTTACCTCGAGCTACTTTCGGGTTATGGCCCGCCCATCCTACCCCGAGTGCCTTACAGGACTTAGTAGAAACCTATCTGTCAAAAACTTACTGGAGATCGAGACCTGAGCAAGCATGCTCTCTGACCCCGGGTCGTCTCTGGGCGCGTATCACTCCGCCAGAGGTTACCCCGCATAGAAAACGGGAGTAGGGTAAACTACACAAAATTCTGGTCGGTTGGGAGGAGATCCCAGATACTCCTAAGAAAGTAGTTTGAGGTAAGTACTGTTAGGAAAAATACAAATTACTTAAAATTTGTATCTTGGTGAGGGAGAAGTGGAGTTGCTCCCCGTCACTTGATTAGTTTGTTTTGCGCCTTATCCTTCCCTTGTTGAAAAGCTGTCTACCATTAGAAAGAAAAAGAGTAGTTACTGAAGCACAGAACAACTGAATTGTCAGAAGTTAAGTCTTAGGTCCAAGAGATGGAAAGAGTATCTGTGAGTGTTGATAAATATGGCAACACCTTGAGTCTTCCCATCAGATGATCACCTCAACAGAATAGGAGAGGTAGCACAACTGTTCCTTATTGCTCTAAAACAACCAGCAAGGCACTGGTAACATCTTCTAGGACACCTTTTGTCACTGGAGAAGCTCGTTCCTCGCTGGTATCTCCACCAGAGATCGTTTTAATGGTGTCTGAAGCGACTGGTCAGCAGCCTATGATTCTCCTCACCTTCAGATTCCGGTGAAACAGGAGTAGGTGGGATGATCTTGAATGGTGGCTCAACGATGAAAACCTCCCCAAAGGAGTTCCACACAACTCTCCTCCTCCAGAGATGCTGTTGTTCACAGATGCGTCAAAGGAGGGACAAGACCCCCTCGGGACTGGGGTCCAAAGACGAAAGGATCCTGCATATCAACTTGCTAGAAATGCGAGCTACCCCTCTAACTCTACAATCTTTCCCAGAGAGTTTGATAGGACACTCAGTAGCATTGATGAGCTTATGTCAACAAGCAGAGTGGGATGGTGTCTCAATCCCTTTGCGATTTGGCAAAGCAGGTACAGTCAGCCCTTGCTTTTCCCGGGTTTAGGTAACAGACAGGCGTGAATAATTGCTGCCCTAGGATGGGATAACTCCTAACCCTACCAACTCATTGCCCATTGCCTACGAATGGTTGATTAACACACTAAGTAATGTACTGCCTAATATTGTTTTTACGTGGTTTCTTTCACAGTATAAGTATTTTGCAATTGAATGAAGACTTTTAAACATCTGACTTACCTGGTAGTTATATATATAGCTTAGTCCCTGACGTTACGGCAGAAATTTCAAAACTCGCGGCAATCGCCGATTGGGTAGTCAGGTGTACCACCAGTGCGCCCTCTACCCAGGTACCTGGAACCATTCCAGTCATTCCTCAGATCTTCCTTGCTGCTTTACCGACGACATCGTTGGATATTTCACTCGCTGTAGCCTGTGTATAATTGCAGTTAACTTGGTGATGTACACTTTGGCTTTCGCTCGTTTGGATTTGTTTTTGGATTTTCTTGAACCACAATTAGATTTTGTTGTTTTGACCCTTGCTTGTATGATCTCTCTTTAAAATATTCATAATGTCTGACTCTTTTTCAACTTTTAGAAGGTGTGTGAGAGGTTGTAAGACTCGGCTTGTCAAAGCGTCTGTTGATCCCCACTCCATTTGTGTGAAATGTAGAGGTAAAGTTTGTGAGTTGGTTGATCGTTGCAATGAATGTGTTATTTTGTCTGAGAGTGAGTGGTTGGAGTATGACCGCTACACTCTTAAGCTTGAGAGGGATAGGATTAGAAGGAGTAAGAGTTTATCTTGTTCTTCTAGATCTAGAGATTGTTCCCCTCCCCGTGTCAACGAACCTATTGATCCTTCCCCTGTAGTGGTAGTTACAGATCCCACTACTGTTACTCCTGATGAAACAACTCTAAAGGACATGATGGTGGCCATTCAAGCCCTGGGCGTGAGAGTTGAGTCGCTCGCAGTGGACAGGACCAAGTTAATGTCCGACGTTAAAGAGTTAAAGAGTGCTAGTGTCAGTGCTAAAAGTTCAGTGAATTTAATCAGTGCAGTGGAGGGTGCGTCTGCTCGGACCTGTCGTTCTCCTAGCCATAGACCTCTTCCAAGCTCCCCAACCCCTGGGAGAAGGAATGTCGAACGGCGAAAAGAACGAGAGGCATTAGCGACCGAGCAGTCGTCCCCTCGAGCGTACCTGTTGACGCTTCACAGGACACTCGCCCTCGCCATGGGAAAGGCTAGGTGAAAGTGTTTTCGTCCTCATTGGATGATGCAGCGCCCAGACGGGCTGGCGTCTCGCATCGAGACCTCTTAAGAGGAAGATTGCCTCTGTCGAACAGCGTCGTGTCATGACGCCTCAGGCTCCAGGTTGCAGCCATTGGAGCAGTCCGGAGTGTTTTCCTTCCTGCTCCAAAGAATGCTCTCCTGCCAAGCGCCCTGTTACGTCGGTAGGAGATAGAAGGATGTCGGAAGCTGTCAAGCGTCCAGCCCCACCGGTTGCAAGACAGTTTTCTGAGACTGGCATAACCTCTGTGCATGCTCCTCTTCCTCCTTCAGATTGGATTTTGTCCCCTGGATGCTCTGCGCTTTCCTTGAGTGACGTAGAAAGCGATCTTGTTGAAAAAGCAACGTCTCCTGTTTTGCCACAAAGACAAGTTGATCCTAATCTAAGTATACTGCAAGATATGCAGCAGAAACTCTCTTCCCTCATGCAAGTCTATCAGCCTGCGGACAAGAAGAGAGTGGCTCACCAAGACGCCGAGCGTCAGGATTCTCCACACCTTGACGCCAAGCGTCAGAAAGCTAAGAGTCGAGAGGTTCTTGATGACGAGCAGCTTACCAAGCGTCGGGAGCCTGGTAGCCATGACGCCGAGCGTCGTAAGTAGGAACGTCATGCTAAGCGTCGAGAGACTTTTACACATGACGCCGAGCGTCGAGAGACTTACGCATGACGCCGAGCGTCAAGGAGTTGGACGTCGGGCCCCGAATGTAAGAGCCTTGGACGTTGTGAAACCGAGCGTCGAGATCGCGAACGTCATAGTTCCGATCGTCAAGATCGCGAACGTCATAGTTCCGAGCGTCAAGTGTTGGAACAACGTGACGCTAGGCGTCATGATATTGGACCCCTTGACGCCAGAAGTCAGGATCTTAAGGAGTTGACTCCTAGGAAACAGTACGTCTCTACCTCGATTAGAGACCTGTCGGAAGAAGGGGTCGACGGTCACCTTTCCCCTAGTGATCATTTAGAGGAAGTCTCGGAAGGAGAAGATCGTAAGACCCTTCATCCTTCGTTGGATTTAAAGAAAAAGAAACTTATGAGATTTTTACCGAAGTTTTCTAATTATTTTGTTCCTGCTGCTCCTCGTTTCCCGCCTTCAGAGTTTACGCTAGGGAAGGCGTCGAAGGAGTCTGTTCACAAAGATGGTGTTAAGTCTCACTCATCTAAGAGAGCCTTGAGAATGATGGGGGACTGGATGCAATCCAAGAAGAACCAGGGAAAGACTTTTTTCTCTTTTCCCCCAGCTAGATTGGCTTCTAGATCTAGCGTTTGGTACGAGACTGGAGAAGTTCTCTGGTTGGGAGTTCCTGCCTCTGCCCAAGGAGGCTTTTCGAGTCTGGGGGACGCCCCTCGTGGGACAGCCATGAGAAGAACCAAAGTGCTCTGGTCAACGTCGGAGCTTGATCATCTTCTCAAAGGCGTCTTCAGAGCTTTCGAGGTGTTCAATTTCCCTGACTGGACTCTGGGAGCCTTGGGAAAAAAGGTTTATGCTTTGAAGGATGCGAACACTGAAAGCCTCATCCACATTATGTCTTGCATGGACAAAGCCTTAAGAGACAGATCCAATGAGTTGGCGGCCCTTTTTTCGGCGGGTGTTCTTAAGAAAAGAGCCCAAATGTGCTCTTTTTTGTTCAATGGGGTTACACCCATACAAAAGTAGGAATTGCTGTATGCACCTCTTTCTTCCTCCCTTTTTTCTCAACAGTTGATCAGAGAGGTCTCTTCTGCTTTAGCCCAAAAGGCCACATAGGATTTGGTGTCTAAAACAGCAAGGAAGGTTCAGCCTACTTCCTTCTCAAGCCGCAAACCTAAGGAAGAAGCTCCATTCCCTCAGTTTTCGCAGCCCTTTTGAGGGAAAACTTTCAGCAGGGGTAGTACCAGACCCGAGGGAAGGAGAGTTAAGAGAAGAGGATCGAAACCAGGGCGAAGCAGAGTCTGACTGCATTCGCCTTCAGACAGCAGTAGGAGCCAGACTAAACAACTTCTGGCGAGCTTGGGAGAGGAGAGGAGCAGACCTTTGGTCCGTACAGTTACTAAAGGAGGGATACAAAATCCCTTTCCTAGGGAAACCCCCTTTAGTAGTAACTCCGATAGATCTCTCTGCCAGATACAGAGAGGAGTCAAAGATACAGGCTATGCAACATCAAATGTCTCTCTTATTGGAGGAGGTGGTAATAGAGAGGGTGCAAGATTTGCGGTCACCAGGTTTTTACAACCGCTTATTCCTGGTTCCCAAGAACTGGGGGCGGGTGGAGACCAGTCCTGGATGTAAGTGCTCTCAACGCCTTCGTTCAGAAGACAAAGTTCTCCATGGAGACATCGAAATCAGTCCCAGCAGCAGTAAGAAAGGATGACTAGATGGTCTCTTTAGACCTCCAGGATGCTTACTTCCACTTCCCCATCCATCCGAACTTCAAGCAATACCTGAGGTTCGTGTACAAGGAGGAAGTTTTCCAGTTTCGGACTCTTTGTTTCGGCCTAAGCATCGCCCCTCAAATATTTACGAAGCTGATGTCAAATGTAGCGGGCATGCTGCATTCAAGAGGTATCAGAGCCTCCCTGTATCTGGACGACTGGCTACTCAGAGCTCATTCCTACAATTGCTGCCTGGAGGATCTGCAGATGACGTTGAGGTTATCAGAAGAACTGGGTCTTCTTATACTGTAAACAAGACAAGTCTCAACTGACACCATCCCAAGAGATCCTTTATTTGGGGATGGAGATTTGGAGTCAAGTTTTTCGGGCTTTTCCGTCTGCCGCAAAGACGGAGCAAGCCCTGTTGAAGCTTCATTGCTTTCTAGAGAAACGGAAGTGTTCTGTGAGAGAGTGGATGAGTCTGCTAAAGTCATTAGAGGACTCAGGTTTGTATAGTTAGGAAAATTACAAATTCAAAATTTGTGATATTTTATACCTAAACCAACTATGTAAAGTACAATATTGTACAGTACAGTGAAGTCTTAATAGAAATGAAATCTTGTTGTAATGTTGATAGCCAGATAGATAGCATTTTGAAGTTAGAATACATTTGTACGTTCTTGAGCAATAGAGTACTCTCTATTTTCTCTAGTTTTGCTAAGTTGTGATATATTTTCTTTGGCAGTGGTGGTAATAGACGGGGTTCTGTGCTGTGTACTAGTGTTGATGGGAGGTGATGTGAGTAGGAAGTATGATCCAGCATGAAAACTTACCCAGCATAACAAAGTTTATACATTTCCACCCTTTAGTACACAATCTCTCATAGCTTCTAGTTTTACTTATTAAATTAATATTTTTCTTATGCTAATTTATGAATTTTCTCTGACGTTTATTACCACTCATCAATATACTGAGTGTTGTGTTTATTTATTTCATAACGTCTATTGCCCAGTTGACTATTTATGAATTTTAATTATGTGTATTTTACGTTGTATATTCAGAGAGAGAGAGAGAGAGAAATTCCAAGCACTTAGCAATAAAATCAAAATTATTTTTACAGCTACGTTTGCTGTATATAAGCTTACAGTACTACTTTAAAGGGTATAGCTGGTGCTTATGTACATGTACAGTATTACTGAATAATCTAAGATTTTGATATTCTCTTGTCTTCAAATTATCACTCATAACACTTTTGTACATTCTTTGTTACTATAGTGTACTATTCCTTTTATCATAAATTGGGATTTCATAGTTTCATGTAATTACCATACAGTAGATCTTATACCTAAGGTATTCTTTGCATTTTAATGTGCAATTGCTACCATTTTCATTCCAGTTGCATTATAGTATAGTAGATTGGTTTTAGTTGCCATACAATTCTTTCCAATAATTTTATTCTTTCATTTTCTTTACCGTAAGCCTTTAGAAAAATTTTGTACACCCAAATACTTTTCTTCCATACACTGGTGCTTTTTTAGACAGTACGTATATATAATTGTCCCTTTTGCAGTTTTCTATGTCATTGCTTCGTTAGTATTTACAGTTGTTACCATTTCATCTTTTTGTAGAGCAGAAGGTCATCATAAATAGTCTTGAATATTAGACTTTGACACATTTTTATTTCATTGCTCACCACTTGGTAATAGAATGAATTTTCATTAAAAAATGCTAAGGCTTAATCTGAACTTGATGCTGTGCCATGTTCTGTTGTAGCCAAGTGACTCGGTAATTGGTGCCGTAATGCTAAGTATTGCTTGCTGATTTTGGTTTATTCCTACACAAGTACAAACATTTGTCCATTAATAGGATTATGATTCAGCGAAGCTGTAACTTGGCTGTTAGAATTTATAACGACTTTGTGTTTGTTTGCCTGTGATGGATTCCCTGTGAGGAGACATAATGATGGGCTCTGGTAACCCTGGTTACAACTGTGGAAGGGTTAATAATAGGACATTTGTGGACCATTATCTCATGTGCCTTTTGAGCAGGAGCCTTGACTGTTCGCAATCATCTCCTGTGATGATTGTAAGTTTGGGGGCTCCTTTGCAGTACTCGAACTGCTGCTCCTTCTATGGCTTTCTCTAGAACTGAACCCTCGTTATGAAATCTTAAGAAAGGAGGAGACCCCAATTTGCCCTTGGGGTAGGCTTCAGGAGAGGTAGGCATATCATTATTCCCTAGTAAAGTTCACCCACCTTTGTGATGACCGATGACAATGTCAGCAAGGACTCGGACCTGTGGGCCTCCTTGGGAATGGTTAGTGATCTATCTGTGGAAAATCTGCTGAAAGCGTTAGCAGGTGTTACGACCTCTAGGACTTATCATCCAGCTGTGGCCCCCCTCGCCCTATTCTAGTTTTCCATATGCTGAAGGAGCATAGGATGTGACAACCGTTAGCGAGTCCTTTCCTGCTGTAGGGAAGATCCTTTATCCTCTCCTCCTATGGTATTCTTGCCGCTGTCCAGGAAGGCCTCGACTTCAACTTCTGGCATGCACATGCACCATCCATCCCCTACCAGCCCTGTATCTTCAACCTCTCTCCCTGCTGCTGAGCCCTCAGATGCTGCACTATCTGCTCCAAAGATAAAGAAACCTTGTCCATCTTCCTTCATGAATGCGTGAGAGAGACATTGTTGTACCATCCACCAACTCTGGGGAAGGTAAGGTGGTACAAGGTATAGTTGCTCACTCCCCTGCTACCAGTTCTCAGTTCCGTGCTGGAATGAGTATGCATAGTGTCTGTTGGGGTAAAGGCAGCCACCCTTGCCCTCCACCTTCTTCAAACAACTCAATGAAGTTAACTTCACCAAGGACGACAGCCCAGCATAGAGATCATGTTACAGTAAATTTGTTAACCAGCAATATTATCCTTCAAGCTAGCAGAGAAAGGATGGTGGCTGGCAGTGACTTTATTGCCAAGAGACTCCTCCACGATCGCGATTACCATGCTCACAGTCTTTACATGCAAGGACTCCACGTGCAAAGTCTTTATGTACATAGCCTTTATGCGCTTGCGTATTATCTACCATATCTTCTCATTCCCACTATTCACAAACCAGGTTTCCACACGCTTCATCTCCACACTTTTGGTCCCCAGCACTAGGTCTCCATGTCATTGTGTAACGGTTCTCTATGAGATCATTCATCCAGCATAAGGACATCACACGCAAGGACACCTTCCAACTGGACCCCCAGTTCCAGAGTATTATGAGATCATACACCATTCGATAGGACTTCTTGCTATTCCTCTAGCGATCGTGATGTACGAGTCACAGGACATCAATTACCTACCTGTCCAAATTGCCTTAAGTCGTTATTTAGGGATCCTTCAGTTCACCGGGATCTTCCTACTCAACAAGACCGTTCGGCTCCTAGCGACTTTTTGACATGGAGATAGTGATTGTCTTCTAGGGACCTTTATGCTTGACAAAACCTTCCCACACGGCATAAGAGAGATCTTCCAACACGTCGGAGTGGTGGGTCGGGGCCTGGGACATTGCAAGATCCTTCTGACGACTGGTATGAACGTCAACAGGATACATCGAGATTACTGTAGATCGTAAAGACTCCTCAGTTTCCACTAACAGGCTGTCTAGGGATGCACCCATGTGTCATTTGGTGTCTTGTTCTCCTATTTGTCCTTCAGTGGTGCAAACTTCGAAGGATTTGTCACCCAAAAATACACACAAGAGTAAAGGGCACCCTTAGCTCTAAGAAGTCAAAACATGAGGCTGTCGTTCAGTCTCCTTTGGGCTACCTTCCTGGTTCTGTTTTAGATCCGGAACAGGAGTACATGAAGTAGAAGTATCTACCAGAGGAATTTGTCGAGACCGTGTCTTGTGAGAGAGGGGGAGTCTGGATTACATAGACCCTGCAGCACTTGACTTTGAAACCTATCCTGCAGAGACAGAGAATACAGAGGAGTCCATGTTCTGGAATGTCTTGGCTCTCATTCAGGAGTTTAACAGCCTTGGGGATGCAACCTTGGCCCCAATCAAGGATGGAATGAAGTCCATTTATGAGGTTTCGGTGCTCTTCAAGGATTGAAGCCTGCACTTGAGCTGTCTAGGTCAGACGAGTAGTGTAAATTCCCAATTGTCCCAACATGGAGTACTTACCTTGAACTACTTTCTTAGGAGGGTCTGGGATCTCCTCATTAACCGACCAAGAATTTTGCGTAGTTCCCCCTCTCTCCGTTACCTTGTCGGGGCGCTCCGGGACGGAAGGATACTCGCCCTGGGGCGCCCAGGGGTCAGCGCGTGAGGAAGCGCTGCTAGGTCGTCAGTAAGCGTCTGGTCGCGGCATAGATATCATCTCGCCGCTCTCTCTCACTTATCCCTTCCTATCACCTTGTGTACCACGTTGTCCTTTGTGTTCTTCATCCCTTGTGCACCACGTGTTCCCTTTGTGTTCCTTACCTTTCCCTTGTGTTCTTCGCGTTTCATTATTATGGAATCCCAGCATCGTTGTCCCGGGCCCAAAGCTGGTAAGTCTTGCGGGGCCTGGCTGTCCAAGCTGGATGTCGACTCGCACACGCTGTGCGCCTCGTGTCGAGGAAATAAGTGCTCCCCTTCCTCCACGTGCCCGGAGTGCAAGTCCTGGCCAGAACTTCAGTGAACCTTGTTCGCCACGAAGAAGAAAAAGGCGCCCAAGAGATCTCCCAAGATCGCGGGCCTCACCTCGCCGCTAACGTCGCCCTCAGCGCCTTCAGAGAGAGGTTCTCCTTCACCTTCCCCTACCCAGATTAGGGGACGAGGTAAGTCCGTTGCAGGGAAACGGCCCATTGCCGTTCCCCATGAGTCTGATGTCGGGGATTCTGTTAAAGAGGGGCCTACGCAGACGAGGGGGGGGTCTGCTAGTGTGGCGGAAGTTTGTTTTGTGGACGAAGGCCTGGTGCCTGCAGGATCCGTCTCAAGTGAAGACCCGGTGTGGGGGAAGCCCGAAACAGCGCCTACCCCCCCCCCCCCCATCGTGGCAGTGTTTTTCAGGTTCAGTGGGTTCCGGGGGCTGTCGGGACAAAGAAAGGCGGACCACATGTTCTTCGGACCCCGACTCCATTGTTTGGACAGCGCCTAGGACGCTCTTCAGGTCCCCTATGCGGCAGGGAGAGGAGTTCGAGGGATGGTTTGCCTCTCGAGCCGCTATGCTTCCGCCGGACTTCATGGAACCCTTGACCCCGGTATCCAGACCAAGGGCCCCTAGAAGGCTCGTGATAGAGTCAGAGGATTCAGACAGCTCTTCCTCCTAGGACAGCTTCTTGACCTACAGCTCTTTCTCGTCGGAGGACTCCAGCGGCCGGGACGCCAGGAAGAAGCGGAAGAGGTCCAGAAGAAGGAGAGCTAGCTCCCACGCCAGCCTGGCCAGAAAGAGGTCGAAGTCCTCGAGAAGGAAGAATAAGAAGAGTTCCTCGAGGAAGAGGTTCGTTAGAGTTGCTCTCCACCATCATGGGTCGAGCAAGACGGCTGCCGCCCCAGTGCCTGCCTCGGTGGCCGCTGGAGCTGCTTCCGTGCCCTTGCCCAGTGTCTCTTCGGCTCCGCCCGCTCGTCGGGTGCAGCCGTTTGCACGCTTTCAGTTACCCCTACCCGGCAAGTCATCGGCTCCATCCACTCGACGGGAACTTCCGCGGATGAGACCCGGCGGCTCGGCCCCCAGCCACTTCATCGCAGCGGCTCCGTCCAAGTTACGGAACCTGCCGCTGCCGCGTCCATCAAGCAACGCCATCCGGATTCCCCCGGGAGGGGGTAGACCCATGACGGCTACCCCCGCCCCGGCGGCTCTATCCGCGACGGAGGCAGCCGTTCCACCAACCCGTCAAGAGGGCAGGGATGCCTCCGCTCCCACGGATCTCTCTGTGTTCGAGGATGCTTCCGACACGGAGGTGCAGATAGTAGAGTTGCTGCCGGACACAGGCGAGTGCTCCCCGGACGAGGTCTCGTCGTATAGGAAGGTTCTGGCCCTAATTCGTCACCACCATAGGCTGGACGAGCCTTAGCCTTCGTCAGAACAAGCTTGGCTGTCAGGTCTGGGCAGGATGGTTGACAATCCTGTCCAACAGAAACCATCCCTGACCCTACCCTTAGCGCCCGACGTTGCCCCGGGGATGGAGCACGTGGATCGTTTTGTGTCAGGCCCGAAAAACTCGCTAAGAGCTCAGGGTTCCTTCAAGCTCCTACCGGGACTTAGGACCCAAAAGAAGTTTTATGTACCAGACGGGCGACACAAAGGGCCCCGCACACTAGAAGAGGCCGTCGCTACCCTGAACCAGGGCAACGCCGATGAGCGGAGCCTTAACGCACCGGTGGTGTTCTCACAAGCAGAGGCCGCCATGATAGAGGACACCGCTCAGGATATAGTTAACGTAACCTCATGGCTGGACTTGTGGGCGTGCACCCTAGCAGGGTTTCAACTGGCGTACGACTTATCGGTTCAAGAGAACCAGGCCCTGTTACAAGAACTAATCCGCTCGGGGGGCAAGGCGATGAAGTTTCTCACCTTCCAGTCCCTTACCCAGACAGCGAACTTGGTTCTGAGTAGAAGGGACACGGTGCTGAACAGGCTGCCCCGTAGGCTCCCCGAGCGAGAAGCAAAATTCCCAAGGAACGCCCCTGTCTGGGGCGAGACCGTGTTCCCCCTTCAGGCAGTGGCGGAGACACTAGAAAGGGTTGGAAAATTAAAGAGCTTGGCCGAGCCCAGGCAGTAGGTGACAAGGCGGCCCTCAATTAGAAGATCGTCAGCGGATGGGGCCTACCCGCCTACGCCTCCGGCTAGGCAGGAAGCCTCCTCCTCTTCCTGGCACCAATCACCACGGCCCTCCAGAAGTGGTGCCCCAACCCAGGCCTCCTTTAGACCTAAATATTTAGGCTCAAGGAAAGGCCGTTCTAACCGTCTCCCCAGAAGGAGATAGGGAGAGAGGCCCCCTACGCCTTCCCACGCCTCAGGTGGGGGGATGCCTCAAACGATATTGGCAAGCATGGCGAGACAACGGTGCGGATCCGTGGATGGTGACAATCCTCAGGGAGGGATACAGAATTCCCTTCCTATCAGATCCGCCCCCTCTGATCCCCAAACATCGAGCAGAGTGGCTAGCACCCAAAGACACCGAGAAGAGAGCAGCCCTGCAAGTGGAAGTGGAGGCCATGTTGAACAAGGGAACTCTACAGCCCGTCCATGAACCTTCCCTGGGATTCTACAGCAGGCTTTTCCTGGTAGAGAAAGCTACGGGAGGCTAGAAGCCAGTCATCGACCTCTCGGCTCTGAACAAGCTCATCGGTCTCCCGCGCGCCCGCAGTCGCGCCAGCAATCCCCCGCGCGCGAGTCCCGTTATTCTCCCTAGCGCGAACACCATTACTCTTCCTCGCGCGAGCGTCAATATCCTCGCGCTCGCGAGACTGCTGCACTACGCACGGCAAGGTCGCCATCGCCTCATTCCCCTCCCCGCAAGCTCATACCACTGCGCATTGTGGGAGAAGGGAAACATCTAGAGGGGTCCAGGACCCCAAAGCCATTTCAGGCGAACCCACCAATGATGAGAACTCCTCCCAGGGATCCTTCAATTCCTGCCCCTTTAAAGGGTATGTCTGACAGCGTGTCTGTCAGCCAACAGCCCTGGTTCGGTGCACTGATCAGAGCCGCAACAGAGGCTTTCAAGCTTGTCTTCTCTGAATTAGGGCACAGTTCCATGGCTGCTTCTATCCCTTTGAAGAGAAAAAGAGGAGTTCCAGACGCAGTAACTTCTCCAAGGGCAAAACTGACTCCACACAGACCTGCGAGGCAGGTTCCTTCTTTCCCCCAGACTGTCTCTCCTTCCCTTTCGGACGAAGATTTCCCGTCCCCAGGGGAATCACGCGAGGAGAGACTCTCCCCCATCGCACCAATGAGGGAAACCTCTCCTCGCGCAGAGATGTCTTCTCAGGCGGGGATTGAAAGGAACATGCCATCCTCGTCAATGTTGGAGTCCTACATCCTTCCCAGGAAGGAATCTAAGGACTCCAAAACATTGCCGAAATCCTTTACTAGGACTAGGATGGAGCCAGCTAGCCACTCAGAGAACGTCCACGACTCTCCTCAAGAAGAGCCTTTGGGGACAGAAGGAGACTTCGCTGCAAGTCCTACATCAGGAGGAGAACAGCAAGAGTCGGAACATGCGTTTTGGCAAGTTCTGACTCTGAGGGCTCTCAACTGGTTTTCTGACCCAGAGATCCCTCCTCGAGAGGGCAAGGACACGGTCTTGGACCGTGTCTTTGGTACTCAGAAACCCTCCAAGACCAGTGCAGCACTGCCCTAGTCTCAAGGGGTTAAGAGTACCAGGGACAAGATCTCTCTACAGCTCTCCGAGATGTCCTCCTCCAACCGTTCCAGTGCTACCAACAAGCTCCTCCCACCTCCTCATGTACAGCAGAGGAGGTACTTCGAGATCCTTAGGGAGCCTTGTTTAGCTCTTCCTCTTCACCACTGGCTGGAAGACCTTACCAGGGGAGTCCCTCTTGAGAGACTCTCCAACCGGCAGGTCTCATTCTCGGCGACCGAGATCCTTAACCAGGAGAAAGTTGCGAAGTGTGCTATGCAAGCCACTTCGTGGCTCGATATCCTGTTGGGGACCTTAGGTATACTGATACGTTCTGAGGATTTCTCCAAAGAACGTACCAGGAAGGCTATGGAGACCTTTCTTCTCTCAGGTACTCGCACGATTGAGTTTCTGGCCCAGCAAGTCTCGAACTTGTGGGCAAATACCATTCTGAAAAGTCGGGATGCAGTAGCTGAGAGATTCCATCAGAAGGTCCCTAGCACTGAGATCAATAGGCTCAGACATTCCTCTCTAGAGGGATCCATCTTGTTCAAGCCTAAGGATGTGGAACATGCCGCTTAGAGGTGGAGGAAGTCTCATCAAGACTCCCTTCTTCATAGGGCTTTAACATCCAAGCCCTATAAGCCTCCAGCACCACAGCAGTCCCGTCCAGTCAAGACCGCTAGAACGACAACAGCAGCGAAGACCATGGTGTCTAAGCCCTTTCCTGTCAAAGAAAGGAAAGGTAAAAAGTCCTCCAGGGAGGCAAGAATCCTAGAGTGATGCAGCCGAGGCCGCAAACGCTAGGATAGGCCGTCCCCCTGCATGTCCACCAGTGGGGGGATGCCTACAAAGTTGCTCAAACAGGTGGAAGCAACTCGGGGCCGATTCCTGGACAATCTCCGTGATCAATCTAGGATATCGCGTCCCGTTCATAACATCTCTACCTCCCCTGACGACGAATCCAGTGTCATTGAGCTCCCTTGCCATGGGATCAGCAAGGGGACAAGCCCTTCGGGCAGAAGTCCAGACCCTGTTGAAGAAGGGCGCTCTCCAAAAGGTCCTTGACGAGTCTCCAGGCTTCTTCAGTCGACTCTTTCTTGTAAAGAAGGCGTCTGGAGGCTGGAGACCAGTCATTGACCTCTCAGCTCTGAACAAGTTTGACAAACAAACTCCGTTCAGCATAGAGACGGCGGACACAGTCAGACTAGCAGTAAGACCGCAAGACTTCATGTGCACACTGGACCTAAAGGACGCATACTTCCAGATCCCAGTCCATCCGTCTTCAGCCTAGACAACAGAAAGTACCAGTTCAAGGTGCTGTGCTTCGGTCTCTCCACAGCACCACAAGTCTTTACCAGAGTGTTCACCCTAGTATCATCTTGGCCACACAGGATTGGCATCTGTCTCCTGCGTTATCTGGACGACTGGTTAATCCTAGCAGACTCGGTGTCATCCCTTCTTCAACACTGAGACAAACTTCTGAGACTTTGCCAAGATCTGGGGATCATGGTAAATCTTGAGAAGTGCTTCCCACTCAAAAACTGGTATACCTAGGCATGATTATAGACACTAATCTCCACAAAGCCTTCCCATCAGACGACAGGATAGCAAGGCTGAGGAAGGTCGCAAGGCCTTTTTTCAGACGAGGAGAACTTCTAGCCGAATCGTGGTTACGTCTACTCGGTCACCTTTCATTGCTGGCTCGTCTAGTTCCCAACGGTCGCCTCAGGATGAGATCCCTCCAGTGGCGACTCAAGTCCCGGTGGAATCAAGCATATGACTCCCCGGACATCCAGATCCCCATGGGACCTACGGAACTGACGGATCTCCAGTGGTGGGTGGCAGACGAGAACCTACGAAAAGGAGTGGACCTTCTCGTCCTACCCCCGGATTTGATGCTGTTTTTGGACGCTTCAAAAAAAGGGTGGGGGGCCCACGTGCTGCACCACACGACCTTAGGCCTCTGGTCAGAATCAGAAAAGTACCTCCATATAAATCTAGAGATGAAGACCGTCTTTCTGGCCCTTCAACAGTTCCAACAATACCTGGCAAGTCACTCTGTGGTGGTGATGAGCGACAACACCACAGTAGTGGCCTACATCAACAAACAAGGAGGTACTTTTTCGCAGCAACTATCCCATCTAGCACTAGAGATACTGAGATGGGCCGAAATCCACTCGATGCCACTATTGGCACGCTTCATTCCGGGCAAAAGGAATGTGTTCGCTGACAATCTGAGCAGAGCATCTCAGATAGTGGGTACCGAGTGGTCTTTGGATCATCTAGTAGCCAACAAAGTCCTGACTTTGTGGGGTTCTCCGACCGTGGACCTTTTCGCAACGGCCCTAAACTTCAGGCTCCCGCTGTACTGTTCCCCAGTCCCAGACCCCAAGGCTCTCTGGCAAGATGCTTTCCAACAACGGTGGGACAACATCGACGTTTACGCCTTTCCCCCATTCTGTCTGATGAGGAGGGTACTCAACAAGGCCAGAACATCGGTCAATCTTTCAATGACCCTGATAGCTCCGCTATGGCATCACGCGGAATGGTTCCCGTACCTTCTGCAACTCCTAACGGAGCTACCAAGAGAACTCTCTCCACGACACAATCTACTCAAACAACCTCATGCCAACATCTTCCACAAAGCCGTAGGTTCACTACGACTTCACGCCTGGAGACTATCCAGCATCTCTCTGAGAGAGGATTTTTGCAACAAGTTGCTGTCAGGATGTCTGGACACCTGCGAAAGTCTTTGGCAGCAGTCTACCAGGCAAAGTGGAAAGTTTTCTGTGGTTGGTGTCGTGGAAGAGGTATCTCTCCATTCGATACCACTATTCCAACAATAGCGGAGTTCCTCGTGTATTTGCGTGAAGAAATGCTTCTTTCAGTCTCGGCAGTGAAAGGCTATCGCTCAGCCTTAAGTCTAGCCTTCAGGCTCAAAGGAATGGACATTTCTTCATCGCTAGAACTTTCTCTACTTATACGTAGTTATGAACTTACCTGCCCTCAGTCGGAAGCGAGACCTCCCCCATGGAACGTGGTTCGAGTTCTCAGGTCTCTTAAGAGACCTCCCTATGAACCATTACACCAGGCATCAGATCGCCACCTAACCTGGAAGACGGTATTCCTGCTAGGTTTGGCCTCGGCCAAGCGAGTCAGCGAACTTCATGGTCTCTCGTATGACATAGCCCATTCAAGGGGATGGGGGGAGGTAACGTTCAGCTTCGTCCCTGAGTTTATTGCTAAGACTCAGAATCCTGGAGTGGCGGATCCTCGATTCGACTCCTTCCAGATTTCTAGTCTCCGTACTGTAACAGATGACCCAGACCAGCTCTTACTATGCCCAGTAAGGAGCTTGAGGCTGTACCTCAAAAGAACAGCTGCAGCCCGTCCTCATGTACCAGCACTATTCGTCAGCACAGGAAGGACTAAGAGGAGGGTCACCAAGAACATCTCTGCATGGAATCGTAGGGTCATTGACCTGGCCTTGAATCCAGACCCTCCTCCGTCACCTCGCCCTAGAGCACATGATGTCGGGGGCATAGCCACGTCCCTGGCTTTCAAAAGAAATTTTTCAGTGACGCAGGTTCTTCAAGCTTGGGTGTGGAAACGTCAAACAACATTCACATCCCACTACCTGCAAGACGTGACCCACAGGAGACTCGATACATTCGCTATCGGCCCTGTGGTGGCTGCACAACAGCTGGTTTAAAATCTCAAGCTCCTTATTGGACTAGTAGCAGAAGGTTGAGGGCATTGTTACCCGATTTTAGTCTGCATTAATGAAAAGGTTTGACTGGCCCTTATTCTTTTCTTCATCGTCCCCTCTCTTGGAGAAAGCAGCATCCTGGGTTCTCTGCATAGCTGACCTCAAACCACTGCAGGTAAACCATGCTCCCTTGTGTTCCTAGTATTAAAATTAATACTGTTACGTCTCCATACCCTGACGAGGTGGTATTTTGAAAGTCCTAGTCTACAAGTTTCCATCTAAAGAACTTCAGAACAACTTCCTAGGACGAGTCACACTTCTTCATACCTTCACACACAGCTTGCGTAGACCGCAGTCCTTGCGTAACAAGGTTCTAGCGAGGTGCAGGGACTCCTTATTTCTTGGGTGCTTACACACTCAAATAACGAGCCCCCGGTCAAAGCCAAAAGCCAGACTGGCTGGGACGTCCACCCTTCCTAATGGGTGAGTCACCCCTATTAAATAGCGTGGTTTGTATTCCAGTTACGAGTTACGGAACAAATGACATTCGTAGATAATTTGTATTTTTCAATATTAAACTTACCCGATAATCATGTAGCTGTCAACTCCGTTGCCCGACAGAATTCTATGGAGGGATACGCCAGCTATCACAATACTAGAAGGGGGTGTATTTACCAGCGCCACCTGTGGCCAGGTACTCAAGTACTTCTTGTTGACACCTCCTCAATTATTCCTCTGTCGTGCTTCCGGCAAGACGTTCTGGGATACGCTTATGTTCTTGGAGTATTTTCACGACTTTGGTGAAGTATTTCTCTTTGATTTCGGCTGTCGCTTTACTGGAAACTTCTATATTAGCTTAGTTAGCTTTTGGAATTAATTTGATTAATTTTGGTGACGAGAGAGTATGAACTCTCGTTCACTTTTCAATGGCCGACCCTTCCCTTAGACGGAAGTGTTGGTGTCTAAGAGAGTATAGACTCTCTTTCTTAATTTTGCTTAACAAAAGTTATAGATTTATTTTATATCTCTCCGCCTCTTATAGGCCTCTTCGATTAACTTCCTTTTATTATAAACTCATTAAAATTAATTTTTATATTTGTTTATATTCGACCTTCCTAATAGTAGGCGGTCTTTTACCGAAGTTAATAAACTTTGAGCCCGTCATTTCGGTTTTACCTGTTAACATATTATGCTATTTCCGCCACAGAGTTTGAAAGATTTTCTTTGACAGTCTCGTACTGTTTTCAAAGCTGAACTAACGTTTTGTTTTGTCTCTGCAGTTGTTGACGTTCAGAACGTTCAACTTGCACTCTATCGTTACGATAGAGAAAGAATGTTCACGGTTTCACGTTGCAGTAAGAGTAACCGTGTCTAGCGTTTTGTTCATTCTTTCTTAACTTAATGGTTTTGATCCTAATAAAGGAACTTTTCAGTTTTTTTCCTTTAACAATAATATGTTTTAACGATATATATGATTGGGCTCTTCTCTCAGGTTCTAAGTCAAGAGAGAGAGAGAGAGAGAGAGAGATAGAGACGGAGGGAGAAAGAGGATAAACGTTTCATTCAAGCCTGCCAGGCGTACGAGTAACGTCGTTATCGTTTTTTGCTCTTCTCCCTAGTCTCTTTAGGGGAAGAAACTAAACGTTTCTAGAGTGATCTAGTGTTTAGTCTCTTTCCAACCACTGAATTATCTTTCATTAGATTTTTCTGTTACATTGTAATTCTGTTTTCGCAATTACTAACTTTGAGAAAGGATAGAATTGCGTATTTCAGGTACAAACCACTTAAAGTTTCGAGTTCAGTGAAATAAGTGCAAACAGAAATCAAAGTGATAAGTGATTAGTGCGTGAGGGTACTTTTGTGCGCGCCAGTCGTCCTCCCAGTCCGGGACCTCTTGCAAGCTCCCAAGCCCAGGGGAGAAGCAATGTCGAAGGGCATAAGGGTTCAGCAGGCCTTGATCGACGCACAGAAGTATTCTCGGTGGTTGTGGGCGTGTCTTACCGAGACCGTCACTCCCACCCGCAGACGATTGAGCCCTTATTTTGCTCGTCTGCAGAAGAGATTAGGGGAGAAAATAAAGGCAGAGTAACGCTGGTCTCAGGTCTCAAGACTTCTTAAACGTTAAGTCCAGACCTATGCCAGACGTACGAAGTTAAAGTTCACAACCCGAATACAGTCATCAGTTGATTACACTCCGCCTAAGAGGAGTAAGGTTCTGCCACAACAGATCTCTGCTGTTAAGGCTTTACCTCAGCAGAACTTAGTGTCTGCCGACCCCAAGTTAACTCTACTGCAGTCCATACAGTCACAACTTTCGGTCTTGATGCGTGAGTGTCGGGCTGAGAGTGTTGCACCTCCTCCTCCGCCTACACTCCCTCCACCTGTTCTCACTCCGCCTGTGCTCGCCCAGCCTGCACCTGCTCCGCCTGTGCTCGCCCAGCCTGCACCTGCTCCGCCTGGTCGCAGCACCATCTGCCAGGCGTACGATGTTGTGAACTCTACTACAGTCCATGCAAGCACAGCTTTCGGACTTGATGAGTGAGTGTCGGGCTGAGAGTGTTGCTCCTCCGCCTCCGCCTACACTCCCTCCTCCTACACTCGCTCCGCCTGATCACAGTACCATCTGCCAGGCGTACGATGTTGTGGACTCTACTACAGTCCATGCAAGCACAGCTTTCGGACTTGATGAGTGAGTGTCGGGCTGAGAGTGTTGCTCCTCCGCCTCCGCCTACACTCCCTCCTCCTACTCTCGCTCCGCCTGATCACAGTACCATCTGCCAGGCGTATGATGTTGTGGACTCTACTACAGTCCATGCAAGCACAGCTTTCGGACTTGATGCGTGAGTGTCGGGCTGAGAGTGTTGCTCCTCCGCCTCCGCCTACACTCCCTCCACCTACACTCGCTCCGCCTGATCGCAGTACCACCTGCCAGCAGTTCCACCTGCCAGGCGTACGATGTTGAGACACGTGCTGAGTTTGCTGTTCCCTGTGGTGTTCAGCCTCCGCCTTTCTTAAGGCAACCTTTACATTGGGATCAGGAGGATTATACCTCTCTTCCTCCGCCTCCACTTGCTGCTCCACCAGTGATGCAACACTCGGTTGAGGTACAACAACCTCTCCCGTCCATGAGTCAGTTTCCTCAGCTCTTGCTGCAGCGAGCTCAACCCTCCATAAGGCAAGCACCACAACACCTTAGCCTTGCGCCTCAGGAGCCTCAGCTTGCGAGACATTTACCTTGTTCTGCGCAGCCTCTTCCTCATCGCGCTCCGCTCACACCACAGGAACTGGAACTTGCTACTCCGCTTCCGCCAACCGCTCAGCAAGCGCAACCCTTGGGTTCAACCACTCATGCTAGGAGTCAGCCTCCTCCACCCATGCGCCTTCCTTCTGCTTGTCTTTTATTCAGCCTTTGCAGACTGAGCCTCAGGTGTTCCCTCATCGGAGTCTTGAAGAGGAAACCACACTATTGTTGTTCCAGCTCGTTCTGACTCTGCTGTTCAGCATACCATGGTTTAAACCCCATGCAAGCATGCATAAAGCACTCTAGCACTGGTCATGGAATTTCTGAGAAATGTTAAACGCCATGCACACGCTCTGCTTTCCTTTCAGCAGGCTCTGCTTACAGCAGGCTCTGCTTACTACATGCTCAGCATTCAGCATGCTCTGCATTCAGCATGCTCTGCATACAACATGCTCTGCATACAGCATGCTCTGCATTCAGCATGCTCTGCATACAACATGCTCTACATACAGCATGCTCTGCATACAGCATACTCTGCATACATCATGCTCTGCATACCTTACCACATGCTTCTCAACACATCTTGGGTTGTTGCCAACTCACTAGACTGTCAAGCAGTTTCATAACGTTGCCTTCTAGTCTGCTGCTTTGCACCAGTGAACCCTCACTCAGAGAACTTAGCTTTTCTAGGATAAGGTCCCTGTAGATGAGAAAGTTCTTTTCTCCCTCCTTCTGATATTCCCTTGAGGACTCTGTCATTTGGAGGGAGCCTTTAGCTGCATAACCTCTTATGGACTTTTATTTAAGCATAACATGCTTACAGGGAAGGTAATGGTTACACTTCAGCCGCTAATCCCGTCTGTTACCACACCTGCTCCCATAGACCTTGAGCTGTGTTGCATGACATGCAGTCCAAGCTTAGTCCTTGTTAGAGGATTTTTTGTTTACGGAGTCAATGTGTCACGGGGAAGACGTTCAACAACCAACAGAAGGGACTTGTTGTGACGCAGTGCGGCAACCTCAGCAACCCGTTAAGGAGTTGTCTGTACGACCCAGACAGTCTAGACAGATTCGGGTTGTCACTGTACTTCCTCGCTTGCCCATGATTGACAGTTTACAGACTGTGCAGCAGTATCATGATCTTGTGTCCGGCTCCGTCAGACGACTGGCTTTTAAGAGCTCCCTCAAGTCGTCGCTGTCTGGAGATTTTCAAATGGACTATGGATCTGACCAAGGAACTGGGCCTCCTGGTCAATTTTGAGGAGTCTCAGCTCGTTCCATCCCAGACCATTGTCTCCTTGGGTATGGATCTTCAGAGTCGAGCTTTTCGGACTTGTCCGTCGGCCCCAAGGATCTTCCAAGCCCTAGAATGCATCCAGAGCATGCTGAGAAGGAACCGATGCTTTGTCAGGCAGTGGATGAGTCTAACAGGGACACTTTCATCGCTGGCCCTGTTCATCGAGTTAGGGAGACTCCACCTCCGCCCCCTTCAGTATCATCTAGCTGCTCACTGGATAAAGGACATGACGCTAGAGACGGGCTCAGTTCCTGTTTCCGAAGAGATGAGGTCTACTCTAACGTGGTGGAAGAACAGCATTCTTCTCAAGGAAGGTCTACCTTTGGCTGTTCAGACCTCCGACCACCGTCTCTTCTCGGACGCATCGGACACGGGCTGGGGTGCGACACTGGACGGACAGGAATGCTCGGGAACATGGAATCAGGAGCAAAGGACACTTCACATCTATTGCAAGGAGTTGTTGGCAGTTCATTTGGCCTTGATAAACTTCAAGTCCCTCCAGCTTAACAAGGTGGTGGAGGTGAACTCCGACTACACCACAGCCTTGGCTTACATCTCCAAGCAGGGAGGGACTCATTCGAGGAAGTTGTTCGAGATCGCAAGGGACCTCCTCATTTGGTCAAAAGATCGAAAGCTCACGCTGGTAACGAGGCTCATTCAGGGCGATATGAATGTCATGGCAGATCGCCTCAGCCGGAAGGGTCAGGTCTTCCCCACAGAGTGGACCCTTCACAAGAATGTTTGCAGCAGACTTTGGGCCCTGTGGGGTCAGCCAACCATAGATCTATTCGCTACCTCGATGACCAAGAGGCTCCTCTTGTATTGTTCTCCGATTCCAGACCCAGCAGCAGTTCGCGTGGATGCCTTTCTGCTGGATTGGTCCCATCTCAACCTGTATGCATTCCCGCCGTTCAAGATTGTCAACAGGGTACTTCAGAAGTTCGCCTCTCACAAAGGGACACGGCTGACGTTGGTTGCTCCCCTCTGGCCCGCGAGAGAATGGTTCACTGAGGTACTGCAATGGCTGGTCGACGTTCCCAGGACTCTTCCTCCTAGAGTGGACCTTCTGCGTCAACCTCACGTAAAGAAGGTACACCCAACCTCCACGCTCTTCGTCTGACTGCCTTCAGACTATCGAAAGACTCTCAAGAGCTAGAGGCTTTTCGAAGGAGGCAGCCAGAGCGATTGCCAGAGCAAGGACGACATCCACTCTCAGAGTCTATCAGTCTTAATGGGAAGTCTTCCGAAGCTGGTGCAAGGCCAATGCAGTTTTCCTCAACCAGTACCAATGTAACCCAGATTGCTGACTTCCTGTTACATCTAAGGAACGTAAGATCCCTATCAGCTCCTACGATCAAGGGTTACAGAAGTTTGTTGGCAGCGGTTTTCCGCCACAGAGGCTTGGATCTTTCCTCCAACAAAGATCTACAGGACCTCCTTAGGTCTTTTGAGACCTCAAAGGAACGTCGGTTGTCCACTCCAGGCTGGAATCTAGACGTGGTCCTAAGGTTCCTAATGTCATCAGGATTTGAACCGCTCCAATCAGCCTCTTTTAAGGACCTCACATTAAAAACTCTTTTCCTCGTGTGCTTAGCAACAGGTAAAAGAGTAAGTGAGATCCACGCCTTCAGCAGGAACATAGGTTTCACATCTGAAACGGCTACATGTTCCTTGCAGCTCGGTTTTTTGGCTAAAAACGAGCTTCCTTCCCGTCCTTGGCCTAAGTCGTTCGAGATCCCAAGCCTGTCCAACATGGTGGGGAACGAACTGGAGAGAGTACTTTGCCCAGTTAGAGCTCTTAAGTACTATCTAAGAAGGTCAAAACCATCACGAGGACAATCAGAAGCCTTATGGTGTGCTATCAAGAAGCCTTCTCTACCAATGTCTAAGAACTCAGTTTCTTACTACATCAGGCTTCTGATTAGAGAAGCAAATTCTCATCTGAAGGAAGAAGACCTTGCTTTGCTGAAGGTAAGGACACATGAAGTGAGAGCTGTGGCTACTTCAGTGGCCTTCAAACAGAACCGTTCTCTGCAGAGTGTTATGGATGCAACCTATTGGAGAAACAAGTCAGTGTTCGCATCATTCTATCTCAAAGATGTCCAGTCTCTTTACGAGTACTGCTACACCCTGGGTCCATTCGTAGCAACGAATGCAGTAGTAGGCGAGGGCTCAGCCACTACATTCCCATAATCCCATAACTTTTTAACCTTTCTCTTGAATACTTTTTATGGGTTGTACGGTCGGCTAAGAAGCCTTCCACATCCTTGTTGACGGGTGGTCAATTCTTTCTTGAGAAGCGCCAAGGTTAAAGGTTGTGATGAGGTCCTTTAGTATGGGTTGCAGCCCTGTATACTTTAGCACCTTTGAGTTGATTCAGCCTCCCAAGAGGAACGCTGCGCTCAGTAAGGAAGACGATCTTATTAAAGGCAGAGTAACGGTTCAAGTCGACTTCCTTACCAGGTACTTATTATTTCATTGTTATTGTGGATAACTGATTATATGAAATATGGGATACTTAGCTATCCTTTAATCTTGTACACTGGTTTTCACCCACCCCCCTGGGTGTGAATCAGCTACATGATTATCGGGTAAGTTTAATATTGAAAAATGTTATTTTTATTAATAAAATAAATTTTTGAATATACTTACCCGATAATCATGATTTAATCGACCCTCCCTTCCTCCCCATAGAGAACCAGTGGACCGAGGAATAATTGAGGAGGTGTCAACAAGAAGTACTTGAGTACCTGGCCACAGGTGGCGCTGGTAAATACACCCCCTTCTAGTATTGTGATAGCTGGCGTATCCCTCCATAGAATTCTGTCGGGCAACGGAGTTGACAGCTACATGATTATCGGGTAAGTATATTCAAAAATTTATTTTATTAATAAAAATAACATTTTTCCTAACTATACAAACCTTAGCTATTCAACCAAACTTGCCCGCCAGCCCTATCCCCCTTGAAGTCCTACCTCCAAGCAGTGAGCTCAAGCACAGGTGTGTGAGAGGGGAGGGGTAGCAAGCTACCCTCCCTTACCCCCGCTAACTAGCGGTGTGGGTAGTAAACCCTCGTTAAAAATTAATGGCTCGTCATTTCAGCTACACCGAAAGTAATACCCCTATTAAATAGCTAAGGTTTGTATAGTTAGGAAAAATGCAAATTATCTATGAATTTGTCATATTTCATCATTATCCAATCTTTCAAGCAGTGGTATTCCCATAATCCACCTTGGCATTCTCATCTCTGTTCTCTCACGCTTTGCTTCCTCATTTTGTCTTTGAGCCCAAGTTTCCGATCCAAACTGTACATTAACACTGTTCTTATTACTGTACTATAAATCTTGACTTCAAGTTTTGATTGGCATTCTCTTATCACATAACACTCCCGCTACCTCCCTCCACTTCCCCCAAGCTGCTTTTATCCTAATCTTACTTTCAGCCTTGCATCCTCCCTCCCGACCTATAGTAAATCCCAAGTATCTGAAATGTTCCACCCGTTTCATAACCGAGCCTCTACAGGTAAATCACCTCCTTTTAATAACAGATAACTAAGGATGAGTCTCCTGTCAAAGGATCATGGTTTGTATTCATTTAGGAACAAATCACAAATGTTTTAAAGTGATTTTTTTTTCTCCTATCCATACAAACCTGAGTTTTTTTAAATTACAAGGCATGCATCAACCACCCCGCGAATCATAGGTTAAAGGGCAAAGTTAGGGTTGCTCCACTTGACAGTTGGGTGGGGCTTACCCTTCGCTGAATCATACTACTATTAAAGGGCTGAGTTTTGCATAATTAGGAAAAATACAAATTACTTTAAAAAGATAATTTTTCCTGATGTATTTATACTGTAGTTTTGGCATGATCAGTGGGCTGTAGGTTGCATAATCATAAGTAAGGAAATTGGCTGTTCAATTTATTTGAGGTTTTCTGTAGACAGAAGCAAGTTTCATTTGTTATGAAATATCATAGTTGTACCTTAGAAAGCTAGATTTGTAATAAAGTTAAGTGATATTGCAAGTATACTAAGCAAAAGAAGTATTGCATTGAAGGTGAGTGGGACATATTACCTGGATACTTTGTTTCTGACAGCAGATAGACAAGTGTTTCTTAAATTATTTAGTAATGATCTTTGACATTTAAAAAATCTTGATATTTATTATACTGTATGCTAGATGTTTTCAAATTTAAATTGAATATTCTCAAAAATTATTAACATCACTAGACGTTTCTGGCTGTTAACTGCGTATAGCTCATGCTGTTGTGGGGTTGTACTATATTGTGTGTACGGTATGTACAGTACTGTATAGGTATACTGTGCTATGTTGATTGAAGGCATCCAATAGAATCTTATTTAAGCAGTCTGCTTTACCAGTTTTCATTGAGTACGGTAATAAAGAGAGTCACCAGAGAAACTTAGGCATGATAATATGTTTGTCTTGAACTGATGTGTAGGGTATGACCAGAAGTGGAGATTATTCAACAATTTTTTACCAAAAAATTAATTACGGATGTTACATAGCAGTGTGTATGGTGCAGGGATATACAGTATAATAGTGATGTACACTTGCTCTAGGATCACCTCGAGCATTTTCTTTGGTCGCCATTTTTATGGGGCAGTACTGTACATCCATGTAATAGTACAGTACAGTGCTCTGTACAGTTTGTACACTCTCCTAATCAATATATATTTGTTTCTATACAAGTACAAATCCTCATCTTTTAACAGGAGTGTGCTTTAAGCAAAGCTGGATATGGCTGCTAAAACTTTAACAAGGGGGGGGTGTAGTACAGTAGTTACAGATAGGTGGCAGGGAAGCCCCGACCACCTGACAGGTCACTAAGCCCTCACTTTGTTTTCACCCGCTGGATAGTACTAACGTACTACCGGTGCCCTCAACTGGCTGTTTTAATCTTTTTTTATTTCTTTTAGATAATTGTGTTAGTAGATTGTCATCAGCAAGGGATATTTAGAAGGAAGAACGGATTTTTTAACAGATCGTCGTTAGCAAGGGATATTTAGAAGGAGGGACAGTTGTGGCAGCAGATCGTTGTCAGCAAGGGATATTTAGAAGGCAGAACAGATTTCCAGTGGTTTCCCAATAAATGTAGCTATTTGCCAGTTTTGTGGCAGTATTAACATTCTTGTTCCAGCTAAATACCATATCTATTGGCCGTTTATTCTCTCGCTTGTGTGGCCTGATGACGACGATAAAAAAATTTTCCTAAGGCTGTTGGTATTCTTTGATGTACAGCGTCAGTGGAAGAAAGTTTTACGGCCAACGAGTGTGAAGTACAAGGGCAGCTCTTTCAGTGTTGTATCATCTGAATCATAGAGTTCAGGTGATTTCTTTTCTGTTGGAGCATAATCATCGGCCTGAACGACTTAGAAGGAGAACTTCAAGTTCCTCCTCTATTTCTGCCTTTGTCATCACACTACAGGTCAGGATAGAAGGGCCTTTTATAGTAAAAAAAGTCCAAAGCCCAATCAATAGGAGTTGCATGTGTGTGATTCTTACTGTCTCTCTCTGTGGGAAAGAGATTTCTGCTTCAAGAATCCCCTTGACTCGAGGCAAAGAACTCCTTTGCATCCACTCCCTCTTCTGTTTGTACATAACACCACAAGAGCTCTCCTGTGTGCACTTTCATGTTTGCGTGGGCTAGTGCTTCCTAACCTGTTTGTGTGTTCGTTCCTGTGCACCTGTTCGTGTGTTCTTTCCTGTGCTCAATTTCCCAAGAATGGTTTCCTGTGCACTTGTGTGCCCTCACCTATTTGTATTGCTTTCTAGCAAGGCCAGAGACTTGAAAGTTCTATGTTCCCGAGCATGTCCTAGAAATACTAGAAGACTTCACTAGATCACCTTACACAGGTTCCCTTCTGATACATCTGGAAATGTACAACGCACTGGATCCTTACTAGATCCACGCCCACAGGTTTCCCAAAAACAAGAACGCTATGCGTGCACCAGATCACTACCCTCACACACAATATTCTTTCAGAGATTCTACCATGCTCTGAGACCGTACAAGATAGATATCTTTGAAAATTTTCAGGAAGACCAGTCAATAATATGCAACTTCTACCATTTTCCTCTCCATGGGAGAGACAGTGGGGTACCAATTACAGTATATGTGTTGGTGTGTGGTACAGATGTTCACACACCTGCTAACTGTGCTCTTTTCTCATTAGAACGAGTATACGCACTGCCAGTAGGAATAAAAGGCCACACCCTCCTTTCCCCTTCCTAGATGATCTCTTTCTCTCTCTCACTTTCGGGAGGGAGAAGCGGTACGTGTTGAGAATTAGCCCTTCCAGGAACAAACATTGGTATGCGCCACTATGTCCCCAGTAAATTTGCTCCTCATTTGCGAGGTGATAGAGCATCATTATGTGATATAGATATTCATTTACCAGCTAACTGTTTTCTGTTTTTCACGAGAAGATCACATGCTTTACCGATAGGATAGGGGCTGTGCCCTTCCTTCTGCACTGGTGTTTGGTCCCATACCAAATATAGTACTCTTGATTGAGTGCTATTCATCATCGCAAGAAAAAGGCGTTGTTTAAGATGTCCGATCAACGTAGCTATGTGTCGCCTGTGATCTACCCCCACTTATATAAGGAGTAGCAGTACGTACCAAGATTGTACCCAGCTCTGAGTGGCACATGATATAAGGACTCTGCTCTAAATGTTCTTTGGGACTGCTCCCCACATACTTGTTGGATAGATGGTGCATACTGGGTATGTATCATTTTGCCCATTCGAGTGATGAGGACGCCTCTGACCGATCTTTCTTCATTTACACGTGGAAGTATGGTACATACTGTACCAGGAATGTAACTACTCCAAAGGACAACCCGAGTACATTCTCCTCTCGTGCTGTATTGGAAGTGCTTCCTTCACAGAGAATACAGTACAGTATGTCTGGGTATGGGTTTCACTGTGTTTGTTCAACATAACACAATTAGATACTGCATATGTTCTAAAGAGATTTTCAGGTCACAAAATTGGTACCTATCTGCTTTGTTGAAGTTTTCCTGGTAAATGATACTGGTTGAAGAAGAACCTATTATCATTATCATTGTTTGTACAGGCTATGAGATCTTCCTTTCACGAGTTCAGAGGTTTCCTTGTGCTCTTTCCCTTTGTGTTTCTTCTTCGCAGGAAAGTTTCAATTGTGTTCTACACCGGTAAGATGGGTCTCCTCTCACTTGTTTTCCCCGATCATCATTTCCCACAGGATTGGCCACGATTGGGAATCATACAAAAGATAACTGCAATCAAGAAAAATACAATAGATAGCTACGATCGGGAACCATACGTTTGGTAGCTGCAGTCTGGAATCATGTGATAGACCACCGAAATTGGGAATCAGGCTGTTCAAAATCTCACAACCAGGAACCACATGATTTGGAATAATGCAAGTAGGATTCACACAATCGGAATTTACGCTTGTTCTTCAGGTGATCATTACCTTTGTGTCCAGGTAATTGCTTTAGTTCACCTACTTTTGTTATCTTCTCCTTCGTAGCACTCATACTGAATAGAAGAGAAGGATAAAGAGGTCACTAAAGCACAGGACGACCGTTATCGCAGTGTCTTTTGAAGCTTCGACTGGTTGGTTTCATGAGACTGATTATGAGCAATGCTTATTAGTACTTAGGTCGCTTCCTTCTCTCTCCTGCTTGTGGATGTTCTCGAAAAGATTTGGTGACACTATCACTACTACTCACAGACTAAGATATTCATACACTCAGAGACCGAACCATGACTTAGTTTTCCAAGATGTCAAGATCTTCCAACTCTGTCGCAGCGGTTGGACCAGGTGACTTCAAATCCAATCTCAGCACATGTACAAGCACTGAAATGCCACATCGCACTGTCAAGGTTGTTAGCAAGAATCCTCTCCAATCAAGGACAGGTATTCGATCACCCTCTTCCGTCCAAGGATGCTGGTATCCTTGGCCTTGTGATGGTTACTCAATAGATTTTGTAGCAAACTTAGTTCCCTTCACAGGACAAGATACTGTATACCTAATCTAAGATAGCAGTCACGATGTAAGTCAACATTGAGCCCATCTACCGCTTCTTTCTCACCATTCCTTGGTGTGAAGCAGTCACTCGTTGTTATTTGCTGGATCAGATGTTAGATGTAGGGGAGCCACATAATTTGACAAATTTTTTTATAAATAAGTTTTTAGAAGTTTTTCCCCCATTATCTCAAACAAAAGGGGAGGATAGCCAAATGGATGCAACAAAGTTTTCATAATGACCTTATATTCTGACAACATATTTTCCACATAGGTATAGGATTTCCTTGACCATCTTATCTGTTTCTGGAAGTGACGTAGCCTAACACCTAACATCTTCATGCCCAGGTCCTTGGAAGGTTGACAGGAGTCTTCACTTTTGCTCCTGTACATTACCAAATTTCTTGGAACTTCCAATTTGGTTATAAGGACTTCCCTCCCTCCTAAGGATAAGTCTCTTATTAAAGGACAATGATTTGTATTTGTTAAGGAACAAATCACAAATTTTAAAAGTAATTTGTATGAAGGCAAAGTGGTGGCCACGTTGCCAGTCAGGTGGGCGGGACTTCCTTGTCACCCTGAGGTAGCTATCGCCACCTCGTTAAGGTTTTAACAGCTGTATCGAGCTTCATTGTAAGCATAAGCATACTCCTATTAAAGGATTTGGGTTTGTATAGTTAGGAAATATACAAATTCCCTTTAAAAATTTTATTTGTTTTCAGATAAAAAAGGAATACAGAGAAGAGAAGATGGAAACCTATGGGTATACAAGTCAAACCAGTGAAAGCTCACAAACTTCAGGAAGCAGTGAATCAAGTAGTACTGATTCAGAAAGCAGTGGTAGTACTGGAAGGAAGCGGAAACATATAAAGAAAAAGAGTAAATATAAGAGGGAAAAAAAGAAACGTAGTGATACTGAAGAGGAACCTGAGTATATTGAAAGAGAAAAGAGAAAAAAGAAAAAACATGTGAAACACAAAGATGATGATGAAGATTCTTCCGATGAAGAACACGAAAGGTCTGAGGAGCGTAAACACAGGAGCAGGAAGCATAGTAAACATCATCACCGGAAGCACAAACACAAACATCGACGCCATCGCCACCATCGTTCAGAAGAGGAGTACCAAGAAAAAAGACGAGGAGCTTCTCTTGAAAGAACAGATAACAGAAAGGAAAGAGAAGATTGGGAAGAAAGAAAGCCCATCTATGAAAAGGGTGAGAAGGAGAGAAAAATTGACAAGAATGGTGATAGGAGAGTTAAAAAGGAGGAGAAGCGAAGTAAAGAAAGAGGAGAGAGCAGGTATTGTATATGTATTAGAGTTTGTAGAAGATACATTTTTTTATACTGTTGTAGAGTACTGTAACCTAGCTACATTTTTAGAGTAACAGAATCTGTATACGCAATACTAATAATAAAAGATCATCTTTAAGTAACTATACCATATGTTAGCTACTTGTTGATCAGGTGGATATTAAGTAGAAGGTTGGATTTTAATAGGGTGATATAAAATCAGATATGGTACAGTTACAAATCAGTGGTAGCGGATTAAAGAGAAACTGCTCCCATCTGTTAATGTTTACATCCCAGTTTGTTGAATCTCACTATAACGTCCACCTTGCACCACCCTGAGGTGGATTAAAGATCTTAATTTAGGTTCGAATAAGTAGAAAGGTCATGATGATTTAGGAAAACTAATTGTGCCAACACCAGTCCCGCTCATAACAATATTGATCATTATTTGCTTGCTTATTTCTTTATTGTTTCTTTTTTTTTTTGTTTTATTTGTTGTGCAGTGATTTATTTGTGTTTGTCATAATGTAGATTTTAATCCCTTACTGTACATCACAGACATAGATACAGTAATTTCTCTATAATGCCATGCTTGGAAGGGGTAGGTCTTACAGGTTAGCAGTCTGATTAAGCAATTCTTATACGTTTACTTAAAAAGATTCAACAGCCAAAGCGATCGTAATTTATCGCCTGGAAAATGTTCTTTTATACTATAGTAAATTTATTAGAGATTTTAATGGTAACTATATGAGCTGATAGTTTTATTTGGAAGCCATAATTAAAAAAATATTTAAATTGCATTTGAAAACTGAGAAAAGAGCTGTTGGTGATCACCTCAGGTTTCATTTTATGGGAATGATCAGCAGTTGATTAGAATCAATATAGTCATCATTAAGAATAGCATAAAAGTATTATCAATGTTTTACATATACAGTATTCTCAGTTTCTCTTGTACTGAGTCAAGAAGGCTAGGTCTTTTGCTGTGTAGTAAGCTTTCATGGAATAGACTGCCCATGGGAAGAAAATAAAAGAAATAGTCAAAATGTCACTGCTAAATGAAGTATTTGGATGTAGAAAAATCTTTTTTGGGGGGTTAAAGTACTATATTTAAATTTGATATGGTTGAAGATATAACTTCAATCTTTTTATTACTTTGCATTTTTTATACAGTATGCATCTCTAGAGAACAGGTCCTCTATGCAAATGTACAAGTAACAAATATACCAGATTAAACAGGTCATACAATTGACAGTACTGTATTGTCATTTTACAAATTCAGTATTGTGGGACTGATACTAAAATGACTTCAGTAATTTGTAATTTAGTTAGGTAAGCTAAAGACTTTTTATTTCTTGTTATTTTTTCTTATCAAATAGATTATGGAAGGAGAAAGTGCAGGAAAGCTTGAGGAAGGATATAAAATTTACTATGGGAGATGCAAGGAAAAACAGAGTAGGAATTATTCTCCATCTAGATTTGCAGGAGTATGTCACAGAGGTTCAGCGTATAAGTGATGAACTCATGGGCTTAAAGTTGGTGAATGATAAGAGTATGGCATATCATCTTAGCATGTGCCCTTTAACAAAAGTCTAGTGAAGAGAGGGAAGAATTCACAGGAAAGTTAGAAGAATATATAAAAAGAGTTCCAAGAAGTGAACTATTAGTGTTGCCTGAAGACATGTTGTCACTAGATGAGATTAGAGGGCGTTGAAGGAATACATGGAGGTAGAGGTCTCGCAAGAAGAAACCAAGGATGTGAAAGAATTTTATGATTAGCGGAAACTATTAATCTGTTGTTCTTGAATATGCAGTTTGAGAAAAGGAGAATAATCTAGTAACATGTAAAGATGGACAAAATGAGACACAAATTGACTATGTTTTGGTTAGGAAGCAAGACAAGAAAGAAAGGAAGACAAGAAAATGTCTATGAATTATACGATTATTCAAAATGAATCTGTTGTAGCTCAATATAAACTAGTGGTGGCAGATTTAAGGTTAAAAGTAATAAGGAAAAGAAAAGTCCCAGCCACAAATAAAAAGATCAAAACTTGAAAGCTAAAGGATGAAAAACCAAGAAATTTCAGTAGAGAGGAAAGAGTCAGAAAGGCGATATTTATATGGAATGTCAGATTTGCCTGAAAATATATGGAATGGTTTGAAATAGATTGTGGTGCCAGCAGCAACAGAGGTGTGGAGAAGGACAAGTGGTGAACAATAACAGGAAAAAGAAACATGGTGGAATCAAGAGGTTCAGACAGCTGTGAAGGAAAAGAGCATAGCCAGGAGGAGGTGTTAAAACGATAATTACTACCCAACTAGTGAGGTATATAGATGGATAAAGAGTGAAACAAAGAGAATTGTAGCTATTGCAAAGGGAGAAGCCAGGAGAGAGTGGTATGAGGTGATGGGTACACTAGAGAGAAAAGTTTATGTACTGAATTGCAGAGGCGTGATGAAAAGTCAAGCAGGATGTAGGAGAGGTAGGCTTTATTAAAGATGAAATTGAAAATACCTTAATTGAGGAAGTAGTCAAGAGAAGATCTAAAGACTATATTTCACACCTATTAAACACAGATTGAGTTTGAAGAACTGGAAAATGTATCTCCAGTAGAAGGACCAGTAGCAAACATCATAATTTAGAATGAAATCTAGAATGCTGTAAAGAAAGGAAAAGTAAATAAAGCTGCAAGAAAATCAGAGATAACAATAAAAATGATTAAGTCATTGGGAAATCTAGGCAAAGAGTGAATACACACACTATTGGAAAAGATGATGGGATGAGGAAATACTAAGGACGAAGAAGATAGTTGGATGATTTAATTGTCTGAGCAAAAAGATTCTTGATCCTTGTCGTTATAGACACTATCGTCAGAATTAAGGAACAACAAAGGATTTTGGGAACTGATTTTTGCTGCTGACAGAATAAAACTACAAGAAAGGTTTTTAGCATGGAAAGTAGCCCTCTAAAGGAAGAGATTGAAAATGAACATGGGAAAGACAAAGCTAATGATTGGTAGTAGAGGAGGACATGAAGTTGATATCCAAGTGGAAGATGATACAGTGCCTAAACAGAAAGAGTTTAACTATGTGGGATCAATGATAAGAGGAGGGCAGTAATAAGAAAGCAGTGAGAGCAAATAAAGGGAGAATGGCAAAAATTGAGAGAAGTAATTGGAGTTTTTTAAGACAAGAAGATGCCATTAAGACTCAAAATGATTTACTAGACGATTATCGGGCCCAGAACCGAGATGATGATGGTGAAATGAATTGTTGGAATATCACTAATGGAAAGGAGGGAGAGTCAAGATATAAGAAGAATGTGTTATATATTGAATGTAAAAGATAAGGCTGGGGAAGTTTGTCTCGAGATACTATGGCCATGTAATAAGAAGTGAGGAGGTTGAACCAATCAGGAGAGCCAAGAATATTCCAGTGATGGGGAGTGTGGGTTGTCACCGGATCAGATGGATGGATATGTTGAGGAGGGATATGGATAGGTTGGGACATAGAGGAAGAAAATGAAAGAAATGAAAATAGATGCAGAAATTGGACTTGAGCTGCCAGCCCTGCTGTACAGTGGGACTAATAAGATTGAAAGTTTTATTTATTTTTAGACTTGGGAATTGTTGTTCATTAGTCAACATTGTAATCAGTTTTAAATTCTTTACAATGCTACGACTGTCTTTACAGTATTTGTATTGTAGTGTTTTGATGTTTATGAGATTTGTGAAAGGTAGGAAAGTGATAGGTATTTCCTGTTTCAGTATTAAAATATCCTCTCTGTGAACCTTGCAGGCAAGTGAAAAGCAAGTGGGATGAGGATGGTGATGTTCAGTATAGTTTAAACAAACGTATAAAGCCTGATCCAGATGCAGAGGAAGCTCGAGAACATTCTAGAGTCAGACAAGATAGAGAGGTTAAAAAACGGAGAGACAGAGAAGAGGGATCAGAAAATGGCAGGTAAAACAATGGGCAGTCTTTATTTTTATGAAGTAAATTGTAGCCCTAATGGTGGTAGTTATTTTTCGTTAATAAAAATACTTAAGTTTGTTCCTACACACAACGAAACCTTTGTCCTTTAAGAGGAGTATGCTTTCAGCAAAGCTGGATACGTCTTTTAAAACCTTAATGAGGCAGGAGTTACTGCTTGGTGGCAGTGAAGTCCCACCCATCTGCCATGCTACTGAACCCTTACTTTGTTTTTAGCCATCAGATAGTACATATGTACTTCCAGCACCCTCAACTGGGTGTTTTAGTCATTTGCATTTCCTTTTTAAGTAATTGTGTCAGCAGATCATTGTTAATGAATAATATTTAGAAGAAAGGACAGATTTCCTGTGGTTTCCATATAACTTGTAGCTGTGTGACAGTTTTCTGCTGATATCCACGTAGTTGTTCCTGTTCGACAACATTCCTGTTTACTGTTTATTCCCTCTCTTGTGTTGCCTGGTGACGAGTACGTATTTCTAAGAAAGTTTCTAATTTTTAGACATATATGTGCGCAGTCAGAAGAAGGAGGAGGGTTTTTGGCCGCCATGTGTGATGCTGAAGGGTGGCTTCTTCCTTCAGTGTTCTCTTATTCCTGGAAAGGCTTTAAGAGTGTATCACCTTATTGTGGAAACGGCATGACTTTTATCTTTGCCACAAGTCATTCTGAAGAATAAAGAATCTCCACCACTTTGGTTCAGGAGTTTGGGTACAGCATCTCGAACCCAAACGTTTCCGACTTCAAGAAGTGAATAGTGGGAACCAGAATGACTGCCTTCTGATTCTGGGAGGATAGTACAATTCCTCCTACATGGAAAGAATGGGGGGGAAGAAAATCGTAGAACACTGTTTCTTTCTGGCTTTGTAAGTCAGGCAAACATCCTTTCTTTACTGGTGAGGAGACAGGGATCATCCTGGATTTATGCACTCAAAGTCATAATTGTTGGATCTTTGTCAACTCTCCGGAAGACCCTGTCATTGCCACAATTCTTGAAGACCAGAGTCTGGTAATGACAGATCCATCTCTGTCCATTACTTATGGAGTATACCCACAGGTCTCTGGATACCAGTATCCTTGGCCCGGTGGTAATTCAGATGATTGCAGAGCAAACCTATGTCCTTCACAGGACAACAAACATCTTGTCTAAAGGCGGGTTTACATGGTCAAACGGTTCAACAGACAAGTGTTTGAAGTGATATTTGAAAGTGTGAAGAGGGTATATGGTTGTCGAACGGTTCGAAGAAAGTCTGTTCTTGTCTGACTTTTATGGGCGGAGCTTCGTTATCGACAACCCTTATGCATTTGTGGCTGACTCCACCTCTTCAAAGCGTTTGACAAGCAAGTTTGGCAACAGGGTTCGACGAACCGTTCGACCATATAAACCCCACTTAAGATAGAGGTCATGATGTAAGCATAGAATGAGAGGTAAATAGACTGGTCCTTATAACCCCTTCTTTCTTCGCCTTTCTTGGGATGCGACAGTTGCTTCGTTATTTACTGGATCAGATGCTAGAGGTAGGGAAGCCGCTAACAACTTTTTATTAATGGAAGTTTTGTTTAGGAGTTTCTTTCCTATCATCCCAGAAGAGGGGGATGGCCAAGTGTATGTATTAGTGTGCTTCTGTTATTAACACACATTGAGTATGTGTTGTTTGAGATGTTGAGTCTTGAATTAAAGTCCAGCATTGTAACTTCATTCGTCTAGGAAGACACCTGCATCCGTTGACGACACAATCTTTCACACGGTATGCATTTGTGTTTATGCTTCAGAAAAATTTTACATTGCTGAGGGATGCAAAATACATCCTGTTATGATTTTATCTGACTACAGCAAATCTCACGCTAGCTGCTTCTTCCACAATGACAGATTACGTTATGTGTTTTAAACATGTAATAACTAACTATTACATATGCAGCCTATTTTCATAATAACCATACACTCTGACAACATGGATATAGGTTTTCCTTGACAATCTATCAGTGCCTGGTAGTCACCTAATCCAACACCTGCATTTCATTCCTAGGTTGTTAGGAGGTTGACAAGTCATAGATTTTGCTCCTGTACAGGCACCAAAGGGCTTAGATTTTACCAAGCTAGTAAACTAGCCAGTTTGGTTATAGTGACTTCCTCTCTCATACTTTGATGGCTGCTTTTCCAGTCCCACACAGCAGGGAAACCCCATTCTCTACAGGACCTCCACTGTCGTTTCTCCAATTAAAGGTCAAGCCTTTGTATTTGTGTAGGAACAAATCACAAATCTTAAAAATAATTTGTATTTTTCTTAACTATTCAAATCTGAGTCCTTTAAGTGTTACTTCCTGCTACAACCACCCCTTAAGTCTATCCTAGGCTGAAGGTCAAGTTGAGGGCTTTTAGTGGCCTGTCGGGTGGGCAAAGCTTCCTCACCACCTAGTAGTAACTATCTCCTATTAGGGTTTCAACAGCTGTATCCAATTTTGCTGAAAACCTACTCTTATTAAAGAACACAGGTTTATATAGTTAAGAAAAATAAAAATTACTTTCTTTTTATTTTGCTGATATAGTAAATAACATCCTATGAAAGTAGGTTAGAAGCCTGTTGGTATGCCTTCTGCCAAATTATACAAATTGACATTGCTTCACTATACTGAATATTTTTCTTATTTCTTCATATTTTTCCATGATTTCTTTAAAAACATTTTTATTTTTCATAATACTTACCTCCTGTATTACCAGTTTTGATTTAAATTATACCACGTGTTTTTAGTACTAATAATATGCCTCTTTTCTTTCTTTACCTAAATTAGTAACTCCTTTCTTTTGTAACAAATGGTGTTGGTTAGTAGGGAGATGGAAAGGTTTGCATTAATGTTGTATTTTTCCTGTTCATTAGATCAATTTAACAATTAGGAAAACCTACTTTACTGCCTTAGACCAAATAAAAAGTCGCAAATAATTTTGCAGTATGATTGAAGATTATTTAATAGTAAATGCAAGTCTTCACTGGCATGAAAAAGCAGAAAACAAATCAAAGGAGTTTAATCTCATAGTAGTGTTATGTGAGTCAGCACAAAAAGCAGCTTGTAATAGCATCACCGTCCCCCCAGGCCAGCACTATGAGGTAATAAATGTGACTTGTTTGATTAAAGTGTTTCTCAATATGAATGAGTCATCGTGTCAGAAATAGGCATGCCCATCTAGCATGGTGGTAAAAGATAACCCCACAACTTAGTCCCTAATAACTTGAAGAAAACACCAATTGTTTAAAATTTTGGGCATTAAGTACCCACACTGTGCAGGTAGAGTGAAAAGTGTTTGTCCACCTTCCTGGCTCCTTCCATGGGTCACTCTGGGATGTCCTGTTCTGCTAAATCTCAGGTAGGTTCCAAGAGCCACAGTGTGATGGTGGTAAAGCATGTGTCTGGTTATAATACTTTTCAGTAGGTCATGGACTTCCACACCTGCCTTTGCTGATGAAGCCAAATGTAGTATGTAACTTATTTGTTCCATGAATACAAATCCTCTTCGTTCATTTGGAGTATGCTTTCAGTGAAGCTGGATATGGCTGTTAAAACTTTAAGGAGGTGGCGGTACTTAATGCTGCGCGGCAGGGAAGCTGCCACTGAGTCCTTATTTTATTTTTAGCTGCCGGATAAAGCGGACTTATTTCCATCTCCCTCAACTGTTTTTTTTTTTAATTTTTTTTTTCTTTTTTTAGATAATTATTAGAAGTTTGTCATTAGCGAGGTATATTTAGAAGGAAGGAGCGATTTCCAGTGGCTTCCCAATAACTGTATTCGGGAGACAGGTTTCTGTGCAAACCTGTCCCTGTCAATATCATCATTCTTGTCCTTGTTAGACAGTATTCCCGTATGCTGCTTATTCCTATGCTTGTATTGCCTGGTTACGACCACGATAACGTATTCCTAAGGAGGTTGGAAATCCTTAGCCATCTGGGCACCATGGGAGGAAGAAGGTTTTATGGCCAACAAGTTTGAAGCACAAGGGCAATTTATTCAGTGATTTCCTGTTTACAGAAAGGCTGTAAGAACGTATCACCTGATTGTTTCATCTGTTCATGGAGTTCCTGTGACCTCTTTCTCGTTGGAGTGTTGTCATTGGCCTGAACTACTTAGAAGAACTTCAAGATTCTCCTCCACTTCTGCCTCACCTTCATCTCATCACACTGTCGGTTAGGATAGATGGGTTCTGCCTTTCCTTTCTCCTTTCTGGACGAAGTCCATAGACCGATCTATAGAAGTTGAATACTCATGACTCCTACCATTTCTCACCTTGCCAGAGACAGTGGTGACCCAAGAGTCCATGGGACCCATCACATTAGGTTCATGTGCGCACTTTCCTGTGGGAGCGTGCTTTCTTACGTTTAAGTGAACGTGTCCACAACAGCTGTCTTTTGCTTGCACCCTAACCTGGTCGCACACTTGGTCCACCCTTATATGTTCCTGTGGGCCCACAATTGCTTTACTTTGTGCTTGCCCATGAGCGCTCTCCCATGCTTTCGGCCATCAGTACGCACTTCTGAGCAGTCTTCCACTCCCAAGTGCGCGAGTCCGCCTGCTAGAGCTCTACTGCACATGCGCTCCCTCAAGATCTCTCCTGTACATGTGATCCCTCAGCTGTTCGCATGCTCACTCGGCCCTCATCTGTCCATGCATGACCATGAGCTGTCTCCCGTGCTGGTGCCACGAGTCCTCTCCCGTGCCTGTGGCCAAGAATGCTTTCCTGTGTGTGGCCATTTTAGTCAACTCTTTGAGTGAAGAAGTCAATTACAGCCTGGTGACAGATTTTCTTCCCTTTCAAAGGAAGACAGCAAGTACTGTATGGTCTGCTATCAAGAAGAGGACTTCTGCTCAGTAAATCTGGAGGATACTTTTATCTGGATACCCATCCTTCGATCTGGGGGCATCTCATCCTAGTCCTCTAGGCTTTGGCTTTTATTACAAACCACAGCTTCAAATTGCCTTTCACCGCTAACATTCATGCTCACCTTTCTGGTGCCTTTTGATGGAGACTTGCCTGAGGGTTTTTCTCAACACCTGTCTTGTCCTGTCTCCCTCTTGGAGACAATGCTCCAGGACCAATGAAGCTGACCTTTTGTCAGGATACGAGAATAGAGGACCGAATAATGCTGATAATATATTGAACATTCGTTTCAGCAAATGTAAGGAAGTAGTGCAGTTGCTCTTGCACAATCAAGAACTTCCATCTGGAAGGTAACAACACCTGCTCTTCCCTCATCATTGGGGGAGCTTTTTTTACACCAACAATTGCTCCAGGATTTGCAAGCATTACCAGTAAGCAGCCAACAAATTCCGTACCTTCTGGTTTCAGTGAAATGATGACTTCCTCTTCAGGGTAGTTCCACTTGAACTACACCTCTAGGGATCATACGATTCACAAAAAAATATCCAAGGAGGATGGGGCACACAATCACATCCTTTGCAGCTTGTCCAGAATTTTATAAACAGTATTCTGAGGTCTTTAGTGATTATTTAGATGTTCAACAGGTTGTGTAGCAAGCCTTGCACCTTCACGGGACAAGAAGAGTCTCATTTAAGATGGAGGTAGCGACGTAAGTATAAGAATGAAAGGTAAGAATGATTTGCTGTTTATCCGTTCTTCTTTTCCTTCTTTTGGGGGTGCAACAGGCGTGCCGTTATGTTGCCAGAACGGACGTGAGATGCAGGTAGGGTAGGCTACCGAGTAACTTTTCCTTACAATTCAAGTATCTCCTCCTCCCCTCGTTAATTGGGAGGACTGTATGCACACTCATTTCTCATGTAATGCCCAAATATTGGACTTATTTTCTAAAAGTATATAAGATTCTCCAGTGACTGCCTACCATTTTTCTGGTAGGAACCTTGCCTAACACTTTTGACATCTTGCTCAGGTAGTTAAGAGGTTCACAAGAGTCATGACTTTTGCTTCTATACAGGATGAAAGTACATTGACATTTCCTGGGTTAGTTAACCAGCTAGATTAGTTAGATTAGTTTCACCCTCCTAAGGATAAGTCTCCTCTTAAAGGTTCATGGTTTTGTAATACGTGTAGGAACAAATTACAAATTTTAAAGTATTTTGTATTTTTCCTCAACTATATAAACCCAAGACCTTCAAGTTACACTGCCTGTATCAACCATCCCACAAGTTCTAGGTTAAAGGTAAAACTGAGGTTTACGTGTTAGGAGGATGGGAACTCCCACCCAACAGTCAACCATTGTTTACCTTTTTAAAAGTTTAATGGCTTTGCTTATGCCATACTTCTATTTAAAAGTGTCAGGTTTGTATACTTTAGTTTGGAAAAAATTTAATCTTTCAAAATTTGTGATTTTGTATAGCATCAGCTCATATATTTTTTTAAAGTTGTGTAGTTATATTATCCAACAGAAAGACTTACTTTTTATATTCTTGTTTTAATGACTCAAGTTTTCCACTTGGAAATGTGAAGAAATTTATACAGTACATTTTTTTAAGGTGGGGTATGGCAGATGTAGCACAAACTATCAAAACTGAAGAGAATAACTTGCAAGATAAGGATGGAGTTCAGAGGCCAAACATGGGACTTTCAGGAAAGCTCTCAGAAGACACCAATACCTTCAATGGTGTGGTCATTAAGTATTCTCAGCCACCAGAGGCTAGGAAACCTAAGCGTCGATGGAGATGGTAAGTATATTTACATAGGATACAGATGTTTTATAGAATAATAGCTTTTGGAAACATAATTGCTTTGACATGTTACATGCTTTAAAAGAAAAGAAAGTTGAATATTAGAAATATTATGGATATTTGATTATGTTCAGTTTTAAAGATAACTCTTTATAAATTGAAAATCACTGAATAGTAATCAGATCTTCATGATAAGAAAGTAGAGTTGTTCTATATTGATCATAATTCCATAGTGAACGGGAAAGAGATATCACCTGAACATCGAGTTACTTGTCCTAGAAAGTTCAGTAAACCTTGTGGAGTGACAGACAGGATTTTCAATATTAATTGTCTGTATCCAGTCATTTTATATATTAGTGTATCATTTCATTTGATCATGAAGGTATTTTGCCAAGCTACCATTTATAAGTGAGGCATTTTTAATATAATTACTGTATCTTGAATTGAATAACAGGCAAGTACTAGGTTAGCCGAGACTGAAAATTACAGGAAGTTGATGCATAGTGTGTGTACGTATCATGGGATATTTTCAATGCCCAGGCATTGGCTGTTATACATGCAAAGTATGCAGTTTTTGTTGCGTGTCAAATTTTGTTATATGTTGTAAAGCCAGACCCCTGAAACTTCTGATAACCCGAGGAGGTACTACTGTATATTTATTTTTACAAGAAATATTGAATGAATGTATTTATGAAATTTAGGCTGAAAAGCCATGCGCTGGGAGATTTTCAGATAACCAGTGCTTCAGCTGATTGGTTGTTGGTTCAGGCATTCTCCCCTCCCACTGACTGACGACGAAGCTAAACATTGCATTTGCCCGCGGTACATGATGTTCATTTTTGCTCTATACCTAACTTAGTCATACAGATTAAAGGTAGCTGATGAGTATTACCTTGAAAAAAATATCCATATCTTAAAAAAATATTCGAAAAATAGGAAAAAAATATGAGTTGAAGTGAAACGAGCGCTGAAAAAACTTACACAACTTTTTCTGCAAACGTAAATAAAAATAGGTGAATTTTGTTGAAAAAAAAATCCTCTTGAATGTCATGAACCAAAAAAAATAATGCAAGGAAGGAAAATAATATTTGACATTGTACAGCAATATTGTTGCAAATTTTGGCGATGCATCCTGCCCGCACACGATCACCCGTCGTCATCAAAATATTCTGTTGCTCATCACGAGGTTTTCTTTTTTCATTTGTAGCTCACTTATTTCACCATTATTTTCCTTCCTTGCATTATTCTTTTAGGTTCATGATATTAAAGAGGATATTTTTTCTAGAAAATCCTCCTATTTTTATTTACGTTTGCATAACAATTGTAAGTAAAAAACAGCAGATAAAAAAGTTGTATAAAGTTTTTTTCAGTGCTTGTTTCACTTCAACTCTAATTTTTTTGTATATTTTTTCAAGGTAATACTCATCATCTACTGTTAATCTGTGTGTGACCAAAGAACCAGGTAGATATTGTGCAAACTAAGTGAGGTATAAAGCAAAAATGAACATCATGTACCGAGGACAAATGCAATTTTTTGCTTCGTCGTCGGGAGGGGAGAATGCCTGAACCAACAGCCAATCAGCAAGGAGCTTTCAAACCTTGGCTCCATTTGCAAGCTAGGATGAAACAGACTTTACTACAAATTATTCCATTAAATTTTCATTTACCATTTAATACAAATCCACTTATTTTGTACTTATCTACAGAACATGTACATTTCAGATAAAAAAGTAACTTAAGCACTTCTCTCTGGAATTTAAAATAAATCTTTCTTACTGTTGTATTCAATTTAAAACAAGTCTGATTTGGTGAAGTACAAGGAACGATCTTAATGGAAATATGGGGTGCAAAGTTTAACTGTCTTGAGTGAAAACTTCAATATATTTTTTCATGTGGTTCTGTAATATCTACATTTAATATGTGCATGCTTAAGTTACCTGGGCAACATCATTTGAAATCCACCATTTAAAGAAATAGTTGTAAAAAGTTTTTCCAGGATTTACAATAGACTTCTGTGATCTTTTTATTTGTACGATCAGCTGACAGCTTTAATGTGTCTACCCAATATCGGCAGGATTTCTAATATAGTAGACACTTCCATCTAAGCCTGGTTCTTTTGAGCATCTTTAAACACAGCAATTAGTAGCTACCACTTTGCAATTTAGTCCAATAGTCAGTGTTGTACATAACTTCCTTCTCCATTGTGTAGTGGTCCCTTATCATGAGCCGATTTAAAGTTTTATTCAATTTGATAAAAATTGTCATGTAAGGAAGAAACAAGGTTTATGATAAAGTTTCCAATTAGCCTAATCAAATAATGCATTTTAAATGAAGTTTCAATTGAACCATCATCCCAGTTTCAGAAGACTTCAGACTGACAGTTTGCCTTTAGTAACCTAATGGAATCTAATATGTACTATTAATCCAATAACTTCATGCATGGAACTTCTATAAGTGCTAACATGTTTGAAATTAACACTTATGAGCTTAGAGTTTAATTGCACTTGTGATTACCATTAGTACCTGTGCACCAGCAAAATTGTTCTGCAGAAGTTTTTTTTTTTTTTTTTTTTTTTTTTTTTACAGGTATATATTTAAAGGTGAGGAAGACTTGCCATTTTTACCATTACATCGCCAAAGTGCCTACCTTATTGGACGAGACCGTAAGGTAGCAGATATACCAACTGACCACCCGTCCTGCTCTAAACAACATGCCGTCCTGCAGTACAGATTAGTTGCATATGAACGAGATGATGGTACAAAAGGTAATTAATGTTTTGGTTTATTAAATATTTTATGATTTAGAATTGACATATTGTAATTAACAACTTTTCTTATATACATTGCAACTAGTGTACAATGTGATGTGTTTTGTAGGTCGCACAGTCAAACCTTACATCCTGGACCTGGAATCTGCCAATGGCACTTATGTCAACAATCGTAGAATTGACCCGCGGCGATTTGTGGAACTGATAGAGAAGGATGTTGTCAAATTTGGTTATAGTTCAAGAGAGTATATTCTGCTCCATGAGGGATCTAAAGGAGATGATGCGGATGCACCCGACATGGGAGTAGATATGAGTCCGGTATCTCTTTTGAGGAGTTGAAGTACTACTGTTTATCAAAATTTTTGATAATTTTAACTATAATTATAAAGCTGTAAGGGGATATTGTACAGGGTCGGGAGACTTACTGTTTTTTTTTCCAAGAAAGTTGTTGTACAATACTGGTTTTAAATATTTAAAATTCTTTTTGTAGATAACTTTGAATAAATTCCATTTTCTTTGATAAATATATCAGGTTGTAAGATTTTAAATACGGGCCTTCTATCAAGTTTTTCTGGTACAGTATCATGTGGTTTAAGAAATGAAATTCCTTTATTAAGATTGCGCATTTTGTATTAAGATTGTTCATTTTATTTTTATGTCATCAAGTAATGGTGACCACTAAAAGTTTTTGTAGGATTACTTGTGCAACAAAATGACAAAAAGCGACACCAAATCAATATTTTCTAATCTAAATTCTAATTTAGTTTTCTTTTATTACTGTAAGTCAACCTCTGATGAATATTTGAAAAGTGTCCTTTGTCTTTAGTCTTCAAAAATTTTCTGTCGATTATATATCATGGGTATATCTTTATTTACATTTTTGGAATAGCTGTTTGATCTCATGATAGGCACATACTTACATACCTGCATAGCCTATATCCACTGTATACCATATGGTTGGCTCTTTAGGTGACAGTACAATATGCATTCATATTTGAAAGAGAAATTAGCTTCATTCATCACTCCATCAAAAATAAGATAAAGTGTGCTTTTCCTGTATATAATGTACCATAGCATTTGTGGAAAAAAATATCTTAGTTAGGTGTCATGTCTACATTATTAATTCATGGGACTACAAGAAGTACAGTAAAGTACACAAGGTATTTAATGTATTTTTGTTTTTGTTCTAAAAAAAGTGATACCCATTTGTAACATATAGATAGGGAAATTGTGTTTATTATATTTATGGCCAATAAAAAGAATTTTATATTAGACTTTGGTCATAGCCCTGTTTGTATTTGGTATCTTTGATGTACTGTATCATGGATGTAACCCTAAATCACTACTACAAACCAACGCTAATTATAGGAGATATTAGACAAGCTATTAGACTTTTGGCGAGGGTTAACCCCCACCCCCTAGGTAAGGGGGAGGGGGGAGGGGTGTTCTACCCCACTCACTTACACACCTGGGCTGTGAATCTAATTTGCATTTGGCTCTGGTCTCTCCCCACTCCAACTTACCAGCCATTTGACTTAAGTGTTTTCTTTTTTTTTTATATATATATGAAAACATTGTTGTAATGTTATTTATATTCTTTAAGCCTTTCTTTACAGTGAATGTTGCCATTTGTGTGACAGCGTAGTGTGGCAGGTTCTCAAGAGGGGGTGACCCTTCTCTTATATTTCCTCCTTGGACGATGGACAACCCCGTAGGCTGGTGGTCTTCCGAGTGACTCGGCCTCCACCGCAGGGGTCGTAATCAATTGGATACTGCTTCTCCGGTTGGATGTTAACGTTGCTTTCCTCCCTATGAGTTCTTGGAGGAAACTGCTTGCAGCCTTCACATTGCTTGACTTCGGTCTTGCTCTTTCTCGCTGACAACAAAGCTCTCCCTCGTATGTGGGTGGCTGGCAGATCGTCTGCGGGGGAACACCTTTCCCATTCGTGGGTTCGGTTGCGCTCCCGAGTGGTTTCCTTGAGTAATCGAGTTGAAATGATAACTGTTGATAATTAAATTTTTTCAGCTTGGCTCTCAACGACACACTCCGTCATCTCGCGACAGGCCAACGGCCATTCTTAGCTGTTGGAGGTAGTGCATAACCTTTAGTTTGTCAGCTCCCCCTTGGGGAACCCCCTTCCCGCCGGAGGGTTGAGTGGTTCTCCGGAGTAGTTTCTTTCGTCAGCTGAATTAATTAATTGTAATTCCTTTTCTTTTTTTTTTTTTTTATCTTTACAGTTCTTACTCAGCCACTCACCTTCAAACGATGTCGGCTGTTGAAGGGAATGCCCCCAGTCCTTGGTATGTTTTTTCTCTTGGGGGACACCTTTCCTGTCCGCGGATTAAGTGCTCCTCCCGAAGCAGTTTTTCTTTCATAAGTTTTATATTCCTCAACTAGCAATGCCGCACGTCTTCGTTCAGCTAAGACAGGCGACGTGAAAGAGCAGAGCCATTCGTTCCTGCTGTCTCTACGCCATCACAGTCCTGTTCTCCTGCGCCTATGGTAGCTCCTGATCAGCAAGCTGATTTTGACCTTTCCCTTATAAAGATAAGGTTCCTTCCTAGAGGGCGTAGGAATGAGAGCAGTGGCATATTGGGCTCCTTCGGGGTGAACCCAGAAACATAGTTTCGGCTACGTTTCACGGATAGCGCTCGATGCAGACCTTCAAATTGAACAATGCTTGTTGACGTGAAGCACTGAGCACTGCCTGCCTCTAGGGGTTGGACAACTTTCCCTTCCGAGGGAGAGTTAACCTCCCCAGGTGTTGGGCTGCTCTCTCTTCAGAGGGATAACTTCCCTTCATCAGCTTCTGTCTAGCAACCTTCCCATTGCAGGGGGATAATTGCTGACAGCTACATCTCGCCACAGCAGTTGCAGTTTCGTCACCAAAGACTACGCTCTCCCCCATGCTGAGCTGACTCTTCTGTCGGGGGAGGAGCATAGTCCGAGGCGAGTCTCTCCGCTCTCGAGTGAGAACACCCATAGAGACTCGGTTCCTGAGATCTTTGAGAAACCTGTGTTTTTCTTCTCTGACTCAGTCAGACAGGCTCCTTCTCGAGAGGAACCGTGCAGACATTCCCCTCTGGTAGTTCCTCAGACTTTGAAGTTCATACTCTTCGCCACCCTGGACATTCTTCCCCCCCTGAGGTAAGGAGACGTCTCTTCAACCTTGTCAAGGACAGTCTTGCTGCTCCTTTGGGCTCTCGTCACTAATCAGCTACTTGTCTCTTGGCGGGTGGGCTTGATTTGTCATTCGTCTTCCGACGATCGTCATTCATCGCCTCGTTACCTTCACCCCTCAAGATTGTCACTCATCGCCTTGTTACACCCCTCGCGAGATTGCCAGCACTTTTCTCGCTACTGTTAGGCTCATAGTCGTCAGCTGCTCGCCACTCACCTTCGGGCGATCGTCTTACTCCCGGGGGCAGGAGTGCTTTGCTTGTTTGTCACTTGTTACTGTGTCTTTCACCCCTCGCCGAGATTGTCCTTCATCTTGAGATCGTCGCTAGTCACCTCATGACTCGCTATTGAAAGACCATCATTGACAGTCTCTCTGATAGCCTAAGTGTTTCTTGACACTTGCCTACTTACTTGGACTCTCCTTTGCCTTGTTGTTTGCCAGCCTTGCGGCGTTCACCAGTCACTCTCCGACTGCTCGTCACTCGCCAGCTCTTCATGGTTCGTCAGCTGCTCGTCCTTCAGTCAGTACTTAGATGGGTGACTGCCTGGGAATAGCAGATGCTGTTGGCAGCCAGCTGCTCGCCATTTGCCAGCAGTTCATGGTTCTCCTGTGACTTGCCGCTTACCAATACCTAGGCGTTCATCAGACCTTAGGCGATATCCTTTGGATCAGAAACAGTTGTCCCAACACTCCTTCCTGAGCTTCTCGTCGCTCATAGAGGCATCAGTACTCGCCAACCCGCCTTTCGACAGCACCTCGTAGGAGTTCTTCCTCTCGTTTTCAGGCCGTAAGCGCCGGTCGTTAGACCTAGTTTGCCATTCGCCCTTAAAGCATAAGTCTTCTGTTTCCCACAGATCGACCCACGATCACCCCTTTCCAGTCAGGATGTCCCCGAAATCTCCCCGGAAGGACGACTCCCCAACGATCTCCTCTCCTTTGGGAAGAACCTACTTTTAAGGAGCCCAAACAGGAAGCCGTCCTGTTCCGAAACCATCTTTGCCGCAGCCGTCCACTTCTTCATACCGCTCTCCCGTCCGGTTGTCAGTTGATCCAGGGTAACCTTGCTCTATCGTTTCAGAAACCCTCAGCTTCGATCCTCTCAGGGGACCTATCGTCAGCACCGCAGTCCGCAAAGAACCGTGGTTCAACGCCCTGGTCAGAGCAGTCCACTAGGCATTTGTGAGAGGTATCCCACCTCTACAGTCGGCCAGTACACCAAGGATTCCACTGGAAAAAGTCGTCTTCTCCTCCAGCTGACCTCAGATGTAAGTCTACGGTCCCCCTCCTCAGGAGCCCCTAACATCTTCCATCTCTCCCCTGAAGAGGAAACGAGGAATAGCTGAACCGCAGGACTCATCCTGAATCAAGCAGACACTGATACAAACATCGAAGCGAAGGCTCAGCTTCGTTGTTCCCACTCCTCCGCTAGTAGGCTCTCACCTTCATCTCTCGAGCCAAGAGTCTCTGGCACGGTCTTTCGCTCATCTCCTATCGAGATGGTTCCACCAGAACTACAACCAGTATCTCAGCAAGCGAGGCACGAAAAAAAAAAATCAGTCAAGACCTTCACTCCAAGAGGAATTCTTCCCATCCTAGAAGGAGTTGAAGGACTTTTCCCGGGTCTTGGGCAAGGGCATCAAGACCTCCACAAGATGGTCCTAAATGATCATCTCTGAACCCTGCAGTGGCCACAGTAGGCGACACCCATCGTGCAAGGGACGACCTCGACCCATCCCCGAGATGACGTGTCATGGATAGATGTCTTTGATGATGACGACAACCATCTTCCAAGAGCTGCTAAACTAAAGCTATCGGAGGCAGAGCAGGAGTCACAGCATGTCCTCTGGCAGGTTTTGGCCTGCATGAGGCCCATCAATGGGTTATCTGACCTCGCGGTGGCCCCTCAAGAGGGTAAAGACTCGGTCTTGGACCATTTCTACCACACTATACCTGTGTGAACAAGTTCTCAGTAGTTAGAAAGGTATTAGGGACTAAGTTTGACACTTGTACTTTACCCCCTCTTAACGAAGGTGAGAGCTCGCGGGCGACAGCCTAGGAACACCACCGCAGATGTGGCCTTCCTTGTACCTTGCGTCGCCAAGAAAATGCCTCTTGGTCATGGCTGGGAAAGGGATGCTGTGGACATCATCAATGTTCTTATCCAAGTGATAACTCCCTTTTTCTCATCCACGAGTAGGTTGCCCCGTGACGGGTCCCCTCCTATGAGTTTGGAGTACTGTATGCATCTCTTTCCAACAAGAACAGAGAATTCGCAGCTCAGCTATGAGAGAATACACTTTCTCTCTCTCTCCCAACTGTAGAACTGTGAGGGCAATTCTCTCCCTACCTAAGCATTCCAAACATCCCCTCGGACGCCCGTCTCAGCCATTACGTCTTTGGCCAAAATGATGCGATTTCATTGAGATCTCTGAGCCTCTTCTGGAACAGGTTAGTTTTTTCAAACTGTTCGACAAGGCGTAGGCATATGGTCAAACAAGCAGTTAGTCCACAGGACTATCTGTGTACGTTCAACCACTAAGACTCTTACTCCTAGAATCCGGAATGCTGTCAGCGAGGAAGTATCTTCGACAATCTGGCAGTTCTCACAAGATGGTTTACCTTGTGTCAACCTAGTTTGTTAGAATCGGCTTCATTTTCTGAAAACTTCAGTACGATGGACTGATCCTGACAGACTCGGTGGCTGACCTTCGTTACCACCGAAATTTCACCCCAAGTTTAGTGAGATCGGAGAATTGAAGTAAATCTTGAGAGATACCCCGCCTTCCTTATCAGAGCTAGGTACCCTTGGATACGTTCATCGTCGTCATGCAGAAGTTTTTCCGCAGATCCTAAGAGGAGGATGACAGGAGTCTTTCCTCTACGAGATGCACTTTCAGCCAGCAGAGTGGTTACGTCGCTTAAGTCACCATTTCACTCTGCTTCATCAAGCCTGCATTGGATTCCTTCGAATCCAGCCTATTTTTGAGCACGAATAGGAGCAGAAGTAGGATCCCCCCATAGTGTCAGACAGGAGACGGACCTGAGAAGATAGTTGACAAATGGAATCTTCGCCAAGGAGTTGACCTCCTCGGCCCTAACCCCAGATTGAAACTCTCCCTCCAGATGCATCAAAGAAGGGGGGAAGGGCATGCTGTACCACTTGGCCTCCAGTCTGTGGTCAGAATCCAAACGGTACCATCTCTTAAACCTCTCAGAGATAAGGGCAACTGTCCTACGGACAAGGGGTACCACCCCCTTTCGAAGAGAACCGAGATTTGAGCTTCAGCTCGTTTCTCTAACACCTGATGTTGACCTTCAACTTAGCTAGAACTCGTGGATGGGAAACAATGACTGAATTCTGAGGGAGAATCCCTCCAACCACTGGTCAACAATCTTCCTTGTGGGGAGAATCACTGAATACGGCAGCAAATGTTGATCGTATCTTTCCTGTCCGCAGAAAAGACTTCCACCCTCCTAAAGGGTAAATAGTCCTCTGTAAATAGCGTTGGTTTGTATTAGTGAAGAACAAATTTGGAAGTTATTTGTATTTTTCCTAACGATACAAATCTGTAGCCATTTATGCAAATTGGGCCGCCAGCATCAGTCTCCCTTGAAGTCCTACCTCCAAGCAAAGTGGGTTCACAGCCCGAGTGTGTGAGTGAGCAGGGTAGCTACTTTCCCCCACAGCCCCTCCCTAACTAATGGGTGGGTGGCTTATCTTTCTGCTTTGTTGAAAGTAATATCCCCAATAAACAGCTACAGGTTTGTATTGTTAGGAAAAATATATATTACTTCCAAATTTGTCACATTTTCTATTGGCATAAATCTATTGAAATGAAAGAAAGTAGAAAATTTTTTACTTACGGGTCGATGTTAATAAAGCAGAGCTTCCAGAAAGAAGACAATATGAACATCGGGTGAATAAAGAAATAAAAAAGAATATTAAAATTCACTTTTTCTTGTTCATCATTGAATAGACTGGATTGGTACTGTTTTTCAATAGCAATCAATGGAAGTATGTCCTCCTCTGGAGTTAATAATCTTAGGTTGATGATTTGAAGTAATATAATCTGTGCTTAGCCTTGAATTCTGATGAAATGGGAACAAGAATAAGAACTTTAATATTCAAGCAAAATTTTATCATTTTGATTATTAAGTAAAAATACAGTAGTATATATTTACAGAGACAGTCGGACCTTAACATTTACAGAGCTTAAGTAATGGAAACGTCAGCATTAGAGAAATTACAAATGATGGCTGCCCCTTTAATGAAACTGCCACGGCCGTATTTCCTTAAGCTTGAGAAAAAAATAGTATTTCAGCCTCGAGGGAAAAATACAAAAGTATTAGAAAAGCATTCACAGTTATATATTGCAAATAGAAAAGACAAAATACCATTATCACACAAGCACTTGAAAATTCACGTTTATCATATCAATCTAGAATTACTCTCACCTAATATGTAACTGGGTATGCTGTGCTGTATTTGGTCTTGAATAATTAAATGCTATTATCTTTTCAGTAAAGATGCATTCACATTTATATATAAGTGTGAATGCACTTTAACTTGAAGGGCATAGTTGGTTATGTACAAGAGAGTAAGTCGAGATTTACATTGATATTTACGAGAATTTTCAAGCCCTTGTAATACATTTTTGAATTTTCTATCAAAGCCTGTATTTGGTGTTATATAATTGTGAATATCAGGTCCTTCCTACAAACGGTTAGGTCTGAATGTTATAATACTCAGTGAATGAATGGACAAGATTAAAGGTTATCGACAAGAGTAAAAAATGTAATACTATAAAAAAAATCATATTTAGTTCAATGAAAAAAAAAAAAACCTAATACTGTACAAATGAATTTTGAACACCTAGTTTATATGGCAACTACCTTTATACAATTTTAAAACTATTATTAGTATCTTGATTATACATGTCCTTGTAATATTTTTGTGTAAATTAAGTAACACTTGAATAACACAGGTATCAAGGTACTTTACCTGCTGCTTTAAAATGAATTCTTTATAAAATCAATACAAGCTGTTTCAAGTATTATTTTTATATTGATGATAGCAACACATACAACTAAAAGCCCTACTGCTTATTGTAGGGCATGAATTACTTACCATAAACTTGAGATTATGTAATGTACTTTATTTGTACCAAAAATACAAACAATGGTTTAAAGTACATAATGTGATATGGGTTGCAGAGTTTGCGAACCAAGACATCTGTGTCTTCTGAAGAAGTTCAAAATTAATTTGACAGATGGATGCCATGGAATTGCCCTTGCAGATACTTGAACTCTTATTAACGGTCTGGAGAAAACACAATACTGTAATAATTGTTACTGATTTGAATGTAAAAGGTTAATATTTTCCTTCAAGTTAAGTTCTTTTTCAGCAACTTTTAACTTTCCTAAAATGTGAATAAATTTAGTTCAGTAATTTAGCAAGTCATAGTCAAATTACTTCATTTATTGAGCACAATATAGAATATCAATCACATAGCAATGGATCCAAAAATACATTTTGAACCATTTCTACCTAGTAGATACAATTATTATTTCTATGAATCTCTCCTGATGTTCATATTGGTTCCTCTCCAGATACCTGGTTTAAATTGTCTTACCCAAAAATTTAAACAATTAAAATGTTCCTATTTTCTTTTCCTTCAACAAATAAATGCCCTTAACAAAGGAACAGAGTCCTCTTGCAGCAAGTGGTAAGGAGCCCAGATTACCACATCAGGTTGTGTTGTTTCTAGTTATCTGTTGACCGGATGCTATATCACTCCCTCAGATTGTTTATATACAGAGTTTTAAGATGTTTTTCCCGGGTTTACTTAGCAAATTGCCCGGAATATGCACAGTAATTATTTCTAGATCACAGTCTGCATTCACTTTGTGATGTGTCCCAGGCAATTCTGTGACTAAAATAATTGTTGTTATAAAGAATGCCTTTCACTCTCGGTACCACTCAGGAAAAGTATGCTTCAATAGTTGCTGATCAAGTTGACAGTTCTAGCACAAAAGGGAAACTTGTTGTTAGTTCAAGGAAGTCAGGAAAGACTAGGCTAGTTGATTATAGCATGGATGACGACAATACTGACATGCCTTCACACATTTTAACAACGGCCATCTTTCTATTGTGAAGAACATCACAAGCTCTTGACATCATTTCCTCCCTTTGTTAAACTTCAGAAGTCCAGTAAATTCTCCCTTAGGTTAGGTATTCTGATCATTCTCAAACCATTGCTAAACCTAACCCAACAACACTCCCTTATCATTCTAATAATAATAGCATTTCATTTAGTAAGGGTTCTGAATGTATGCCGTGCTCCACAGATTTGAAAGCCTCACACAAAGACCAAAATCTTCACATACTTAAGTTCCTACTGCTGGTATAACCCCTTTCAATACCGGGATTCTATTTGATCTATAAAACTACCATTTGTTAAAGTAAGTACTTATGTGGATGGTGAGGCATGTCGTATGATTCCCTTAAAATCTGAAGAAGTGAACAAAGTTTCAACTAATTCGGATCATTTTCATCATGTTTCAGATGACAGTGATAGCCCTTCAGTTGCAAGCTCGGCCACTAGCTCCTCTCACATAACGTTAATATAGATGCTAGTACATTCAAATCTAATACGAATACAATACTGTACTGTACAAGCATTGCAGGAGTTACACCCTTTTCAAAGGGTAAACAACCGAGAAATCAGCTGTTATTCAATCTAAATTCCCTAGCAAGACAGGAAAATGAAGACGAGGAAACTTAACCTTAAGGCCGAGATATACCCTAATACATTGTTCAAAGTACGTTGAGACGTATCTTATCCTACCAAATTAGAAAAAGTGACTCCTGCACTTGAAAGGCAAGGCACTTCAACTCTCTGTGGATATATTCAAAGAATTGTCTCAGATTCAGAAATAGACGAGATTCAGGTTCACGTCAAGTGCTTAAAATCTCCCTAACACAGCAATGCGCTAATTTGAATAAGACTAACCAATTACCTGACCTCATCTTGGAGGGCAATTTAGTAAAATCTTGATCCAATCATTGTGCCCTATAAATAAAAGGAAATACAAGTAATTTTTAAAATTGTATTTTTCCTAGCTATACAGTACAAACCTGAGTCATTTAAATGAGTTTACTTCGTTAAAGTTTTGCTATTATTATCAATTGCTAAGCTACAACCCTAGTTGGAAAAGCAGAATGCTATATGCCCTGGGACTCCAACAGGGAAAGTAGCTCAGTGAGGAAAGGAAACAAGGAAAAATAAAATATTTCAAGAACAGTAACATTAAAATACAGATAAATACCTTCTGTATAAACTATAAAAACTTTAACAAAACAAGATGAAGAGAAATAGGATATAATAGTGTGCCTGAGTGTACCCTCAAGCAAGAGAAATAAATCTAACCCAAGACAGTGGAAGACCACGGTACAAAGGCTATGGCACTACCCAAGACTAGAGAATAATGGTTTGATTGTGGAGTGTCCTAGAAGAGCTGCTTACCATAACTAAAGAGTCTCTTCTACCCTTACCAAGAAGAAAGTGGTCACTGAACAATTACAGTGCAGAAACTCCTTGGGTGAAGAAGAATTGTTTGGTAATCTCAATGTTGTCAGGTGTATGAGGACAGAGGAGAATATGTAGTACTGTCGGGCCAGTCAAAGATCCACATGACTCTAGCTTAATAGCGGAATTCTGGTAACATTTTATGGTTGCCAGCATCACACCTACGCTGGGTAGGAACGGCTGAGTCAGCAGGACTTGCACCACTTGCTCATGGTCAAGACTTGAGGGGTTGATGTGGTGAGACGTGTAAATTAAATGACTAGTTTGTATAGGTAAAAAAAAGAAATACAATTTTAAAAAATTTGAAGTTTGTTCCTCTGCGAATACAAACCCTTGTCATTTAAACGGGAGTCTTCCTTGGGTGGGATGAAGGATAAAATTGGACAATCTCGACCTCATGAACTAAAGGTGAGGACTGGGCTTGGATATGTTTCCCCTGAAGATTTATAGGCTCTCATGATAAATTCTCAACCAGAAAGAAATAGTGTTTCTGGATAGAGTGATAGCTCTTGATACAAAAGTTTCTGTATACGAAAAATTCATGGTACGAAAAGATAAAGATTTTTTTCACCTCACATTACGAAAAAACCCTCGTGATATGAAATGAGATTCGCCGCAAAACTGTAAACTCTGATGCTAGTTACAGCCATAAGAGCCTGCTCACTTTTGGTCAGTCTTTTTTCCATCATGCGTCTAGGTATCAGCGTTCCTCAACCATTTTATTTCGGCAGCGCTATCGTTCAAGTTGAATTTGTGTTGGTGATTTTGCTTTTGTACTTATAGTTATCCTGTTGCGTTATTCAACACGCACTGTATTAGCCATGCATCACAAGAATGTTGCCGATGTTCAAGGAAGGAAGAAGAGGATACTTTCTATGGAGACAAAGCTTGAGGTAATCAAGAAATATGAGACTGGCTAACTCCTTGCACAGATCTAGGAGTAAGTCTCTGTGCTTCAACAGGACAGCTTGGGATTCTACTAAGAGAAGTCAGTCGTTTAGGTATCTCAGGAGTCTGATGCCCATGGCATAAGCCCAGGCTGAGACAAGAGCAAAGATCTTGGTGAAGACTAGAGGGGCTGTTGATAGGCTGAAACCCAGCACCCTGAACAGAAAAATTTTTTTCTTGAAAGGGAAACCTTAGGTACTTCCTCGAGGCAGGATAGATTGGGACCTGAAAATAGGTGCCCTTCAAGTCTATTGTCAGAAGGTAGTCATTCTTCCTGATGGACTGGAGAACAGAGACTGGGGTCTCCATTTTGAACTTCGTCCGTAGTACAGAGAGGTTAATGAGGGAAAGATCTATGATGAGTCTTCTCAAACCCCCATCAGCTTCTCTACCAGTAATAGATTGCTGAGGAAGCCGGGAGAGTTAACTGAGACCTCCACTGCCCTTTGGCCAACAATTTGAAGACTTCCTCGAACGAGAGTAGGTCTTTTACTGATCCTTACGAACAGTATTGTTGGATGATCAGATTCCTGGTCAGAGGAGGCAGACAGTCTTAGAAGGGGACTCTATACCCTAAATGGAGGACTTCTACTGTCCAGGGGTCGGCCCAGAAGACCTGCCAACTTTGTCAAGAGTTTTGTAGGCATGTCAACCACCCCTGAATGATAAGCTGAGGGAATGTAACCTCCCTTGCGTGAACATCTGCGACCTCATCCTTTTCTTCTGGAGGGATGTCTTCTCTGACGAAAAGTGGGTTTAGGTTTCTGCATCCCGGGATGTTCTGCATGCATTGGAGGGAGAAGTCGTCTTTGTTGGGGAAGTGACTTAAAAGGTGACTACCTGGGTTGTTTCTGGGGAGTGGGCAACCTTGGTGCCACTGCTTTACTTAACACAGAATTTTGTCCTAACATCTCTACCTTTTTTATCACCTTTGCCACATCCGAGGATAGGAAAAGGGAGGGGATTTCATACTAGCTCTGAATTCCTCAGTGCTAACGCGTCTCTAAGGGACAGCGACCTAGAGCATCTGGCTAAGACAGTGTTGTGCCTCTTTATAATGCCATTTCCCCAAAGGAAGGTGTTTTGATGAAGGAGGAACTCTAAGGCTTTGGCAGCGGATCTAGATTGTTCCTCAAATTGTTCACGAACATGCTAATTCTTCAGGTTCTACGATACCGCAAAGTGAGAAACTGCTCCAGACCAGTGGTCTATCCACGAGCAGGCTTGAATAGCTGACATAGTTGCAACCTCCATGTTAGCCATCTTGGGCCCCGACACAGTGGAGGAGAGATTAGGTTGTCTTTCAGCTGGTACTGATGGGACTAGATTAGCCACATCAGTGTCAATGGGAAGTGGATTCTGAAAAGCGCCATTGTACATAAAACTTCTCTGTCACACCAGAGTTAATAGTGGGAGCATCAGGAATCAGTGAGTTTTCTGACGCTGAGACTTGAGTATTCAGAGTCTAGTGTATCCTTAGTATGATTAAAAAGCGCTACATCGAATCTGTATCTGGGGCTTTGAGACTGTGGAAAGATATAGTCGATAGTGCACCGTTTGTTAGCAGTCTGCACAAGAGGAGGCTCATCCAATCCATCCAGATGACGGATGAGACAGGCTCATAATCTTAATAAAGTGTGAGGCTTCTGAGCTAGACACTGGGGCCTCAAGGGGGGTACGTCAGCAAAGCTAGTACTGATTCATGCATTGAGGTTCTGGAGAGAATCATTAATAGTTATAATGTCATGACAGGATTGTTCCATTTTAATAATTGTTGAGTTCTTAACTCTTTCTTGGGCCTCCTTCCTTTCCCTTGAGTCATTTCTATTGTGAGGGGAATAAGAGGTGGAGAAGGAGCAGAAGGAGTCTAGCACACTCCTGTTGTAAGAATGTTCCACTCTAGCAACTGAGTGCAAGGGGGTGGAATTGAAGTCTCTCAGAGCTTGACTTACAAGGCAAGAGAGAGTTCTTAAACTCTGCCATCTAGAACAGGGACCATGTCCATGTCCATGTTGTCTGCCGCTAGTTCCTTCATCTGAGTTAGATGGGGGGGGAGTGACTTTTTGGAAGGGAGGAAACGTTCTACACCCCTTATCTAATCTCTGGGGAACTTCAAAATAATATGGAAATGATCTACCACGCGCTCTGGAATGGGGAGGGCGTATACAGTAGTAACATTAACTCTGACATATTATGTCACGGAGGAATATTCTCAGGTCAAAATGACAGCGCGTTTAGTGACATCATGATGCTTAGGAGTGACAACTTGCTTGGACCTGTCGGCCTGCTCAAGATGCGGAGTTACCTCATGTGTTGAGATGGCGGTGCATACAATGACGTCATCACATTTAGATAAAGTGGTGCACTCATACTTGTGATTTTAAACATTTGGCATAGCTAAATTATTAATAGGATTTATTATACTGGACTTCACAGCATTATTAGGCATGGAAGGAGAAACTTGTTTAGAGCATGAAGGCATTGCCAAGACATGTAGGGGGGGGGGGGGAGACACAGCCAAGGCTGTTCAACCACCCACATAATAAAGAAATGACAAATCTACTGAAGAGTCCCGAAAGTGTATGAGGCAGGCCTTGCTCATTATTTCAAGCTGGGGACTGGTAATAAGGGTCTTTAAGTAAGGCAGGAAATGACAGGCTCTACTCTAAGGTTCCAACAAGAACTCGGATATAATTTCACTGATCAGATTAGGGACACCTCTAAAGGGCAAAACATCTTATCTGTATTATCTGACATATATAAATCTCCACTCAACGCACTCACACGGGGGAGAGGGAGATTTAGACATAACAGAATAATTAGGGATAGATAGAACATCTAAAGGATCCAGCTCTGGGAGCACAGCAGCCGTAACCAGGGGATCCGCAACGAGAACTGGTTTAAGCTCATATTGTGCAATATCAATATTGGGTGATAAAATATTAACCAAATTATGGCCGTCGTCATGTGTGACTGAAGCCTCAGTAAGCTCCTGACACAAAGGACCAGGAAGGAGGATAACGTTCGCTGTAGTACCAATCTTACGTTTCTTGTCACTGCTAACAGAAGACAAAGTTGGGGAATAATCTTGGGTATATTTTAGTAATTACATAGAATAATAGGTTTCCCTTATCAAACGGGCATCCAACAACTTTATCTTGGTTATAAACTGAGTCGTAGCTATAAAAGAAGCATGGGCATTAGGTACATCTTGATGACCTTAAATATGGTTGCTGGTCTCTAGTGTGACATGTGCTTTAGTCTCATGCAGAATCCAGATCTCTAGGTTATCTCAGACATAACACGATTACAGTACAATAGTACAGTAGGGTCCCGAATTACACGTGTTCTAATTACGCGATTCCTCAATTATGCGATCGATAGTTTTTAAAAATTAAATTTCCTGTATCTGCGAGGAGCATTCTAAATCCGCGAGTCAAGCACCGCGAAGCGTAGGAAATCTATTGTTTTCTTAATTGTATTGGGGGGGGGGGGTGATGGTTCCCCGATGTCTGAGAAGGGGGGGGGGGGGGGAGAATGTGAGAGAAAGATTTCTGTTCAAACATTTTAAGACTAGTTTTGGATGAAAAATGTTAAGCTTTGCCCATCTGTTGTGTGAACTTGTCGCTAGGCTAGCCTAACTGTCCAACACCTATATGTATAATATTCCATTTCTGGGCTTGAACCTGTGCCGGCCAGTGAATAAGCTCCTATTAGCACTTATTCTTAGGTAATTTACTGCTAAATATACCAGAGAAAAAATGTAAAGGAGTGCTAGGTTAACTAGCTCGCTCACCTTTTGGTGTCGGTATAAAATTGGGCGTATAATCCAGAGGTCCCGCACTATTTAGATTCATCCACGACAAAGACCCCAATAGAGAAGAGCCGTTCAACCTCACTCGGCACCACCAACTCTGCATCCGCTCAGAACCCAACTCCTTTTTAGCATGCCTGTGTTGTAACCCGCTTTTTTGTGCTCTCGTGTTTTGCCTTATTTTTCACTGGATTATGGCTTCTTCATCGGTTTCCCAGGAGACACCGTCTAAGTTAAGTACCAAGCTATGTTTTGCTGTGTTTTGAGCAATCTAGATCGTTTAATATTTAAATTATAGGAGTTTATTCTCTTCGATCATCTCGGTCTTGCTCGATTCCGCTTACAGTTGGTACTCCTGTTTTGAGAGCTTTTAGTTTCACTCGCGGTGTTACTAAGTGTATTAATTTTATTATTAGTTTAAATTTTATATGTTTTATTGTGGATATTCATTATTTAGCGTTTAGAACCCTTGTGGTTCATATTTAGGGCCGATATCAGTTACGTATCGTAAGATGGCTTGCCGACCTTCGTTACTGGGCGGCAATTTTATTATATAAGCCATCAGGTTGTTGTCCTTTGGGATTTATTTATTATGTTGCAAGCCTTGCCCTAATTTTTTATGTGTATATTTATATATTTTTCAACGCTATTACTTTTATAATGAATATTTGTGCTTATTACTCCGTATGATCTGTGTTTGGGGATCGTCAGTTGTAGCCCTGCTGCTCCGTATCACGTGATCCTCCCCCAAGCTCCCCCTCTCGCTAGGTGGGTGGCTAGGCTTCTCTCCCCCCTCCCCTAGGGGACCGTTGCCTTCCCTCCTTTTAGAGGGGGTAGTTCAGTGTTTATGGAATTTGTCCTCCGGGTGTCCCGGCGGTTTCGTCTCTGTCTGACGGGTTGGCCACCGGTCAACAGAGTAGGATCCCGGTGCACCCTATTTTATATTTACCTATCACACTTTTATTATGTTATACGAAACCCTCCGGGTTCTGTTGGCGGTTCTTATCTACAGTTCCGCCCCCCTCTTAATTTATAACAGTTCCTATGATTATATATGATTATATATGACAGATCACTATCCCGGAGTTCCTATATGTATTGGTTTATGGATGTACTTTTATTTCCCGGCCCGGGGCTTAACCTCGCTCCGGGAAATCAGACACCATGTGTCTTAAATTCTTTGTTGCATCCTTCTTTATGATCCCGGCTCGACCGGAATGGATAGCTATACTCTAGTCTTAAGTTAGACTTATGTTTAGGCCCGGGTCCTCCGGACCCGCCCCTACTTAAGAGTATTACAGTTAAGCTCTAGTCTTAAGTTAGACTCATGTTTAGTCCCGGGTCCTCCGGACCCGCCCCTACTTAAGAGAATTACAGTTTCTCATATACTATTCTTTTTATAGATGGTGCATTGTCAGACGACGGCTTGTGCGGCTGTTCTTCATCAGCCTTGTGGCCACACTGTATGTAGGTCTCACGCCCTATGCGGAGTTCAGCTGGAGGACATCGTGGTCTGGCACCCTGATAACTGTATGGTCTGTTTTGACCTCATCACCACCCTCGGATCTGATTCGGTGAGTTCCGTTGGCTATGTTGCCTTTCTAATTATTTTACCTTTTTTGGTATACATACACTATTTAGTAAGATTTCTATGGTCTTGAAGGACCGCCGGGAATCTTCCTTTTTGTAATTCCCACTATTATTTCAGGCATCCCCGGAGCAGAAGACTGCGGCTCGGGCCACACTGAAAGTGTGGGTTGGGGGATTTGCCCGAAACGTGAAATCTAAACAGCCTTACGTCCTATCTGAAGACTACTGTGCCATGATCTACCCTAATGCCAAGTCTTCAGCCGCTGTGGCTAGGCATGTTGCGGCACCCATCATTGCCGACATTGATGCCACCATAGCGGGATTCATCGACCAGGAACAAGATCCGTTGGATGCCCCCGGAGATCTGGAAGACAATGTGGCTTCCATGAACTTGTGGCTTCCATGAACTTGGACGTTGAACCTATGTTGTTGGATGATCCGGATGCAGGTAGGGTGGTAAGTGAGGCAGGTGTTACCGGCGCTGAGATTCCTATCCTCAGCCCCGCTCTTTCTTCTTCATCTGATCTCTCTTCTTTCCATGGTTTTTCTGGGGACCGTGATTCGTCTCATCGATCACACCCGGTTCCCCCCAAAGATAAGTCTACATCGAGAACTTTGCCAAAAGCTCGTAAGCCCCACAAGGCTTCCCATAGTTCCAAGTCTAATACAAACCCGTCATCTAAGGCTTCCGGCTCCTCCTCTAAGTCTCACGACCCGGGAGTACAACCCGCCACTTCTGCTCCTAGCCCGGGCCTTTCCGAATCAGCCATGCTTCGCATCGTGTCGGAGATGCAATCTAAGATTGTGTCGGAAATGCAGGCCAAGATGGACACGATGTTCTCTAACATTGGTCAGAGACTTGGGGCATTAGAGCAAGGTGCTCCGGAGCGAGTTCAAAGCTCTCTCATCCCGGATGCCTCTAAGCTTCCGCCGTTTACCAAGAATAACCCTTGGCGCATGGCTCTTCATTCCCCATTCTCAGATGGGATGTTAACATTGGAAGGTCTTGGTACTCGTCCTCTAGAGGATTTTGAATTCTTTCCTCCTGGTCTCGCATTTCCATTTCATGGTTATGCCAGGCTTACCAAGGAAGCTCTGGTTCGGCTGGATAAGGTCCCCAAAGAGACTGTCATTTTCCCAAAAGAACAAGCCCAATCTGTTTGGGCTAGGTTTCTGAATGATATTGGTTGCACCAATACCATGTTGACGCCTTATAAGAGTTCTTTCACAATGTTCTTAATGGACAAGAACACCGTGACTCCATGCGTCAATAAGGTTGCAGAGCTTGCTTTCCAATATGCTCTGGAGGAGAAGCCCTTGCCTCCCATCCGAGAGGTGGATCCGATCTCCCTCCTTCTTCCTTCAGGTATTGAGTGTTGGGACAATGTCCATACCACTTTTACTTCTGGCAAGCTAACAGCGGACTGTGCTTCAGTTATGTTTAGTGAACGGCTTCCCCGTCTCCCGGAATCTCTTATTAAACAGGAGTATGATTCCCGCCTACGTGTTGGTCGAACTTTGAACTTGGCCACGTCTACGGAGTCGATAGCCTTAACTTATGATACTGAGAGTATCTTTAAGTCTCTCAATAAGGCTACTTTGCAGTCGTTATATTTCGATTTATATGACTTTGCTATTGCTAAACGTAGGTGCCGCAAACACGTCCTGGCTGAGGCGACTATTAGGCACGAGCCTAATAAACTTATCAGGTCCTCTTGCTGGGGTTCAAATCTTTTCCCTGAGGATCTTGTGGAGGAAGTCTTGGCTGAGGCTACTAGGGTTAATCAGAGCCTTAAAGCCCGTTGGGGTTTGACTCCTAAGCGGAAATATGATCCCGCAAATTACCAAGCCCGGGGTAGGAAGAAGCTCCGCCCGTATACCTCCACCCAGTTCCGGCAACAGCAGAGTAGTTCGTCTGTTTTCCGTCAGCCTCTTCCTCCATCTCCTGCACAGCCTTCCACCTCTCAGGCTCCTTCATCGGACGACTATGTCACCGTTCTGCTTCCTAAGAGCCAGCTTCCCGGTGCCTCCACCACCTCTCCAGCCTTTAACCAGTCTTATGAGGCTCAAGGCTCTTCCCAGAGTTATAACAGAGGTAGAGGCTACCACCGTGGTTCAAACCAGAACAGAGGTAGAGGTAGATTCTTTCGCAAGGGAAAGAACTTCCGAGGCGGACGTGGAGGCAACTCCTCAAACCAATACTGAGGTGCAGCGGGTAGGGGGGAGGCTTTATGCCTTCCGCAACAAATGGAGGTTCAGTCCCTGGGTTTTCAGTATCATCTCCAAGGGACTGGGGTGGAGTTGGATTCAAGGACCTCCACCTCCGAACAGATTTCATCAACATTCCACTCCGGACCTAGTCGAATTTGTCCAGGACCTGTTACAAAAGAACGCCATACAAGAAACGAAACACCTGAAGTTTCAGGGTCGGCTGTTCAGTGTCCCGAAGAAGGATTCGGACAAGAGAAGAGTGATTCTAGACCTATCCCTTCTCAACTTGTCCATTCAATGCGACAAGTTTCGAATGCTTACCGTCTCGCAGGTGCGGACCTTACTTCCCCGTGGGGCCGTCACCACCTCTATCGATCTTACAGACGCCTATTATCACGTCCCGATAGCGAGACACTTCCGTCCGTATCTAGGCTTCCGCCTAGGGGACAAAAGTTACTCCTTCAAGGTGATGCCTTTCGGGCTCAACATCGCCCCAAGGATCTTCACAAAGTTAGCAGAAGTTGCTGTTCAGGAACTCAGGAATCAAGGGATTCAAGTAGTAGCCTATCTGGACGACTGGCTCATTTGGTCAGACACCTCCCAAAATTGCCTAAAGGCCACTCACAGAGTCATCCAATACCTTCAATCTCTAGGCTTCCAGATCAACTTCAAGAAGTCCCGTCTTCTTCCGAAATCAAAGTTCCAATGGCTCGGCCTGCAATGGGATCTTATATCTCATACTCTGTGTCTTCCCAAACCCAAGAGGTTAGAGATTGCAATGAACACCAAACGCTTTCTAAAAGACAAAGTAAGTTTCAGACGACTCCAAGAGAGGATCCTAGGGTCCCTTCAATTTGCTTCAGTGACGGATCTACTTCTGAAGGCAAAATTGAAAGATATCAATCGTGTCTGGCGTTCGAGGGCGAACCGGAAGCTCCAGGACAGGAAAGTCCGCCTTCCTCCCATTCTCCGGGAAAGACTTCTACCTTGGACAAGGGCCAACAATCTGTCAGTCAGTTCCCCTTCGATTTCCGCCTCCGAAGTTAATCATTCACACGGACGCATCCCTATCAGGTTGGGGAGGCTATTCTCAGCTCAGGAAAGTTCAAGGTCTTTGGTCTCCCTTATTCCGCCAATTTCACATCAATGTGCTGGAGGCCATGGCAGTTCTTCTAACCCTGAAACGTCTCGCTCCACCCAAGAGACAACACCTTCGTCTGGTTCTCGACAGCGAAGTGGTGGTCCGCTGCCTCAACAGAGGCGGATCAAAATCAGGGCCTCTGAACCATGTTCTAGTAGCCATATTCTCCCTAGCAGCCTCGAACCGTTGGCATCTTTCAGCTGTCCACCTGGCGGGAGTCCGGAACGTAGTGGCAGACGCCTTGTCCCGGACCTCCCCTCTAGAATCGGAATGGTCACTCGATCTAAAGTCATTCCGGTGGATTCTCTCTCGGGTTCCGGGTCTCCAAGTTGACCTCTTCGCCACGGAGTCCAACCACAAGTTGAGAGTATATGTGGCTCCCAATCTAGACCCTCAGGCCTACGCCACAGACGCTATGTCACAGAATTGGGACATCTGGGAAAGGATTTATCTCTTTCCCCCGGTGAATCTTTTACTGAAAGTCCTAGACAAGCTGAGATCCTTCAAGGGACGAGTAGCCTTGGTCGCACCCAACTGGCCCAAGAGCAATTGGTATCCTCTCCTGCGAGAGTTGAGACTACATCCTCACCCGACACCCAATCCGGTTCTGTCTCAGATAGTACAAACACGCGTTGTGTACGCTTTCTCAAACATTCAGAGCGCCCTAACTTTATGGACTTCATGAAGTTTGCGGCCATGCATGGTGCCAATATCGATCCTCAAAACACCCTGTTCTTAGAATCAGATAAACGGGATTCCACCATCCGCCAATATGATTCTGCGGTTAAAAAGTTGGCTAAATTTTTGATAGACTCAGACGTACACTGTATGAACTTGAACCTTACAGTCCCTTTCTTTAGAACTTTATTAGAATCAGGTCTGGCAGCCAATACCATCACCACTATTAAATCTGCCTTGAAAAAGATCTTTCTAGTGGGTTTTAACATAGACTTAACCGACTCTTTGTTAGCTTCAATTCCGAAAGCCTGTGCCAGACTGAAACCGGTTACTCGTCCTACCCCGGTAACCTGGTTCCTGAATGATGTACTCAAATTGGCTTCTGATACCATTAACAGTTCTTGTGACTATATTCCCCTTCTCAGGAAAACACTTTTCCTGGTGAGTTTGGCTTCTGGGGCAAGAATTTCTGAACTGGCAGCTTTATCAAGAGACCCGGGTCATATTGAGTTCCTTCCTTCGGGAGAGGTCCTTCTTTCACCTAACAAATTCTTTTTAGCTAAGAACGAAGACCCTCAGAACAGATGGTCCTCCTGGAAAATTGTTCCCCTCATGCAAGATCCGTCTCTGTGCCCTGTTACTACTCTTAGGTCTTATTTATCCCGGACCTCCTCTAACTCCTCGGGGCCTCTATTCGTTAGAGAACAAGGCGGTACCATTACCATTAAAGGGATCAGGCAACAGATTTTGTATTTTATTAAACAAGCTAGCCCTGACTCTTTTCCTCTTGCACATGATATCAGAGCGGTTGCTACTTCGGTGAACTTTTTTCACCACATGAATTTTACGGATTTTCCAGGTATACAGGGTGGAAGTCACCGTCAGTGTTCAAGAAACACTATCTTAAACATTTGGAAGCCCTTAAATTTCCTACAGTAGCTGCAGGGAGTGTAGTTACCCCCAGGTAACTCACATATTAATTCTTTGTCATTTTATCTCTCCCCCTTACCTGCCTCATTTATACCCTATTTGTATTCGTTGGTTTTGCACCTGATTACTATTACTATATTTGTAAATTTTTGACCTCTGAGTATCTGTATATATCATCACTCACGGCATTATTATACCTTACCTTTTTTGACAATTGTTCTACCAAGTGGATTTATGTTCTTTTTAAGATACCCTTATAGCTGTTTTTGGCACTCATCTCTGATTAAAGCAACTTGTATTTCCCTTATGTTTATGTTTTTTCCTTTATTTTGCAAGTTTGGTGACATTTCTCTTGTATATATTCACTGGCCGGCACAGGTTCAAGCCCAGAAAAGGGATTTTGACGTAGGAAAAATCTATTTCTGGGCGAGGGACCTGTGCCGCCCAGTGAACCCTCCCAGCTCCTCTCCCTTGGAGTCCCCAAACTTTGGGTGCTAAGGAGTTGGGTTCTGAGCGGATGCAGAGTTGGTGGTGCCGAGTGAGGTTGAACGGCTCTCCTCTATTGGGGTCTTTGTCGTGGATGAATCTAAATAGTGCGGGACCTCTGGATTATACGCCCAATTTTATACCGACACCAATAGGTGAGCGAGCTAGTTAACCTAGCACTCCTTTACATTTTTTTCTCTGGTATATTTAGCAGTAAATTACCTAAGAATAAGTGCTAATAGGAGCTTATTCACTGGGCGGCACAGGTCCCTCGCCCAGAAATAGATTTTTCCTACGTCAAAATCCCTTATTTGTACTAATTAATTTTTATACTTACGTTGTGATTATGGTGAAAAATCCTTATTCATTAAACTTTAAATTAAAAACCATCAAAATCAACAGTGCCATTTGAAATATTGAAGTTTCCAAAAAAAAATTCAACAGAACAGCATCGTCATGGAAACACCTTTGTTGCTTTCGTGTGCAAGACTACCGCTATCATCCAGTAGTAGTGCGTTGTGCTCCGTTTCATCTAAATTGTTTGAAATTCTTTTATATAGTACTTTTGAAACCAAAAATTAAATTAAATTAAGACTATTTTATATCATGCTACTGCCAAACATGTCACTGCAACCAAACCCATTACTTTGTTTAGTATGTTCCATCGCCGATCATAACGAACTCGCTAACCAATTTTAACATCTGTCTATAGGTTAACTTTTGCGGCAAAAGATATCTTACCAGGTACTATGTAATAATAATGTTATAATTAATGTTGTTTTATTTATCCTTAGAAAATCAAAATAAATGAAATATGAGCAATTTTGTTTCGTGTTTTTTTCCCTAAAAAAAACGCCTCCTTAAAAGGAAAACGGTTTTTTTACGTTTCATCGTCGATCATAAACGCATTTACTCCTGAAAGTGATATTGAAGAGCTTTTACTAAAGATGTTATTATAAATAAAGATTATAAATAGGTCTCACAGGATACATTTACAGGAGAGGGGGTTCCCAGCCCCCTCGTCCCGTCCCTTTTAGTCGCCTCTTACGACACGCAGGGATAACGTTGGCGCTATTCTAATTGTTTTATGCCCCCGCGGCCACAGGGGGCAACATAGAGAGTAGAGGTCCCCTTTTTTTGTTTTGTTCTTGTTGATGTCGGCTACCCCCCAAAATTGGGGGAAGTGCCTTTGGTATATGGATGGATAAATAGGTGGTAAAATATCTATAATTAAAGTGTAGCAGCATCAAGAAATGTTGAGGTTCGCCCTTTACATAAGAATGTACTGTACATTGGATTAGACAGAACGTAGAAAAAATCAATTAGGGAAAAATCGGTATTCGATATCCTCTTCATCAACATCGTCAATCGGGCTTTTTGTTTTTTTTATTCTCAGTCGCTAACTAGTTATCGCACTGTCAAGATCTGCACACATTCCGATAATTCACATTTGAAGGTTTTCTGGGAGAGGATGGATAGAGAAAATACCGAACTATATAAAATGTTTTTTTAACCTGTTAAGCATCACCCACGTGATAAACCGTTCACCACGATCTACTCGGTACCGCCTTCAACTGTATATTCCGTTCATGACTTTTATTGCCTTTTACAAGCCGTCAGTCTCGTGATATTACGTTTACTCGTATAGTAAGTATAGGATCACCACTTGGCAACACTCAGCATATGGGGGCTGTGAATAGAAACTTATATGATGTCTGGCAACTATTTTTCTGAAGGTAGCTTGATGTTAGGAATCTGGTTTCATATCAGTGCGCTCGGGCGTTCATGCATAAGTGGTTATTTGTTGTTCCTTTTGTAATGAACGGTCTAAAGAGGAAGGTTATTTCTTTAGATGAAATAAATGATATTCTTGTTGAGGAATTTGATAATGATAACCTGTTTGATAATGAGAGCACTAGTTCTGAATCCTCCAGTGATGAGTATATTGAAGAAACAAAGTTTTCTTTCGATGCCGAAAGCGAAAATGACTTCTCATTACCGAATGACTGGACAACGAAATTTCACAAAACTATAAAGGGAAAGGAAACGCCGAGAGAGAGAGAGAGAGAGAGAGAGAGAGAGAGAGAGAGAGAGAGAGAGAGAGAGAGAGAGAATAAAGTGGATAAATAATGTACAAATGTATGACGAACATATTTGAAAACTATACAGGAAACGATATGAGAGAGAGAGAGAGAGAGAGAGAGAGAGAGAGAGAGAGAGAGAGAGAGAGAGAGAGAGAGAGAGAGGGGAGAGACTTATCCCTTTCCTTTTGTTGCTTATCCAGGCGTAAGATTTACGATTGAAGATAAAAAGAACCCATTAGAATATTCAGTATTATGTAGCCATTTGAAATTAAATAATAGTATTATTAATTGTTTTTTTTAATCAACCATTTAATTAATATCCCTACTTTTAACTATAATTACGAATTATAAGCATAAAGAAATGATATTAACTTTGAAAAATTATCATTAGTGAAATGACCGCTCAGGGCAAAAAAAGCGTGACGGTACGTTAGCGGCAACCTGGTCCAGGGGGACGCTTAGATGTTTTCTGGCAGAAAATTACGGTAGATTATCGTACAGCAGCCTAGTGCACACTTGCGCCTAGTGGCCGTGTTTACGTGTGGGAGTGTCATCATGGATATACAGTACTATACTGTAATTTTTAACTATTGCTAGATACTGTATCAAACCTTGAAAACCCTTTTTTGTTTTTTGTATCTATAGGAAATAATTCTACATCATTCGGAAAATACTGAAAACAGTAAGCTACGCATAGTAGAGTAATAAGTACTACAGTCATAGAAAATTATCAAAACTTTAACAACTTTTTATTGTTTTATTTATCCATAAAAGAAATTTTGTACAGTATTTTATAAAAAAATCTATAAGAAGGATTTCTTACAGTATTGTTAAGATAAAAGCTACAGTGTATATATATATATATATACATATATATATATATATATATATATATATATATATATATATATATATATATATATATATATATATATATATATATATATATATATATATATATATATACATACATACATACATACACACACACATACATACACACACAGTGTACATACAGTATATATATATAGCTAGAAAGCTAGAAATGGAGTGAAAAAAAATCTACGGGTAGGTTGCTGTTTGCCACCATGATGTGTTTCGAAATATACGAATTTCCAATTACACGAGGCCTTTCATCGACCAAATTCTCGCATAATTCCGGACCCTACTGTATTTTCACTTATGATTTTTCATTTACGTTAAAAAAATAAATTACCGTACATGAAAAATAGAAAAACAGTCTTACCATAAATTCCGAACTACTGTATATCTTCACTTATGCTTTATGGATTACGGTTGACTTTGCATTCTGCTCATGTGTAACAATACCCTGAAGCATTGATGTGATAGTAGAAGGACGGTTTCTGTGTTTTGTCAATTCTTTTCCTTGCTCTGCGAGTTCCCAGCTCTTTCGTGAAACGTCTTCCATAGAATTTAGAACCTATAAAATAAATACATGCATTACTTCTATTACAGTATACGATAATACAATACAGTCCCGTTTTAGAATTACTGTACAAAAAATATGGGACGAAATTGAGATAATACCTTTATTGTGTATCAGAAATAAATTAATACATTTTAAAGTACAGTATAAATGTACTGCAATGCTATTATAAAATGAAGAAAAAAGTCAAATTCTATAAAATTTCAACAGCTAATTCCAAAAAAATAATGTCAAATAACAAAATATTGTAATCATAAAACTTCTTGATGAAAGTGTCTTTTCCCTTTTATTGTTTGGGGAAACAATCAAAATCAAAATATACAAAAGGAGATAACAGAGATTTATATAACATTTTGTTATCACTAGGTAAGAAAATAATAAATGTATTTTAATAACTTCAAAAATAAAGAATTACATAAAACTTCAGTACATTAATTATGAATAAAATCAATAAAACTGATATATCATACACGACTATTATTATTATTATTATTAAATGCTAAGCTACAACCCTAGTTGGAAAAGCAGGATGCTATAAGCCCAGGGGCCCAAACAGGTAAAATAGCATAAGTAAGTATAAGTTGGATGCAACAGTGGGTTTTTCTTGGCATGGACTTTGCTGTAACAATTTGAAACAACTGAATTTCCAAAGCAGATACAGTAGTACCTCGATTTACAAGTTTAATTTGTTCTGAGAACAAGCTGGCAAACAAAAATCTTGTAAACTAAAACAATTTTTCCTATAAGAAATAAAGGAAATTCACTTGATGCATTTTACACATCCATAGATACACATAAAGTGTACTCATTTCTAAAAGTTTGTAATGCTAATTATTGAAAAATTTATAATCCCTAATATCAGAAATGACTACGAATGAATAATTCACAATAAAAAAATTTTTGACAAATTAAATTGCACTTTACCTTTGAGGACTGTTATAGCTGGTGTGAGGGAGATAAGAAAGGATCAGGAGAAGGTTGGGGTAACTGTTTGGAGGGTGAATCTCGCTCCATGAGAACTTTATTAGGAGTTCTCTTTCTTTAATGACATTCATTACCACTTACTGAATCACTTAATTCATGCTTTCTGGACATTTGATCATCTTTTTTTACACTTATGTTCAGTTTTGAGTTGGCTGGCTTTTCCTTTTCTTTAAAATGGGATGAAAATAGGACATTGTATTGTCAGTAAATAGATTCACTGCTCGTCGTACTGAAGCCTTATCTGGGTGATGTGGCTTTACAAAACTTTGCAAGATTCTCTTGATGCAACATATATTTTTCATATATTTTGGTAATTATATCACCTAACAGCTTTTCATCAATCCATCCTCATCATCACCACCTCCTACGCCTATTGATGCAAGGTCCTCAGTTAGATTTTGCCAGTTGTCTCTATCTTGAGCTTTTAAATCAATACTTCTCCATTCATCGTTTCCTACTTCACACTTCATAATCCTCAGCCATATAGGCCTGGGTCTTCCAACTCTTCTATTGCCTCGTGGAGCACAGTTAAACGTTTGGTGAACTAATCTCTCTTGGGGAGTACGAAAAGCATGCCCAAGCCATCTCCATCTACCTCTCACCATGATCTCATCCACATATGACACTCGAGTAACCTTTCTTTCATCAATCCAGATAAGCAGAAACGTTTCAATGGAAGGAACATGTTGCCGTTGATTCGCTAGGCTCATGTCAGCATCTGTTTCGCAACAGCAAATTATTTGATATCATTTTTTTTTTTTATTCAGAATTGGAACTGGTACAGTAGGCATTTTGTTAAGCATGTCCATTTCTATTAAGATTACCTCACTGAAACAGCAATGGACAGGAATCTTTTGGGCAAGCACTATATACATCTATAAAGGTAACTCTGTGGGTGAGCCGACTTTTGAGCGCAAGACAATATATTTGAGAAACACATCACCCAGATAAGGCTTTGGCAGTGTGAGCAGCCAATCTATTTATTGACAGTGCGATGCCTAATTTTTCTGCCATTTTAAAGAAAAGGCAAAAGCAATAGTCTCTAAATAGGTTCATTGTGAAAGTCGAACGTAAGTGTAAAAAAGTATGACCAAGCGTCCAGAAAGCATAATTTAAGCGATTCAGTTAGTGACAGTGAACATCATTCAAGAGAGAGAACTCTCGATATCTTACCAGAAATTCTCTTGGAGGGAGATTCTCTCTCCAAACAGTAACCCCATCTCCTCCTCCTTTTCTTATATCTCCCTCATGCCAACCACAACTTTCCTCAAAAATAAGTATAAGTTAATTTGTCAACATTTCGATTTTCTATTGTGAATTATTTATTTGTATTCATTTCTGATGATAGGAGTTATTTCAACATTAATTACTATAAAAAAACCTTTAACCCTTTTACCCCCAATGGACGTACTGGTACGTTTCACAAAACTCATCCCTTTACCCCCATGGACGTACCAGTATGTCCTTGCAAAAAACTATTTACATTTTTTTGCATATTTTTGATAATTTTATGAGAAACTTCAGGCATTTCCAAAAGAATGAGACCAACCTAACCTCTCTATGACAAAAACTAAGGCTGTTAGAGCAATTTGAAAAAAAAAAAAAAATATATACTGCAAAATGTGCTTGAAAAAAAAAAAAAAAATGCCTAGGGGTTAAGGGTTGGAAAGTTCCAAATAGCTTGGGGGTAAAAGGGTTAAACACTATATCATATGTAAATGTATTATAGATGTGCGAGATGTATAGAGTGGATTTAATTTATTTCTTATGGGGAAAATTGTTTCATGATATAAGCATTTTAGGTAGTGTACTCGCTCCTTAAAATGAATTAAAATAGTAAATCGAGGTTCTATTGTGTATGGTGAAGGATTTCATTGGTATATATATTTCGTAGTTTTTTTCACTGGGCACATTGCGTAGTTAGGTGCAGTACCCTTTGCCCATTAGGTACATTATTTTGTTGTTTTGGTTATAGTCAGTTTAATGCATTTTGCTCACTGAGTACACCTCCCTATTTTGTACATTTATACAATTGGTAAATTTTTTATTGGTGCATTCTGTTGATTGAGTGCTGTACATTTGGTTCATTGGACATATTATGCACACTGGCTACAAATTTTCATTGAATACAGTCAATTTGGTACATTTTGAGCATATTTTCATTGGGATTGGATTTGAATTTATAAATTTGTGTCATAAGAACTTTTTTTTGGTGGGGTGAGTCACTAGCTAAAGAAGTTCAATGTCTTGATGCTTACCTTTAAAATAAATGTAAATAATTCTGACCCACTTTTGATATATATTTATAAGCTGATACAGCGTATGGCGTACTTAAATTAATCTTTTAAACATTTCTGTGGCAAATTTGGAATTCACTAAACAGCTATACAAGACACTACTGTCTCTGGAAAAGGTAAAATATGTAAAATAATACAAAGCCTACAAGATATCTGCTATCTATTGTAATAACCTATTGTTATTTAAAACAGAAAATTTGACATAGGTCAGAATTACAATAGTACTTACCGCTGTCAGATTAGATAGCTTTGTGGTGGCCTCATGAATTATTGGGCCTGTATCTGGTAATTCTAGTTGGGAGGATGATTTTGTCCAAGGAGAAATATTTGTCGAATAAACCCCTTGAAAAAGATCTTGCTGTTTTATCAAGCAAGATACAGAGTCGCACAGTGTCTCCTGTTGTTGTTGTAATCCACCGCCATCTTTTGTAATAAGTGGTTGATTCTTCCATTTCTAAAATTGTTAAGTTTAGAAAAAAATAAGTCATGAGACAATAAAAATAAAATACAAAACAATTTGAGGACATTATAAAATTGGAAATAAAATGTGGCAATTCACTTGAAAATAAACTGGACTTTAAATAAACAGTTAGGTACATAAAATTATAGTTTTTATTAAAATTATAAAATAACTTTTCAAAGTAGAGAATACAGAAAAGCTAAGTTTTTATTGAAACACACTACACATTATTGTATGTAATGGCAAAGCCTTAATTTCATTCATATGTAAAATAATCTCAAAATTGAAAAAATAATTTATTAGTCTTAAAGGAGAGAAGTCTAATTGCCCCAAAAAACATTACTAGTATTAAGATTTTGAGGCTCAAGTAGATAGTCACCCCTTCGACGAATTAAAGGCTAAGGGAAGGAGGCCATAACTAAGTTATAATCTTTTCCCAAACTATAAAGTAGTCGAAACACAAGGCTAATAAAGTCAATTGATAGAAAAAGATAAAATATTCAACGTGACCCTGAACTAATAAGTAGATTGTCACCCCTTCGACAAATTAAAGGGTAAGGGAAGAAGGCCATAACTAGGTTATACTCTTTTTCCAAACTATAGTCTTTGAAACACATGGCTTGTAAAGTTGATAGGAAAAGCTAAAATCATATTCAATGTGATCCTGAATCTTTAAAATAGTAAGAAGAGAAACTTGGATAAGGCTAACAAGTGAAAAACTAAAAGATCATGGAGACTAACCTCTTCCCCTAATTATCAAGTAGTAGTCACACCTCTGATGAATCAAAGGGTAGGGAAAAGGGGCCATAAATAAGCTATACTCTTTTCCCTAACCATACAGTAGTCAAAAATGACAAATTTGTAGATAATTTGTATTTTTCCTAACGATACAAACCTTAGCTATTTACATGGGGTAATTACTTTGGCGACAGCCGATGACAAGCCATAAAGTTTTAGTGAGGGTTTCCTACCCCACCGTTAGTTAGCGGGGGGTAGGGAGGGGTAGCTAGCTACCCCTCCCCCCTCACACACACCGGTGAAGATCCACTTTACTTAGAGGTAGGACTTATCTTGGGGGACAGGGCTGGCGGGTACATAACTGTAAATAGCTAAGGTTTGAATCGTTAGGAAAAATACAAATTATCTACGAATTTGTCATTTGTTCCGTAACTGAATACAAACCACGCTATTTACATGGGGTGACTTAACCCTTAGGAAGGAAGGTAAGTCCCCTGCCATACTGGCTTTGGCTTGCCCGGGGGCCCCTAACCCGAGTTCATAAAGCAACTCAAGGGTTGGGGCCCCTGCGCCTCGCAGACAGCTGAGGGGCTGCTGCGGCCTACGTAAGTCGTGTGTGAAGGTGAGCAGTGACATGTCCTAGGAAGTTGACCTGGAGTACTTTAGAAGGAAATCTAGGCTAGAACTACCCAATACCACCTCGTCAGGGTATGGGGACATGACAGTATTACAACTTAATACTAGGAACACAAGGAAGCATGGCTTACCTGCAGAGGTTCGAGGTCAGCTGTGCAAAGGACCCAGGATGCTGTTTTTCTCCAAGGGAGGAGAGGATGAAGAAAAGAAAAGGGCCAGACAGATCTTTTCATTCACACAGACTAAAACCGGGTAACAATGCCCTCAACCCTCTGCTACTTGTCCAATTAGGAGCCGATCCCATGGCAAAAGACCTCAACGACACTAGATTCGCTGTCAGGGGAGGGAGAGATGCTGTAAACGGGACGCGATACCCTAGGGATATCACGGAGACCGTCCAGGCATCCGCCCCGAGTTGCTGCCACCTTGCTGCACAACTCTGCAGGCATCCCCCCACTGGTGGACACGCGGGGGGAATGCCAACCCTAGCGCTTCCGGCCTTGGCCGGAGCCTCTAGGGTTCTTGCCTTCCCTGGAGGACTTTTTCCCCCTCCTGCCCTTGGCAGGAAAGGGCTTAGACACCTTGGGCTCCGCTGCTACGGTAGTCTTCTTTGTATCCTTGACGGGACGGGGCTGCTGAACCGCCGGAGGCTCATAGGGCCTCGATGTTAGGGCCCTATGGATGAGGGAATCCTGGTTGGATTTCCTCCACCTCTCGGCAGAGAGCTCCACATCCTTAGGCTCAAACAAGCTCTTACCGAGGACGGAAGAGTGTCTGAGCCTGCTCGACTCGGCGCTGGGAACCTTATGGTGAAACCTCTCGACAACAGCGTCCCTGCATTTGAGGATCGTGTTGGCCCACAAGCTCGAGACTTGGTGGGACAGGAACTTGATGGTCCGAGTGCCCGAGAGGAGAAAAGTTTCCAGCGCCTTCCTGGTGCTTTCCTTGGGGAGATCCTCGGACCGCACCAGGATGCCCAGAGACCCCAGCCAGATGTCGAGCCATGAAGTGGCTTGCATAGCGCACTTGATGACCTTCTCCTGGCTTTGGATCTCAGTGGCTGAGGATACGTGCCGGTTGGAGAGCCTCTCAAGAGGGACTCCCTCTGTGAGTTCTTCCACGGAGTGATGTAAGGGAAGGCTCAGTGCAGACTCCTCAAGGACTTCAAAGTACCTACTCTGATGGACACGAGGAGGAGGGAGGAGCTTATTTCCGGCACTGGATCTGCTGGAGGAGGCAAGCTCGGCGAGCTGGCCCTCAATCTTGTCTCTGGCGCTCTTCATCCCTTGGGACCAGGGCAATGCTGCGCTGGCTCTAGAGAGCTTCTGAGCGCCGTAGACGCAATCCAGGACCGGGTCCTTACCCTCACGAGGTGGGACCTCAGGGTCTGGAATCCCATTGAGGTTCCTCATGAGAGTCAGGACCTGCCAGAACGCGTGTTCTGATTCCTGGTGCTCGCCTCCTGACAGACTTGCAGCGAAGTCTCCGGACCCCAGAGGCTCTTCCTGGGGGGAAACGTGGGCATCCTCTACGGCTCTGGGCTGTTCCTGTCTGATCCTAGAAGACGATTTTGGAATCGTCTTAGAGTCCTTAGGTTCCCTCCTGGGAGGGATGCAGGACTCTAAAAGCAAAGGGGGCAAGTCCTTCTCCACCTCGGGACGAGGAGACCTCTCGGGAAGAGGAGGAACATCCATCATTGGTGCGATGGGGGAGTATTCCTGCTCAACCGACTCCCCTGAGGAGGGGTAATCCTCCTCCGCAGGAGAGGGCGAGAAGGTCTGAGGGGGAGTAGGATCCTTGCGCAAGGATCTACGCGGGGACAGCACAATCCTCGGAGGAGGATCCACGGGATAGACTCCTCTCTTTCTTTTCAGGGGGGAGGAAGCTGCCGCTGGTTCGTGACCCGAATCAGAGAGTGTTGGCTTAATAGCCCGCACGAGAGCTCTGAGTAGGGTGTCGAACCAGGGCTGCTGACTGACAGCAGCGCTGTCAGACACTCCCTCTGAAAGAAAAGGGATCGATGGATCCCTAGGAGGAGTCGACACACGAGGGTTCGCCTGCCGGGCTGTAAGAGAAGAATCCCTAGACCTGTCCGAGGAGCATTCCCCCTCTGGCGAGCGCGCTGGTCTGCGCTTGTGGGGAGGGGAACGCGATATAGAAGAAACCGCCTGCCGGCGATCGCGCTGGGGCTCGTATACCAGGCCCAGATCAGGGCCGCGCGCGAGAGAAGGGCGCAAAGCTGGAAAATCACGCGCGCGCGCACCCGCGTGGGCGGGGGCGGGATGGTGCGCAGGAAGATGGTCAGGAGCGATGGCTCGATGGCGCGCTGGAGACAGAGCGGGAGCGTGGCTGTGGGGGTGCACGGAAGCCTGAGCGGGAACATGCCCGCGAGTGGGCAATGGTGTGGGCGTGTGGCGAGCTGGAACAGGAGGCGGCCGAACGTGCGGGCACGCAGTGATCTGGTGCAGCCCCGGAAGGCGAGCGATAACAGGAGCGCCCGAGCGGGTGTCCGGTAGGACTGGCCGAGGGCGCGATAGTGCGGGAGCAGGGTCGCGAGCGACCTGGAAACGAGAGGTTTGATGACGGTCTGGCTGGACCGGTTTACTTGCCTGTGCAAGCGCTAGGTGCGCTGGCGATCGTGGGCGCGCATGGCACGTATCAGGAACAGGTCGCGTCGGGGTTCGCTGTTTTGGAGGTCGCGAGGTGCGAGACACGTGAGGGCGTTCTGGAGTGAGTAGCGCCACCACCGCTGTCTTAAAGACAGGCACGGGGCGTGAAGCAGGAACAGGGCGTGATTTGGGCTCGTCGAGCGCGATCATATCAGCAATAGATTCGCGCGGTTCCAGAGGCGGCCGTGAGCGCCCGTGCGCTGGCTTGGCAACCTCTGGGGCGACGAGCTGAGTCGTCGCAACGCGTGGTCGCGTTGGAGCTGTAACAGGAACTGCGCGCGGGCGCGCATCGCGAACCTCTCTCGTATCGTGAGCCTCCCTTGTATCGCGAACCTCTCTCGTATCGTGAGCCTCCCTTGTATCGCGAACCTCCTTAGGTGGGAGCGATGGGCCCAAAGCGGCACGTGGGCGCGTTAGGGTGCGCGTGGGCGCTGGAGCTGGAATCGCGCGGGGACGCGTATCGCGTCTCTCCCCCGCAGGGCGCGACGAGTCCGAAGGAACCTGTGGGCGCCTGTGCGCCAACTCAGGAACCTCTTGGATCGCGCGCGGTGAAACAGGAACAGGGGGCCTGCGAGGTGCCGGAGGGCGCATGAGCGCTGGAGGCCGCTGGGGCACCGGTGGGTGCGTAGGCGCGTTATCAGGAACTGGCCGCAAGTGCGCAGGAGAGCGCCGCGGCGCTACAACAGGAACAGGATGCGTTTGCGCAGTTGAGCGCTTACGCGCTACATCAGGAACTGCTGGAGGGCGACGGGGCGCCGATGGGCGTGGGCGCGCAGGGGAACCCTGGCGAGCAACAGGAACAGTGGCGCGAACGCCTAAGGGTGAGCGCCGAGGCGCTTTGTCAGGAACGACAGGAACAACAGTAACAGGTAGCGCAGGCGGAGCCTTACGCTTAGGGGCAAGCGGCGCAGTTGCGCGCTCAAGTCCCTGAGACCCCGAAGGGTCAGGAGGTTGCGCAGTGGCAGTCTCCGGCGCGTAAAGCGCATCAGCAGCTTTAGATGTAGATGGTTGAGGTGACAGCTCACATTGTCCAGAAGGACGACCATCCTCCGACGGGGATCGCGAACGATCCCTGTAGAGGTCAAGGGTGGTAGCACGTAGATCAGGAGAACGGCGAGTCGTCTCCTCCGCAGAGGACTGTGGTGACGACGAGCCGAAGAGGCGCCTCTTAACCCCTTTGAAGGGGGAAGGAAGGCCTCTACGGCGAAGGGGAGGGCGAGCCTTCCGCCTTATACGCCCACGAGGGGCCGTGGGATCAGCAGGCTGACCATCAACAGGCCTCCGAAGAGGCGTCTCTACCAGAGAACTCCCCTGAGAGGGAGTCTCAGCGGAAGGAGAGACCGTGGGACTAAGCTCCTCCCTCGAAGTATGTTCAGAGGGAGAAACAGAGCCTTCAGCTACCGCAGCCACAGGAACAGGAGTTTGGTCAGACCCACGGGATGTTTCCGACACAACAACGTCAACCACAGACAGAGGGTCTATGTCCGCTGAGGTTGACGATTGTTCGGCAGCCACACCCCGTTTGATCATACCAAACAAGGCTTCCTTGGAGGGCAAACCCTGCAGCCCCAAGGAAGCCCAAAGCTGAAAAAGGTCATTGTTAGAAACAAATACCTCCTCCGAGGGGGGAGGGGCAGCCGCCTCGCTATGGTAGGCAACGACCTCTCCCTCACCGCGGGATCGGTTAATGACATCAACATTACGGTCTACGCTATCTCTCGCCGGCTTCTCGGAAGAGGCCGCCCGAGCGGGAGCTTCGGAGGAGGAATGGGCGGCGGAAGAAGACTTAGGATTTTCTCTCTTCCGAGAAACCTCGGAAGGAGAAAGATCCCTCTTAGCCTTCTTCTTACGTCGCCGGGCAAACCTCTCCCACTGGGAGGTAGACCACTCCCTACACTCAATGCACAAATTAAAACTATCACACCGTTGGCCCCTACACTGGGGGCATAAGGAGTGAGGATCCGTTTCCACGGCCGACATAAAGGTCCCACAAGGGCGACCGGGAAGTCCAGGGCAAGTGCGCATAGGGAGAGTAGAGGCCAACTTCACACCCAAACACTGAAAGAAAAAGCAGACAAAAATTATGGCAGTCAAAAGAGAGGAGAGCGCTGACAGGTCTGTCGTCTCTCCGAGCCAAAAGTAAAGTGGATCTTCACCGGTGTGTGTGAGGGGGGACGGGTAGCTAGCTACCCCTCCCTACCCCCCCCGTAACTAGCGGTGGGGTAGGAAACCCTCGTTAAAACTTTATGGCTCGTTATCAGCTGTCGCCAAAGTAATTACCCCATGTAAATAGCGTGGTTTGTATTCAGTTACGGAACAATTGTGGCTTAATATGCCAATGGGTAGGAAGATACATATCCCATACAAGGTTCAATATGACCAACCCTACCCTTCCTCCAATACCTATATCAAATAAATATGGGAAGGAGGATGATCCAGTCACAGAGGGAGAGAGCAAGCACCTCCTACCTTTGGAGGAGGGGAGAGAAAATCTCCGCTCTAAATATGTTAGTATATTCTCAAACAATGTCTCAAAGTAAAAATACTGCAAAACCAGACTAAAACAATTCAATTATTATCTCTACTACTGATAAAAGTTACGCAACATAAAACTATCATATAAAGGCTTTAGAAACCAACTAATTCCACGACAATGCCAAAAAATATGTGGCAGGCGATAAACCTTAAAAAAAATTATTAGAATAAAAGGGGATAAAAAAAAAAACATAAAAAAGGAGAGGTAAGCAAAAAAGAAATTAAAGACAGTAAAAAACTGATCCCATAAACAAATAAAGCAAACCCCAAAAGCAATCTTGAACAATAATTAAAACCCTCCTGTTATGTCCATGCTATTACTAAGCATAGTGGATAATTAAATCATAACCTGATTCTTGATACTTTATAGTATATGAAGACATTACTTCCCAAAGCCGAAAAGGAAACTTCTTGGCTATTCGGCAACATGATGGAAGATGGCGGCTTGGCGCAAGTAACATTGTCTCCAGTATTAATATCAATTTTCGGCGATGATTTGTCATAGATTACAAAATGATTTTCAGCATTGGAAATGCTGAGAGGAGTTCAAGTGAGCATGAGCCCGTAGATCTCCCTTATACAGTGTGAGTCTGTGCTTTGCATATTGAAACATTGGCCCTATAGCAATGGAAACAACACTTCTTTGGTATTTTTATGTTGTATTGGGTTCCTTTACAGGAAAATCCAATAAGACTAGACAGCACATTAACCCCATAAATAAAACAAATCACGGGAAAAAAAATACACTCAGAAAAACTAAAACTATTTCAACATGCACACATATTGCTAAGGTGTGTTAGAAACTAAAGATACAAATATTTACCTTATCAACAGTGCTATAACGATCCTGTAATTCTTTCAAGTTTTCTTCCGCCTCCAACAGTATACTGTCATGTGGAATACTTTTCACATACTTATAATTTGCTCTGTACTTTTCCCGAAGATGTCCCGGAATCACATTTGCTCCAGAATCCTATCAAATCAATTACCATTATCATCAAAAGAGTAATTTTTTCATATAACAAAGTTTACCTGAATATCATCATATTCTTCAATAGGACTGAACAGGAGTACAACAAAATATTTAGTTAGTTGAATTCTTTGCTGTTCTTTAATTCAAAGAAGTGCACACTGTGAGTAAAGCCTACCAATTAATGTAAATGTTTCAATCAGCAGTTTTTCCATTTTTATTGTAATTTTTTATTCCAGATTTGGTCTGATCTGTTGAGCTGAAAAATTTTATTAAAATATTTCACAGAAAATTCTAATTTTTTTTAACGGATAATTTTCAGTAAATCAAATAAGTACAGTACCCTATTTCATCGGATAACCACTTCACCAATAATAAAAAATTACAGAAATGGTAAATAACTCCAAACATGAAATAACTTATATATACTGCTACAATACTTATTCAATTAGCTGCCCACATATCTCTATGAAACTCCCTGGATGTTCATATACTTCTCTCTTGAAGCCTGGTTTAATACTGACAATTACCATAAAACTAAAAATTGTCCATTTTCTTTCCTTTCAATAGGCTCAGGCCTGTAGTACAGTATTAAGACAACATGGCAGCTTGGCTATGCCGCAGTTCCTTTGTCTTTTCAGCTATGTCACCCTCGTCTTCAGTAGCTGCCATTTTTAACCCCATCTAGATTGTTGTTCTTTGTGTAATTTAGGTTATCAGTGATTATAGGAATGAATGGCGAGCGATTGTGACGCAGTTTCGGTAGGCCCTGCTGCTTCCTCCGGTGCCTTAGATGACTGCGGAGGTAGCAGTAGTAGGGGATTCAGTGTTATGAAGCTTCATCTGTGGTGGATAACGGGGGAGGGTGGGCTGTGGCACCCTAGCAGTACCAGCCGAACTTGGTCGAGTCCCTTGTCAGGCTGGGAGGAACGTAGAGAGAAGAGGTCCCCTCTTTGTTTCATTTGTTTGATGTCAGCTAACCCCCAAAATTGGGGGAAGTGCCTTGGTATATATATGTATAAAATTTGGTGCTCATTCTGTGTCTCATGCTAGGAGCAATATTGTAATTTACGTATTTGCTGTGAAAAGTGTGAAATGCTTACTATTCCTCTTATAAAGAAGTATGTTCAGATGGTAAGCTTATCATTTCAAGAGTTCCAAACATAAAACAAAATGAACATCTCATTCACAGGTGACACCAGAGAAGACCAAGCTCTGACAGCGGTGTGATAGATCACCATTAATTGTATCCCCTTCTTTTTCATTATGTGAAGTTATAACATAAAGGAGAAGAAAATATTGGAATGCTCGATTTCTAATACATTTCATATATAGAAATTGATTTTTCCTTTTACTAAAGGCTTAAGAAATAAAGAATTTAGATTTTAGACATTATCTAGGAGTAATGTTTAACAACATAAGTGACCCACAAAGGGATATAACTCATTGGATTAATAAGTTCTAAAACAGCTTGCATTTGCTTTATCCCCTTAGAAAGACAGAAACATCCCAAGAAAATTCAAAATTATGATATAAACCTCGATTTTAAGGCCAGTACCCACATATGGACATGAATCATGGACCGTAACAGCTAAGACCAAAAGTCATATTCAAGCAGCAGAAATGAGTCTTGAGATTAATCAAGGAAGTCACAAGACTTCATATTGAAGATACCAGAAGAGGACTAGAAGTGGAACATATTTAGAAGTTTGTATTAAGAGGACAGCTTCGATGGTATGTTCATGTGAAGAAAATGGATGAGAATAGATATTTCAGGAAGTATGTAGATTGGATCCCTTAAGGAAGAAGACCAGTAGGGCAACAAAGGAAAAGACGGAAGGAAAATATACCGGATATTTCCACATATCAGACAACCTTTATATAAGATGACGTAAAAATGGGGATAATATTTAATAAATTTAGGTCACATCTATTTTATAAGATGACTGGTGAATTACAAAAACATCACTATATAGGCTAGGTTTGGTTGTATCCTTAGAAATCCAAAATTAACTTAATAAAAGCAATTTTATATCATGCTTTTCCAAAACATACTCCCTAAAATGTAAACAACTGTTTTGTTAAGTTCCATCAACAATCATAATGAGCAAATGAATGCATTTACACATCTATGTCACATCTATGGTACCAGTGGATTGGGTTTGTGCATGTATTGTACCACTATATAAGGGTAAGGGAGATGTGCATGAGTGTTTTAATTCAAGAGGTATTAGTTTGTTCAGTGTAGTTGGAAAAGTGTATGGTAGAGTATTGATTAATAGGATTAAGGATAAAACAGAGAATGCAATCTTGGAAGTACAGGGTGGTTTTAGAAGAGGTAGGGGTTGTATGAATCAGATTTTTACAGTTAGGCAGATATGCGAGAAATATTTAGCAAAAGGTAAGGAGGTGTATGTTGCGTTTATGGATCTGGAGAAAGCATATGATAGAGTTGATAGGGAAGCAATGTGGAATGTGATGAGGTTATATGGAGTTGGTGGAAGGTTGTTGCAAGCAGTGAAAAGTTTCTACAAAGGTAGTAAAGCATGTGTTAGAATAGGAAATAAAGTGAGTGATTGGTTTCCGGTGAGAGTGGGGCTGAGACAGGGATGTGTGATGTCGCCGTGGTTGTTTAACTTGTATGTTGATGGAGTGGTGAGAGAGGTGAATGCTCGAGTGCTTGGACGAGGATTAAAACTGGTAGGCGAGAATGACCATGAATGGGAGGTAAATCAGTTGTTGTTTGCGGATGATACTGTACTGGTAGCAGACACAGAAGAGAAGCTTGACCGACTAGTGACAGAATTTGGAAGGGTGTGTGAGAGAAGGAAGTTGAGAGTTAATGTGGGTAAGAGTAAGGTTATGAGATGTACGAGAAGGGAAGGTGGTGCAAGGTTGAATGTCATGTTGAATGGAGAGTTACTTGAGGAGGTGGATCAGTTTAAGTACTTGGGGTCTGTTGTTGCAGCAAATGGTGGAGTGGAAGCAGATGTACGTCAGAGAGTGAATGAAGGTTGCAAAGTGTTGGGGGCAGTTAAGGGAGTAGTAAAAAATAGAGGGTTGGGCATGAATGTAAAGAGAGTTCTATATGAGAAAGTGATTGTACCAACTGTGATGTATGGATCGGAGTTGTGGGGAATGAAAGTGATGGAGAGACAGAAATTGAATGTGTTTGAGATGAAGTGTCTAAGGAGTATGGCTGGTGTATCTCGAGTAGATAGGGTTAGGAACGAAGTGGTGAGGGAGAGAACGGGTGTAAGAAATGAGTTAGCGGCTAGAGTGGATATGAATGTGTTGAGGTGGTTTGGCCATGTTGAGAGAATGGAAAATGGTTGTCTGCTAAAGAAGGTGATGAATGAAAGAGTTGATGGGAGAAGTACAAGAGGAAGGCCAAGGTTTGGGTGGATGGATGGTGTGAAGAAGGCTCTGGGTGATAGGAGGATAGATGTGAGAGAGGCAAGAGAGCGTGCTAGAAATAGGAATGAATGGCGAGCGATTGTGACGCAGTTCCAGTAGGCCCTGCTGCTTCCTCCGGTGCCTTAGATGACCGCGGAGGTAGCAGCAGTAGGGGATTCAGCATTATGAAGCTTCATCTGTGGTGGATAATGTGGGAGGTTGGGCTGTGGCACCCTAGCAGTACCAGCTGAACTCGGTTGAGTCCCTGGTTAGGCTGAAGGAACGTAGAGAGTAGAGGTCCCCTTTTTGTTTTGTTTCATTGTTGGTGTCGGCTACCCCTCAAAATTGGGGGAAGTGCCTTGGTATATGTATGTGTATGTGATGTAAAGATCAGGTTTTGCAGCAACAGATATCTTACAAAGTATTGATTTTTTACTACTAATGTTATTTTACTTACTTTTCTAGAACTTCAAAATAAATGAAATGGAGGCAATTTTATACCTTGTTTTTCCTAAATATACTGCCTAAAACTGAAACCATTATTTAGCTTACTTGTCTTCTCCGATCATAACTAACAAACGAACGCATTTACACATCCAAGTGATAACTAATGATAAGAGATTTTAGTAAATATGTTACAACAAATATTTTACTTATCATATCACTAAAAATTCCTACAGAAGTCACAGAGGAAAACCAATTCCTCTGCCTTTAGTCAACAATTACAAACAACCGCTAATGAGAGTATGGTGATTTACGATCATTCTAAACTGTTGCGAAGGATAATTGTGCATTCCATTTCTATCCTTTTTTTTCCTAACTTCAGTTATAAGTCAGTTCAATTTTGTATCAAATTGTACCTAAATAAATCATGAAACCACCAGCAAAAATGTTATTTTCATTAGTAAAATAAATTTTTGAATATACTTACCCGATAATCATGTAGCTGTCAACTCCGTTGCCCGACAGAATTCTACGGACGGGATACGCCAGCGATCGCTATACAAGAGGGGGGTGTACTCACCAGCGCCACCTGTGGCCAGGTACTGCAGTACTTCTTGTCAACACCACCTCAATTTTTCCTCGGTCCACTGGTTCTCTATGGGGAGGAAGGGTGGGTCGATTAAATCATGATTATCGGGTAAGTATATTCAAAAATTTATTTTACTAATGAAAATAACATTTTTCAATATTAATCTTACCCGATAATCATGTAGCTGATTCACACCCAGGGGGGTGGGTGAAAACCAGTGTACATGTTAATCAAGAAGCTAAGTATCCCGTATTTCATATTATCAGTTATTCAAAATAACAATGAAATTATAAGTACCTGGTAAGGAAGTCGACTTGAACTATTACTCTGCCTTTAATAAGTTCGTCTTCCTTACTGAGCGCAGCGTTCCTCTTAGGAGGCTGAACAACTCTAAGGTGCTGAAGTATAAAGGGCTGCAACCCATACTAAAGGACCTCTACACAACCTCTAACCTAGGCGCTTCTCAAGAAAGAATTGACCACCCGCCAAATCAACTAGGATGCGGAAGGCTTCTTAGCCTACCGTAACAACCCAAAAACAAAAATAAAAGCATTCAAGAGAAAGGTTAAAAAAGGTTATGGGATTAAGGGAATGTAGTGGCTGAGCCCTCACCTACTACTGCACTCGCTGCTACGAATGGTCCCAGGGTGTAGCAGTTCTCGTAAAGAGACTGGACATCTTTGAGATAAAATGATGCAAACACTGACTTGCTCCTCCAATAGGTTGCATCCATAATACTCTGCAGAGAACGGTTCTGTTTGAAGGCCATCGAAGTAGCCACAGCTCTCACTTCGTGTGTCCTTACCTTCAGCAAAGCAAGGTCTTCATCCTTCATGTGAGAATGAGCTTCTCTAATCAGAAGTCTTATGTAATACGAAACTGCGTTCTTGGACATAGGCATCGAAGGTTTCTTAATGGCACACCATAAGGCCTCTGATTGTCCTCGTATAGGTTTTGACCTTTTAAGATAGTACTTTAGAGCTCTGACAGGGCAAAGAACTCTCTCTAGCTCGTTACCCACCATGTTGGAAAGGCTAGGAATTTCGAACGATCTAGGCCAAGGACGTGAAGGAAGTTCATTTTTTGCCAAAAACCCGAGCTGTAAGGAACATGTAGCTGTTTCGGATGTGAATCCTATGTTCCTGCTGAAGGCGTGAACCTCACTAACTCTTTTGGCTGTTGCAAGGCAGACGAGGAAAAGAGTTTTGAGAGTAAGGTCTTTGAAAGAGGCTGACTGGAGAGGTTCAAATCTAGGAGACATAAGGAACCTTAAGACTACGTCTAGATTCCAGCCTGGAGTGGACAAGCGACGTTCTTTAGAGGTCTCGAAAGACTTAAGGATGTCCTGTAGATCTTTGTTGGAGGAAAGATCCAAGCCTCTGTGGCGGAAAACTGTTGCCAACATACTTCTGTACCCTTTGATCGTAGGAGCCGAAAGAGATCTAACATTCCTAAGATGCAACAGGAAGTCAGCAACTTGGGCTACAGAGGTACTGGTAGAGGAAACTGCATTGGCTCTGCACCAGCTTCGGAAGACTTCCCACTTGGATTGATAGACTCTGCGAGTGGATATCCTCCTTGCTCTGGCAATCGCTCTGGCTGCCTCCTTCGAAAAGCCTCTAGCTCTAGAGAGTCTTTCGATAGTCTGAAGGCAGTCAGACGAAGAGCGTGGAGGCTTGGGTGTACCTTCTTTACGTGAGGTTGACGTAGAAGGTCCACTCTTAGAGGGAGAGTCCTGGGAACGTCGACCAGCCATTGCAGTACCTCTGTGAACCATTCTCTTGCAGGCCAAAGGGGAGCAACCAACGTCAGCCGTGTCCCTTCGTGAGAGACGAACTTCTGAATAACTCTGTTGATGATCTTGAACGGCGGGAATGCATATAGATCGAGGTGGGACCAATCCAGCAGAAAAGCATCCACGTGAACTGCTGCCGGGTCTGGGATTGGGGAACAGTACAATGGGAGCCTCTTGGTCATCGAGGTAGCGAACAGATCTATCGTTGGCTGACCCCACAAGGTCCAAAGTCTGTTGCACACGTTCTTGTGAAGGGTCCATTCTGTGGGGATGACTTGACCCTTCCTGCTGAGGCGATCTGCCGAGACATTCATATTGCCCTGAATGAATCTCGTTACCAGCGTGAGGTTTCGACTTCTTGACCAAATGAGGAGGTCCCTTGCTATCTCGTACAGCTTCCTCGAATGAGTCCCTCCCTGCTTGGAGATGTACGCCAAGGCTGTGGTGTTGTCGGAGTTCACCTCCACCACCTTGTTTAGCAGGAGGGACTTGAAGTTCATTAAGGCCAGATGTACTGCCAACAACTCCTTGCAATTGATGTGAAGCGTTTCCTGTTCCTTGTTCCATGTTCCAGAGCATTCCTGTCCGTCCAAGGTCGCGCCCCAGCCCGAGTCTGATGCGTCCGAATAGAGATGAAGATTGGGGGTCTGAACAGCTAAAGAGAGACCCTCCTTGAGAAGGATGCTGCTTTTCCACCACATAAGGGTAGTCTTCATCTCTTTGGTAACAGGAATAGAGACCGCTTCGAGCGTCATATTCTTGTCCCAGTGAGCTGCTAGATGGTATTGAAGGGGGCGGAGGTGGAGTCTCCCTAACTCGGTGAACAGGGCTAACGATGACAGGGTCCCTGTTAGACTCATCCACTGTCTCACCGAGCATCTGTTCCTCTTCAGCATGCTCAGGATGCACTCTAGGGCTTGGTTGATTCTTGGGGCCGACGGAAAAGCCCGAAAAGCTTGACTCCGAATCTCCATTCCCAGGTAAACGATGGTTTGGGAAGGAATAAGCTGGGACTTCTCTAAGTTGACCAAAAGACCCAGTTCCTTGGTCAAGTCCAAAGTCCATCTGAGACTCTCCAGACAGCGACGACTTGTGGGGGCTCTTAACAGCCAGTCGTCTAAATAAAGGGAGGCTCTGATGTCCGCCAAGTGGAGGAATTTCGCAATATTCCTCATCAGTCGCGTAAACACCAGAGGTGCCGTGCTTAGGCCAAAACACAGGGCTTGGAATTGGTACACAACCTTTCCAAAAACGAATCTCAGAAAAGGTTGGGAGTCTGGATGAATGGGGACGTGAAAGTAGGCGTCTTTCAGATCCAACGAGACCATCCAGTCCTCCTGCCTGACCGCTGCTAGGACCGACTTCGTTGTCTCCATAGTGAACGTCTGCTTGGTGACATAAGCATTGAGCGCACTGACGTCCAGCACCGGTCTCCAACCTCCTGTCTTCTTGGCCACCAGAAAGAGACGGTTGTAGAAGCCCGGGGATTGATGATCCCGGACTATCACCACTGCCTCCTTCTGTAACAGGAGCGACACCTCTTGATGTAACGCTAGCCTCTTGTCCTTTTCCTTGTAGTTGGGAGAGAGGTTGATGGGAGAAGTGGTCAGAGGGGGATTGCGGCAGAATGGGATCCTGTAACCCTCCCTTAGCCACTTGACAGACTGGGCGTCTGCACCTCTTCTTTCCCAAGCTTGCCAGAAGGTCTTGAGTCTGGCTCCTACAGCTGTCTGGAGAGGAGGAGAGTCAATGTTTGCTTTTCGAAGACTTGGTACCTTTCTTGGACCTGCCCCTGTGACCGTCTGGGCGGGTACTTCCTCGGCTGGGGGCTCTACCACGAAAGGGCGGAATAAATCTGGTAGCAGGAGTATCAGCCACTGGGGTGCGGTAAGTTCTCGGTACTGAAGGTGCAACCTTAGCCTTCCGTGCTGAAGAGGCCACGAGGTCATGCGTATCCTTCTGTATAAGAGCCGCAGACATTTCCTTGATAAGATCCTCAGGAAACAGGAACTTAGAGAGAGGAGCAAAAAGTAACTGTGACCTTTGGCAAGAGGTGATACCAGTGGAAAGGAAGGAGCAAAGTTGTTCCCTTTTCTTGAGGACTCCCGATACAAACATAGAGGCAAGTTCGCCGGAACCATCGCGAATTGCTTTGTCCATACAGGACATGATCAGCATGGCTGAGTCTTTGTCAGAAGGGGCAGTCTTCTTGCTCAAGGACCCCAGGCACCAGTCGAGGAAATTAAAAATTTCAAAGGCGCGAAAGACTCCCTTTAAGAAGTGGTCCAGATCAGAAAAGGTCCAGCAGACCTTAGAGCGTCTCATAGCCGACCTTCGTGGAGAGTCAACCAAACTTGAGAAGTCAGCCTGGGCAGAGGCAGGGACCCCCAAGCCTGGTTCCTCTCCCGTGGCATACCAGACGCCCGCCTTAGAAGTCAGCTTAGGAGGAGGAAACATAAAAGACGTCCTTCCCAGTTGCTGCTTGGACTGCAACCAATCCCCTAACATTCTCAAAGCTCTCTTTGATGATCTAGTGAAGACAAGCTTAGTGTAGGCAGACTTAATAGGTTGCATGCCTAGAGAGAACTCGGATGGAGGAGAACGAGGGGTAGCAGAAACAAAGTGTTCAGGGTATAACTCTCTGAACAGAGTAAGGACCTTGCGAAAGTCAATAGAGGGTGGCAATGACTTGGGTTCCTCCACATCAGATGAAGGATCATCCAGGTGAGCAGCTTCATCCTCAGAAACCTCATCACCTGAGTGTTGAGAAGCGAGAGGTAACGATAAAGCAGTATGCTGAATGGCTGAATCCTGAAGAACGGGTGCATGCGCACTAGCGGATTCATCCTCAAGACTCTGCTGAAGAGGATGAGGGCTGGTAATGACAAAGTCATGAGGCTGTGATGAAGGAGGTACTGCGGGGGTCTGAGGAGCAAGCGTGGTAATAAGCGAATGCTGTAAAGCATGAGGCTCATGCTGCATAGTCTGCGGTTCAAGTTGAATGGGAAGCGGCTCAAGCTGTGAGGAATGTGGTTGCTGCATGCGTTGAGGTGGCTGCCTCATAGCATGAGGTTCCTGCCTCAAGAGTTGAGCTTGCCTCAAGGGTTGAGGTGGCTGCGCAGAGAGAGGCTCTTATCTCACGAGTTGAGGTTCTTGCCTCAAGAGTTGAGGTGCTTGCCTCGAGAGTTGAGGTTCTCGCCTCGAGGAAAGTGGAGGTGGCTGCCGCAAGAGTTGAGGTTGCTGCCTCAAGGATGGTGGAGGTTGTCGCACCGCAAGAGGTTGCTGCCTCGCCTCAAGGAAGGTGGAGGTTGAGGATGGTTGCAACGTATGAGGCTCCTGCCTCAAGGGTAGAGGAGGTTGCTGTAAAGCATAAGGCTCCTGCCTCAAGTGTTGAGGAGGTTGCCGCGTGGTAAGAGGCTCCTGCCTCAAGGAAAGTGGAGGTTGCTGCACAGCGCTGGTATCTGGCAACTCCCAATGCGGCAGCTCACGCATGGAGGTAGCTTGAGGAACCTCAACATCATACGTCTGGCAGGCTGGACTGCGCAGAGGTGGAGGAGCGCTCGCAGGAGGAGGTGTGATAACCTTCTCTGCCTGAAACTCCTGCATCAACACCGCAAGCTGCGACTGCATAGTCTGCAGCATAGTCAACTTAGGATCAACAGAAGTTGAGGTCTGTTGAGGCATCGCTTTAACAGAAGTTGAGGTCTGTTGAGGTATCGCTTTACCTCTCTTAGGAGGCGTGCAGCCATCAGATGACTGCGGCGAGTCCGAACTAGCCCAGTGGCTACACCTGGGCTGTTGGACTCGTGCGGTCTGGACCTTACGCTTAAGAGGCCTTGAGACCTGGGTCCAGCGTTTCCTCCCGGAAACTTCTTCTGCAGACGAGGAAATTAAGGGCTCAATCGTCTGAGAGTGGAAGTGACGATCTCTATAAGATACGCCCGCAACCACTGAGGATACTACTGTGCGCCGATCAAGGCCTGCCGAACCCTTTTGCCCTTCGACATTGCTTCTCCCCTGGGCTTGGGAGCTTGCAAGAGGTCCCGGACTGGGAGGACGACTGGCACGCACAGAAGTATCCTCATGCGCAACACTGACACTGACACTAGGCACAGCACTGGCACTAACACTTCCCACTGCACTTTTCACTTTAAGTTCCTTGACATCTGCCAAAAGAAACTTGTGGTCACTCACTACTGACTCCACCTTATCACCTAAAGCCTGAATAGCACGTAAAACATCTGACATATCAGGCTGAGCACTAATAATAGGTTCGGGGGTAGCCACTACAGGGGAAGGAAAAGGATGAGGATCATGGGGGGAGGAATAAACCAAAGAGCGAGAAGAACTCCTCCTAACTCTCTCCCTCTCTAACTTAGTCGTATACTTGAGGAATTCGATAAAATCGAATTCCGAAAGCCCGGCACATTCCTCACATCGATCTTCCAACTGACAGGATTTTCCCCTACAGTCGGAACAAACGGTGTGAGGATCAACCGCGGCCTTCGGAAGACGCCTATTACAAGTCCTAACACTACATCGTCTTTGTCTAGGAGCTTGAGAATGGTCGGACATCTTGAATCAGAGAACAGTCAAGGGGGGATTCCAAATTAAAGCAAAGATCGTTATACCATTAATCAAAATCAATCCAAAAGCTATCTAAGCTAAGGGAAAAGCTTCCTGTATAGCGAAAGCTGAAATCTCAGAGCAATACTTCACCAAAACCGTGAACAAAGACTCCAAAATCATAAGCGTATCCATGTAGGTCTTGCCGGAAGCACGACAGAGGAAAAATTGAGGTGGTGTTGACAAGAAGTACTGCAGTACCTGGCCACAGGTGGCGCTGGTGAGTACACCCCCCTCTTGTATAGCGATCGCTGGCGTATCCCGTCCGTAGAATTCTGTCGGGCAACGGAGTTGACAGCTACATGATTATCGGGTAAGATTAATATTGAAAAAAGAAGAATGTATATACAGTACTAGAATAGTTTCAAATTAAAATATCTATACAAACAGCCAAGGAATTGAACAACTGTGCTACCACTAAAATATTCAGTGTGACAATGAAGATGGGAAATTGGAGAAAGTGATAACAATTTGAATCATAAAGGATTTTTGATAAAAAATTAGTTTTATGCTTATCTAAATGTTATTACCACCATCATTAACACTACCATTAAAATTATCAAAAGGCTAGAGAAAGAGAAAGATAAAGGTGGGAACACAACCGTAACTCGATGTTTACAATTTGTCAGCTGGACTTGCAAGATAGATTAAAGTTGTATTCATTGTTCATATGGAATATTTCCTCTTATAGCCTATTTATTCTGAACTTATGGCAATAACATGCAAGGTAAATATGGTTTGGTAGCCATTGATATCAATTATTGCATCGAGGCCAAAGCTACCCTATCAATAAACATCACTTGGAGTTCAAAGTGTGATTTTCATATCAGTTGTGTAAGACAACACCAAATTTTCAGGGGTGAATTTTAGGATTTGAGGGTCATCTTATAATCAGAAATATACGGTAGATATGTCAATAAGAAAGATAAACTCTTCCCTACAAGAAGTAGAAAATGAAGGGTTGTTTGGAGACAGATAATGTTGGTGAAAGTTCTTGAGGGGGGATAACTGACAAGCTTTGCCTTATCTGCCTTCTGGTAAGAGCATTGGAGCAGTGGTGAGATTCTGCTTTTATCACACATTGGAATTAAAACATTATTTCTTTGATAATTATTAGAAAATGAAGACAGCATTGCTGCATTATTGATGGGCTATATGGTATTGCTTGCCCTTTACTAAAATATCAAAACAAAGAGTCTGCAGAGAACAGTGCATATCACATACAGGCATTAACATTTTTCATCTGGTTCCTCACTAAAATTATCTCCTGTTTCGCTTGTTTATATCATGGCACTCATTTACTTTCAGGATTGAAAACATCAATTTTGGGATATAACTTGCATACTTATGATGAAAATTATTGTATTAACTTTAGTATCATTTATTAAATGACTTTTTTATTTACTCATTTGAATATTGTTATCTAAAAAGAACTACTACTTTTTTAATGTGCCTCGTTAGCCACCAAAAACAGATTCATTACCCCAAGGGGGTAATTACCCTCAGTTTGAAAACCACTGTTCTAGAGGCAAAGTCTACTGAAAGAAAAGAAAACAGGAACATTTTTGTTTTAGGATATATGTCAGTGCAGTATTAAACCAGACTTCAAGATAGAATCACTATGATCATTGGGTGAGTATAAAAATAATTAATTATATTAAATTCTATCTTTTTAACAGCCTATTACCGTACAGTAGAAGAGTCACACTTTTGTTATTGACTTTGAGACAATAAACAGAGTTCAAGAAACATTGAATATCGTCTGGTGACTGTTCCTAATTTCTAATCCAACAAAAGTAACTATATTTCATTTTCCAAATAGAAATTGTCAATAATCAAGGAGTATTAAGGCATATAATGTATAAGTTTTCAGGCATTCAAAATATGAGTTGTACCAAGAAATTCAAGTACTAACCTTCTGGATCACACTTAAATGCTTTGAGTTTGCAAGATGGTCTAGAAATCTATCGCAAATAATAGAATCCTTTTGCGAATGACCAAGACTTGACACATGATGGACCTGCCAGACTTTATGTAAACAGCCCCGCCAGAACTTCAGCTGATCCAGGGGTGGTGCCATTCCCTAAAGCACAAATGAACATAGTATACTACACTATAATACACAGTACAATCCTCATCTAGCCCTGACACAAAAAAAAAAAAGAAAGAAGAGAGATGAGAATGAAAAAAATGTGCCCAAGTCCCAACGAAGTAGGCCCACCTCTTGAAAGTGAGTGGTTATAAGAATGATGGTTGAGAAATCTGCAGGGAATGAGACCGTCTTTCGTTAAAAACAAGCAGGTCTATTGGAATTTATTATTCTGACATCATACTTTAAATTAAGCAATAATAATCCATAACTAATGATAACCAAGTGATAAAAAAATCACCTACCTAGAATTATACGTCGATTCGGCATATGTCAGTTACAACTTTACTTCTGTCTCAATGTCGAACGATTACGATAAAAGTGGAAATCAGTAAATCTGTACACATTCATTATGAAAATATTAGTAGTATAATATACATGGAATAAACAGAAAATATAACAACACTATAAGTACTGTATAAGGAAAACGTGCGCTACATCTGACAACTTTTATTTCTATTCTCTCGAAGGCATACAATACCATACAGGTTCTAGGATGTAATTTCTACTGAAGCACTGTTGGCTTTGTTACTATGTAAAGTAAAAAAATTACTTAAATAATGATTGTTAATAAAATGAAGAGCCTAATATTAATTTTATGACTGTTTATAGGTAGTAGGTTGGCCAGGGCACCATCCGCCCATTAAGATACTACCACTAGAGAGTTAGGGGGTCCTTTGACTGGCCAGACAGTACTACATTGGATCTTTCTCTCTGGTTACGGTTCTTTCCCTTTGCCTATACAGACACCGAATAGTCTGGCCTATTCTATACAGATTCTCCCTTGTCCTCATACACCTGACAACACTGAGATTACCAAACAATTCTTCTTCTCTCAAGGGGTTAACTACTAAACTGTAATTGTTCAGTGGCCACTTTCCTCTTGGTAAGGGTAGAAGAGGCTCTTTAGCTATGGTAAGCAGCTCTTCTAGGAGAAGGACACTCCAAAATCAAACCATTGTTCTCTAGTCTTAGGTAGTGCCATAGCCTCTGTACCATGGTCTTCCACTGTCTTGGGTTAGAGTTTTCTTGCTTGAGGGTACACTCGGGCACACTGTTCTATCTAGTTTCTCTTCCTCTTGTTTTGTTAAAGTTTTTATACTTTATATAGGAAATATTTATTTCAATGTTCTTGCTGTTCTTAGAATATATTATTTTTCCTTGTTTCCTTTCCTCACTGGGCTATTTTCCTTGTTGGAGCCCTTGGGCTTATTGCATCTTGCTTTTCCAACTAGGGTTGTAGCCTAACATTTAATAATAATAATAATTAAAGAAATAATAAAAGAGCAAGTTATATCTCATTTAAAATGAAAATAAGGATTATGATATAAAAAAAACCAACACAGTGCCAAGTCGCGAACAGCTTTTCCAGTGTTTCAGCAGGAAGATGGCTTACCCCTGCCTATGTGCTTTGGGTGTTTAGAAGTTTTTGCAGAGTTGTATTTTCATGTTGTAGTTATACTTTTGTATTTCAGCAATCTTTGCATATTTTAGCTGTCTCCCAAAAGAGTTGAAGCTAATGATTCTAAGGGGCATATGATTACAATTAAAGATAAATAAGACACGATAAAAAGATACGAAAAGGGTAAAAAGGATAAATACTGCGAGAACTGTAGGCCTGGCTGGGGAAACAATGGACACCATGATTCACGATAAAGACCAGATCGTCCAATGCCGAATGAAATGGGTAAATCGTCAAAAACTTCAACTACAAATGCAAAGAAAGCCCAAATGCTTCTTCATATTGAGGCAGATTTGTCTAAATTGCTGAAGTCCCCCTTTTTACAATTATATGATGGTATAAATATCAATTGAATACTAGTCATTCACATATGCTATTTTTGTCTTACTCCCCTCGACTTTCTCTTTCAGTCTCTATACAGTTGACGATCAACCCACAGCTAAATTCACTGCTCAAGTCAACAGAGACCAACTATTAGATTTCTATGGTCTCCCTCCATATCTTTCCATCCTTGTTCACCTCTGGGATTGAATGGCGGTTATTTAATTGTCAGCAGAGAAAGAATTAATACACTCTACATTGAAAGATTTTGTTCCAGTTCTTACTTTAAGGAAAAAACTTCCAGAGATTATATGACAAAAAACTGCATTAAGTAATATACAAAGATTATCCACATATTGAAATAACTAAAAAACTTACAACTTACCTGAATTAATCCAGAGTCTCCTGGTTTACAAATTCCGAGAGAAGTAAAACTTTCCAAGATCTCTAAAAAAAGAAATGAATTTATATAAACTAAGATATCAATCAAAATTATATAGCATGATAAGATATGCTAATATAAATAATCACGTGAGATTGAAAATGTTTACAAAGTCATGCACTTCAAAATACCAACCATAGTTTTCTCAAAATGCTCACCATTCCCAGCAGGTTAGACCATTTTACAATATACAAAAATTTCAAAAGTAATTTACATTTCTCTTAACCATACAAACCTGAGACCTTTAATATGAGTGACTTTAGCGAACCTAGAACGGTCATTAAACTTTTTAACAATTGTACATAGTTGACTGTTGGATGGCGGGTAGACCACGCTCATCCAACAGGTAGAACAAACCCTCACTTTGACCTTTAACTTAGGACTTATAGCTGGGGAGGGGGTACTTTGGTGGGCACAGCACCTTGAAGGTCTGAAGTTTGTACGATTAGGTAAACTACATATTACTTTTAAAATTTGTGATTTGTTCCTAATGTAATACAAACCACCAATTTTTACTAGAGAGATCCCACTCTGATACTATCCTAAAAGGTTTGTATGGAGACTGCTTGAGAGGGCTGAAAATTTTTGTAACAAACCACTCTGGCAGTCTGAGTTCTGTAAGACGGCAAGACTGTTTGAAGCTCCTCACGAGCATGGACAATTTCCACGAAGCAGAGAGGTCCAAGCCCTTCAGCATAGAGACATGTCTCAAGGCTGGGTGATAGATTCACCACCGAGACTGAGAGGAGCTTCTTTCAGGGAAGGTAGACTATCCTATGATAAAATTGCAGACAGGTTCCGATCGGAGATGTATCATATCTACATGACAACAATCACAGATGATAGCCAACTTTCTGGGAGAGACAGTAGCAGAGGAACTTCGCAGATATCCAGATATCTACGACACTGTGTCTCATGAAAAGCCTTTCGCTCCTAGATGCTGGATTGTTACCATTCATGAAGTGACACGATATCACCGAGCTGTGGTACCTATAGATGGAGCTGTAAAAAAAAATGGGCCCTTGGGTAGTTCTCTAAATAACTTGGTAAGGAGCATCAATAAATCCAGAAACAGCTTGGCATGTGGACACTTGAGAACCACCATAATCATCCTGATTTTTGGGGTTGTCAACACTGTTGATAACCCGATGTATCAGGCAAAATAGTGGACAGATTTGAGCACCAATGTTGTCTCTAAGGGTGATGGAAGGTGTTAACCATCGCAGCTGATGGGTCCAAGACGGGATCGAAAGAAACAACACCAAAAGCTTCTTGTTCAGCCAGGTGGCAAACAAGTAGATTGATGGGAAACACAAATGACAAGAAGCCTCTCTGTCATGAAAGGTAGTAGAGAACACTATGCTCACACCATTTGACCCTGGGTGATGAGCATGTCTACTAATATATTCATTTTGCTCGGGATGAACTTTACCGACAGTTCGACTGCACTACCGAATGCCCAATTGTGCATTTGCTCGGCCAATTTCAAGAACGGCAGTGAGACAGTTCCTCCTTGCATGTAGACGTGGTGACCGTGTGTGTAGTACTCATGTGCATGATGATTGCGTTGCAGGGATAGGATATTCTGCTATCATCATCACGCTTGGCCCTCTTATTATTATTATTATCATTAGTAGCCAAGCTACAACCCTAGTTGGAAAAGCAAGATGCTATAAGCCCTAGGGCTCCAATAGGGAAAAATAGCCCAGTGAGGAAAGGAAATAAGGAAATAAATAAATGATGAGAGCAAATTAACAATAAATCATTCTAAAAACAGTAACAACGTCAAAATAGATATGTCATATATAAAGTATTAACGTCAAAAACCGATATTTCATATATAAACTATAAAAAGACTCATGTCAGCCTGGTCAACATAAAAACATTTGCTCCAACTTTGAACTTTTGAAGTTCTACTGATTCAACTGCCTGATTAAGAAGATCATTCCACAACTTGGTAACAGCTGGAATAAAACTTCTAGAATACTGTGTAGTATTGAGCCTCATGATGGAGAAGGCCTGGCTATTAGAATTAACTGCCTGCCTAGTATTACGAAAAGGAGAGAATTGTCCAGGGAGATCTGAATGTAAAGGATGGTCAGAGTTATGAAAAATCTTATGCAACATGCATAATCAACTAATTGAACGACGGTGCCAAAGATTAATATCTAGATCAGGAATATGTTATTTTCATTAGTAAAATAAATTTTTGAATATACTTACCCGATAATCATGTAGCTGTCAACTCTGTTGCCGACAGAAATCTACGGTCGGGATACACCAGCGATCGCTATACAGGTGGGGGTGAACACTACAGCGCCATCTGTGGTCAGGTACTCCAGTACTTCTTGTCAACACCACCTCAATTTTTTCCTCGGTCCACTGGTTCTCTATGGGGAGGAAGGGTGGGTCAATTAAATCATGATTATCGGGTAAGTATATTCAAAAATTTATTTTACTAATGAAAATAACATTTTTCAATATTAATCTTACCCGATAATCATGTAGCTGATTCACACCCAGGGTGGTGGGTGGAGACCAGCATACATGTTAACAAAGAAGCTAAGTATCCCGTATTTTATTTTATTAGTTATTCAAAAATAACATAAAATAAATAAGTACCTGGTAAGGAAGACGACTTGAACCATTACTCTGCCTTTATTAAGTACGTCTTCCTTACTGAGCGTAGCGGTCCTCTTAGGATGCTGAACGACTCTTAGGTGCTGAAGTATAAAGGGCTGCAACCCATACTAAAGGACCTCATCACAACCTTTAACCTCGGCGCTTCTCAAGAAAGAATTGACCACCCGCCAAATCAACAAGGATGTGGAAGGCTTCTTAGCCGACCGTACAACCCATAAAAAGTATTCAAGAGAAAGGTTAAAAAGGTTATGGGATTATGGGAATGTAGTGGCTGAGCCCCTGCCTACTACTGCATTCGTTGCTACGAATGGTCCCAGGGTGTAGCAGTTCCCGTAAAGAGACTGGACATCTTTGAGATAGAATGATGCGAACACTGACTTGCTTCTCCAATAGGTTGCATCCATAACACTCTGCAGAGAACGGTTCTGTTTGAGGGCCACTGAAGTAGCCACAGCTCTCACTTCATGTGTCCTTACCTTCAGCAAAGCAAGGTCTTCTTCCTTCAGATGAGAATGTGCTTCCCTAATCAGGAGCCTGAATAGGTAAGAAACTGAGTTCTTAGACCTTGGAAGAGAAGGCTTCTTGATAGCACACCATAAGGCTACTGATTGTCCTCGTAAAGGTTATGACCTTTTTAGATAGTACCTAAGAGCTCTAACTGGGCAAAGTACTCTCTCCAGTTCGTCCCCCACCAAGTTGGAAAGGTTTGGGATCTCGAACGACTTAGGCCAAGGACGTGAAGGAAGCTCGTTTTAGCAAAAAACCGAGCTGCAAGGAACATGTAGCCGTTTCAGATGTGAAAACTATGTTCCTGCTGAAGGCGTGGATCTCACTTACTCTTTTAGCTGTTGTCAAGCACACGAGGAAAAGAGTTTTTAATGTGAGGTCCTTAAAAGAGGCTGATTGGAGAGGTTCAAATCTCGATGACATAAGGAACCTTAGGACCACGTCTAGATTCCAGCCTGGAGTGGACAACCGACGTTCCTTTGAGGTCTCAAAAGACCTAAGGAGGTCCTGTAGATCTTTGTTGGTGGAAAGATCCAAGCCTCTGTGGCGGAAAACCGCTGCCAACATACTTCTGTAACCCTTAATCGTAGGAGCTGAAAGGGATCTTACGTTCCTTAGATGTAACAGGAAGTCAGCAATCTGGGTTACAATGGTACTGGATGAGGAAACTGCATTGGCCTTGTACCAGCTTCGGAAGACTTCCCCTTAGACTGATAGACTCTGAGAGTGGATGTCCTCCTTGCTCTGGCAATCGCTCTGGCTGCCTCCTTCGAAAAGCCCCTAGCTCTTGAGAGTCTTTCGAAAGTCTGAAGGCAGTCAGACGAAGAGCGTGGAGGTTTAGATGTACCTTCTTTACGTGAGGTAGACGTAGAAGGTCCACTCCTAGAGGAAGAGTCCTGGGAATGTCGACCAGCCATTGCAGTACCTCTATGAACCATTCTCCCGCGGGCCAGAGCGGAGCCAACCAACATCTGCCGTGTCCCTTTGCGAGAGGCGAACTTCTGAAGTACCCTGTTGGCAATCTTGAACGGCGGGAATGCATACAGGTCGAGATGGGACCAATCCAGCAGAAAAGCATCCACGTGAACTGCTGCTGGGTCTGGAATCGGAGAACAATACAACGGGAGTCTCTAGGTTATCGAGGTAGCGAACAGATCTATGGTTGGCTGACCCCACAGGGCCCAAAGTCTGCTGCAAACATTCTTGTGAAGGGTCCACTCTGTGGGGATGACCTGACCCTTCCGGCTAAGGCGATCTGCCATGACATTCATATCGCCCTGAATGAACCTCGTTACCAGCGTGAGCTTTCGATCTTTTAACCAGATGAGGAGGTCCCTTGCGATCTAGAACAACTTCCACGAATGAGTCCCTCCCTGCTTGGAGATGTAAGCCAAGGCTGTGGTGTTGTCAGAGTCCACCTCCACCACCTTGTTAAGCTGGAGGGACTTGAAGTTTAACAAGGCCAGATGAACCGCCAACAGCTACTTGCAATAGATGTGAAGTGTCCTTAGCTCCTGATTCCATGTTCCCGAGCATTCCTGTCCGTCCAAAGTCGCACCCCAGCCCGTGTCTGAAGCGTCAGAGAAGAGACGGCGGTCGGGTTTCTGAACAGCCAAAGGTAGACTTCCTTGAGAAGAAAGCTGTTCTTTCACCACGTGAGAGTAGACCTCCTCTCTTCGGAAACAGGAACTGAGATCGTCTCTAGCGTCATGTCCTTTATCCAGTGAGCCGCTAGATGATACTGAAGGGGGCGGAGGTGGCGTCCCCCTAACTCGATGAACAGGGCCAGCAATGAAAGTGTCCCTGTTAGACTCATCCACTACCTGACTGAGCATCGGTTCCTTCTCAGCATGCTCTGGATGCAATCTAGGGCTTAATAGATCCTTGGGGCCGACGGAAAAGCCCGAAAAGCTCGACTCTGAAGATCCATACCCAGGTAGACAATGGTCTGGGATGGGACGAGCTGGGACTCCTCAAAATTGACCAGGAGGCCCAGTTCCTAGGTCAGATCCATAGTCCATCTGAGAATCTCCAGACAGCGACGACTTGTGGGAGCTCTTAAAAGCTAGTCGTCTGACGGAGCCGGACACAAGATCATGGTACTGCTGCACAGTCTGTGAACTGTCAACCATGGGGAAGCGAGGAAGTACCGCGACAACCCGAAGCTGTCTAGACTGTCTGGGTCGTACAGACAACTCCTTATCGGGTTGCTGAGGTTGCCGCACTGCGTCACAACAAGTCACTTCTGCTGGTTGTTGAACGTCTTCCCAGTGACACACTGACTCCGTAAACAAAAAATCCTCTAACAAGGACTAAGCTTGGACTACATGTCTTGCAACAAAGCTCAAGGTCTATGGGAGCAGGTGTGGTAACAGACGGGGTTAGCGACTGAAGTGGAACCATTACCCTCCCTGGAAGCATGTTATGCTTAAATAAAAGTCCATAGGAGGCTAAGCAGCTAAAGGCTCCTCTCCAAATGACAGAGTCCTCAAGGGAATATCAGAAGGAGGGAGAATAGCACTTTCTCATCTACAGGAACCATATCCGAGAAAAGCTAAGTTCTCTCAGTGAGGGTTTCACTGGTGCAAAAGCAGCAGACTAGAAGGCAACGTTATGAAACTGCTTGACAGTCTAGTGAGTTGGCAACAACCAAAGATGTGTGACTGAGGAGCATGCGGTAAGGTATGCAGAGCATGCTGTATGTAGAGCATGCTGTAAGGTAAGCAGAGCATGTTGCATGGCGTGCGGCTTATGCTGCATGGGATGAGGCTCATGCTGCATGGGATGAGGCTCATGCTGCATGGTAAGAGGCTCATGCTGCATGGGATGAGGCTCATGCTGCAAGGGATGAGGCTCATGCCGCATGCGTTGAGGAGGATGCCGCATAGTATGAGGCTCCTGCCTCATGGGTTGAGGCGGTTGCCGCATAGCATGAGGCGGTTGCCGCATAGCATGAGGCTCCTGCCTCATGGTTTGAGGAGGATGCCGCATAGCATGAGGCTCCTCATAGCATGAAACTCCTGCCTCATGGGTTGAGGAGGATGCCGCATAGTATGAGGCTCCTGCCTCATGGGTTGAGGAGGATGCCGCATAGCATGAGGCTCCTGCCTCATGGTTTGAGGAGGATGCTGCATAGCATGAGGCTCCTGTGAGGTTCCTGCCTCAAGAGTTGCGTCTGCCTCAAGGGTTGAGGAGGTAGCTGCGCAGAGAGAGGCTCATGCTGTGAAGAATGCGGTTGCTGCATGCGTTGAGGCGGCAGCCTCATAGCATGAGGTTCCTGCCTCAAGAGTTGCGTCTGCCTCAAGAGTTGAGGTTCTTGCCTCAAGAGTTGAGGTTCTTGCCTCAAGAGTTGAGGTTCTTGCCTCAAGAGTTGAGGCTCTTGCCTCAAGAGTTGAGGTTCTCGCCTCAAGAGTTGAGGTTCTTGCCTCAAGAGTTGAGGTGGCTGCCGCAAGAGTTGAGGTTGCTGCCTCAAGGATGGTGGATGCAAAGCATAAGGCTCCTGCCTCAAGTGTTTAGGAGGTTGCCGCATAGCAAGAGGCTCCTGCCTCAAGGAAAGTGGAGGTTGCTGCACAGCGCTGGTATCTGGCAACTCCCAAAACGGCAGCTCACGCATGGAGGCAGGTTGAGGAACCTCAACATCATACGTCTGGCAGGATGGACTGCGCAGAGGTGGAGGAGCGCTCGCAGGAGGAGGTGAGCTAACCTTCTCTGCCTGAAACTCCTGCATCAACACCGCAAGCTGAGACTGCATTGTCTGCAGCATAGACCACTAGAGTTTAAGAAAGACAACAACAAACGGAGCTACTGTCCGTTGAGACTGAGGGTCTAAAACAGCTGGTGCGGCAACAGACAGAGTTACTGCCTGTTGCGATACCACCTTGCCTCTCTGGGAGGTGTGCAGTTGTCGTACTGAAGCAAGTCCGAACTGACCCAGTGCTAATGGCACCACCTAGGAGTTGGACTTGCGCGGAAGGGACCGACTTGCACTTAAAAGCTGCAAGATTTGGTCCATGGTTTCTGCGAGAAACCTCTTCCGCAGACGAGGAATAAAAGGGCTCTCTCGTCTGTGTGTGGGTGGGGTGATCACGTCGGCAACGTGTGTAGATACACCCGAGACCACGGAGGGAAACGTCTGTTCGTCGATCAAGGCCTGCTGAACCCATAAGTCCTTCGACATTACTTCTCCCCTGGGCTTGGGAGCTTGTAAGAGGTCCCAGACTAGGCGAACAACTGGCACGAACAGACGAACCCTCGAACGCAACACTGTAACACTTTGCGCTTATCACTTTATCACTTTTGATTTTCTGTTTGCACTTATTTCACTGAACTCGAAACTTTAAGTGGTTTGTACCTGAAACACGCAATTCTATCCTTCATTAAAAGTTAGTAATTGCGAAAACAGTATTACAATGTAACAGAAAAACATAATGAAAGATAAATAATTCAGTGGCTGGAAAAGAGACTAAACACTAGATCAAATAAACTACGTTTAAAATCTCTCACCGCATAAAGCTTGAGAACAAGAATAAAACTCTAGAAACGTTTACCTTCTTCCCCTAAAGAGACTAGGGAGAAGAGCAAAAACGATAACAACGTTACCTGCTTGAACGAAACGTTTATCCTCCTCTCTCTCCCTCCGTCTCTATCTCTCTCTCTCTCTCTCTTGACTTAGAACCTGAGAGAAGAGCCCAATTATATGTATCGTTAAAACATATTATTGTTAAAGGAAAAAAACTGAAAGATTTCCCAAATAAAAAGTTCCTTTATTAGAATTAAAACCATTTAAGCTAAGAAAGAATGAACAAAACGCTAGAATCGGTTTACTCTTACTGCAACGTGACACCGTGAATGCTCTCTCTCTATCGTAACGATAGAGCGCAAGTTGAACGTTCTGAACGTCAACAACTGCAGAGACAAAACAAAACGTTAGTTCAACTTTGAAAACAGTACGAGACTATCAAAGAAATTCTTTCAAAAACCTTAAAATAGCATAATATGTTAACAGGTAAAAACGAAATGACGGGCTCAATGTAAATTAACTTCGGTTCCAAGAAAAGACCGCCTACTATTAGGAAAGGTCGAATATAAACAAATATAAAAATTAATTTTAATAAGTTTATAATAAAAGGAAGTTAATCGAAGAGGCCTATAAAAGGCGGAGAGATATAAAATAAATCTATAACTTTTGTTAAGCAAAATTAAGAAAGAGAGTCTATACTCTCTTCGACACCAACACTTCCGTCTAAGGGAAGGGTCGGCCATTTAAAAGTGAAAGAGAGTTCATACTCTCTTCGTCACCATAAATAATCAAATTAATTCCAAAAGCTAGCTAAGCTAATGATAAAACTTCCTGAATAGCGAAAGCTAAACTCTAGAGCAAATACATCACCAAATCGTGAGCAATAACTCCAGAATCAACAGCGTATCCATGTAGGTCTAGCCGGAGGCACGACAGAGGAAAAATTGAGGTGGTGTTGACAAGAAGTACTGGAGTACCTGACCACAGATGGCGCTGTGGTGTTCACCCCCACCTGTATAGCGATCGCTGGCGTATCCCGACCGTAGATTTCTGTCGGCAACAGAGTTGACAGCTACATGATTATCGGGTAAGATTAATATTGAAAAAAGAAATTTAATAGACCGTAAGTTTCTGTCCAAGAAATTAAGATGAGAATCAGCAGCTGAAGACCAGACAGGAGAACAATACTCAAAACAAGGTAGAATGAAAGAATTAGAACACTTCTTCAGAATAGATTGATCACCGAAAATCTTAAAAGACTTTCTCAATAAGCCAATTTTTTGGGCAATTGAAGAAGACACAGACCTAATGTGTTTCTCAAAAGTAAATTTGCTGTCGAGAATCACACCTAAATTTTAAAAGTCATACAAATTTAAAGAAACATTATCAATACTGAGATCCGGATGTTGAGGAGCCACCGTCCTTGACCTACCTACAATCATACTTTGAGTTTTATTAGGATTCAACTTCATACCCCATAATTTGCACCATGCACTAATTTTAGCTAAATCTCTATTAAGGGATTCACCAACCCAGATCTACATTCAGGGGATGGAATTGATGCAAAGAGAGTAGCATCATCCGCATATGCAACAAGCTTGTTTTCTAGGCCAAACCACATGTCATGTGTATATAGTATGAAAAGTAATGGGCCAAGAACACTACCCTGTGGAACACCGGATATCACATTCCTATACTCACTCTTCTGGATCTTATGTTCTAACCCGCTCCTTCTGATGGGTTATCAAATCTGGAACACTGAAGAAAGGAGACGAGAGCTGACCCCATCATCCTGTACAAGGGTGAGCGTGCTTGATCAAATACAAAGGTAGTAAGTGTATAAACACCTGTACTGTACTGTACTGCGTACCGATTTCAAAACACATTCTCCATATGTAACCTCTAGCCTATTGTATAAAGCAAAAATATACTAGGATTGTCTTCCGGAGTAGATATGTTCCATGTACATACTGTCTCTCCTACGCGTGAGAGGGGAGAGATCGATCAGGGGAGGTTCTTGTTGCTCAGCTGAATGAGAGGAACAATCTGTAAACACTGCTTCTTCTCTGGAGATTTCTTTGGGGCAGCTTTCGTTGGGATTATTCGTGGCGATGATGACACGACGAAAGTCTTTGTAATGTCCCATGGCAGGAGAGGGACAATGGCGGTAGCCTACATCCTGACCAGTGCTTATGCTTCACATTACTCTTGCAAGAGAACTAGCACTGATAGCAGGAGCTCACACTCCTGTACTTCATAAAAAATCCTTACTGTTCGGAGAGTTGGGTTTTGGCACAACACCACCCCTACAAAACCAGGCAGAGGAATCAGTCGATGTCTTAAGATTTAGTCCGATTGGTCATCCTGTACTTAAGCGACTTCTTTCTTGGCAGGCATCTCGGCTGAAGGTTTAGTTGTCATCTCTAGAACTCTTCAACAGGGGAAGGCGTTATAAGCAGCAGCAATGTGACATGTCTATTCATCACCCACCCTCCCATGAAATAGAGAGATTGGAAGATCTTACGAACGATACAAAAATATACTAACATCCCTTCCCCAAGCAGAACATACAGAACTTGGTACCATGCTGTTCCTCCCACGTGGAGAGAAATGGTAGAAGTTTAACGTATACAACTCCTATTGATCAATAGTCCTGGACTTCAAAGACATCTACTTGTTTTTATCCATACAGTATCAGCAAAAATATACTAACATCCCTTCCCCAAGCAGAACATACAGAACTTGGTACCACGCTGTTCCTCCCACGTGGAGAGAAATGGTAGAAGTTTAGCCCATGCAACTCCTATTGATCAATAGTCCTGGACTTCTTCGAAGACATCTACTTGTTTTTATCCATACAGTATCAGCAAAGATTCTAAAGAAGACGAAGCAGGGGAGAAGAAAGAACTTGAAGTGCGTCTTCTACCACAAGAGCATAACTAGGTGAAACGTCCTTGGTGCTTTTCAGTAATGGCAGACACTGAAGGTCAAAAGAAAAATGTACACACTTCCCTTCAAACTCGACAGCAGTAGAGCTCTTCCTCTGAAGGAGCACCAACGATGTCTACGGAAAACTAACTTCCTCAGATTCAAGTTTTCGTTGTTGTTGTAAGGACACACATGATGGATAAAACAGCAACAGACATGGCAACCAACAGGAACCAGTATGATGAATAATGGGAGGTAAAACAGAAAACACACAATTACAGTCATCAAGAAACATAGCATATCATTCTTCTTCCATTAACATCCCCTATACACAACTTTTTATAAGAGTAATTCTTTAATCTGAAAGAAAAAGCAAAAGATAGAACCAGATGACATCATGAAGCGCATCTTTAATGTTAGGCAGCTGATATCAAAGTGGGAGTTGCTCTACATGTTGGTTGGGCAGGGCCTCCCTTCCACCTAACTGGCATGTTTACTTCATTAAAAGTTTTACATCAATATGTTATTTTTATTAGTAAAATAAATTTTTGAAAATACTTACCCGATAATCATGTAGCTGTCAACTCCGTTGCCCGACAGAATTCTATGGAGGGATACGCCAGCTATCACAATACTAGAAGGGGGTGTACTTACCAGCGCCACCTGTGGCCAGGTACTCAAGTACTTCTTGTTGACACCTCCTCAATTATTCCTCGGTCCACTGGTTCTCTATGGGGAGGAAGGGAGGGTCGATTAAATCATGATTATCGGGTAAGTATATTCAAAAATTTATTTTACTAATAAAAATAACATTTTTCAATATTAAACTTACCCGATAATCATGTAGCTGATTCACACCCAGGGGGGTGGGTGAAAACCAGTGTACAAGATTAAAGGATAGCTAAGTATCCCATATTTCATATAACAGTTATCTCAAATAACAATGAAATAATAAGTACCTGGTAAGGAAGTCGAATTGAACCGTTACTCTGCCTCTTTTTTAAGTTCGTCTTCCTTACTGAGCGCAGCGTTCCTCTTGGAGGCTGAATCAACCCAAAGGTGTTAAAGTATATAGGGTTGCAACCCCTACCAAAGGACCTCTACAAAACCTCTAACCAAGGCGCTTCTCAAGAATGAATAGACCACCCGCCAAATCAAAAGGATGCGGAAGGCTTCTTAGCCTACCGTAACAACCATAAAAACAACAATAAAAGCATTCAAGAGAAAGGTTAAAAAAGGTTATGGGATTAAGGGAATGTAGTGGCTGAGCCCTCACCTACTACTGCACTCGCTGCTACGAATGGTCCCAGGGTGTAGCAGTTCTCGTAAAGAGACTGGACATCTTTAAGATAAAATGATGCAAACACTGACTTGCTCCTCCAATAGGTTGCATCCATTATGCTCTGCAGAGAACGGTTTTTATTAAAGGCCATCGAAGTAGCTACGGCTCTTACTTCGTGGGTCCTTACCTTCAGCAATGCAAGGTCTTCCTCCTTTAAGTGAGAATGGGCTTCTCTAATCAGAAGCCTTATATAATACGAAACCCCGTTCTTGGACATGGGCCTCGAAGGTTTCTTGATGGCACACCATAAGGCTTCTGACTGTCCTCGAATAGGTTTAGACCTCTTAAGATAATATTTGAGAGCTCTGACAGGGCAAAGAACTCTCTCTAGTTCGTTACCTACCATGTTGGAGAGGCTAGGTATTTCAAACGATCTAGGCCAAGGACGTGAAGGAAGTTCGTTCTTTGCTAGGAATCCGAGCTGAAAAGAACATGTTGCAGATTCGGTCGTGAAACCAATGTTCTTGCTGAAGGCATGAACCTCACTGACTCTCTTAGCTGTTGCAAGGCAGACGAGAAAAAGAGTCTTGAGGGTAAGGTCCTTGAAGGAAGCTGACTGGAGAGGTTCGAACCTAGATGACATAAGGAACCTTAAGACTACGTCTAGGTTCCAGCCTGGAGTGGATAGACGACGCTCTTAGACGTCTCAAAAGACTTAAGAATGTCTTGAAGGTCCTTGTTGGAAGAAAGGTCCAAACCTCTGTGGCGGAGAACTGAAGCCAACATACTCCTATACCCTTTAATCGTAGGGGCTGAAAGGGATCTCTCATTCCTAAGATGTAGAAGGAAGTCAGCTATTTGGGTCACAGAGGTATTGGTAGAGGATATTGAATTGGCTCTACACCAGCTTCGGAAGACTGCCCACTTAGATTGGTAGACTCTACGAGTGGAAACCCTTCTTGCTCTGGCAATCGCACTGGCTGCCTCCTTCGAAAAGCCTCTAGCTCTAGCGAATCTTTCGACAGTCTGAAGGCAGTCAGCCGAAGAGCGTGGAGGTTTGGGTGCAACCTGTCTACGTGAGGTTGACGTAGAAGGTCCACTCTTAGAGGTAGAGTCCTGGGGATGTCGACTAGCCATTGAAGTACCTCTGTGAACCATTCTCTTGCAGGCCAAAGGGGAGCAACCAGCGTCAGCCGTGTCCCTTCGTGCGAGATGAATTTCTGCAGAACTTTGTTTATTATCTTGAACGGTGGGAATGCGTAAAGGTCGAGATGGGACCAGTTCAGTAGAAAAGCATCCACATGAACTGCTGCAGGGTCTGGAACAGGGGAACAGTACAGCGGAAGTCTCTTGGTTATGGAGGTGGCAAACAGATCTATGGTAGGTTGACCCCACAAGGTCCAAAGTCTGTTGCACACACTCTTGTGGAGGGTCCATTCCGTGGGAATGACCTGATTCCTTCTGCTTAGGCGATCTGCTGAGACGTTCATATTGCCCTGAATGAACCTCGTGACCAGAGTGAGGTTTAGACCTCTTGACCAAATGAGGAGGTCCCTTGCGATCTCGAATAGGCTCCTCGAATGGGTCCCTCCTTGCTTGGAGATGTAAGCCAAGGCTGTGGTGTTGTCTGAGTTCACCTCCACCACTTTGCCTAGCAGGAGGGACTTGAAGTTCAGCAGGGCTAAATGAACTGCTAGTAGCTCCTTGCAGTTGATGTGGAGCAATCCCTGTTCCTCGTTCCACGTTCCCGAGCATTCCCGTCCGTTCAAGGTCGCACCCCAGCCCGAGTCCGATGCATCTGAGAAGAGATGAAGATTGGGGGTCTGAACAGCCAACGATAGGCCCTCCCTGAGAAGGAGATTGTTCTTCCACCACAGGAGAGTGGTCTTCATCTCTTGGGTGATTGGGATAGAGACTGCTTCGAGAGTCGAACCCTTGTCCCAATGAGCTGCAAGATGGAATTGAAGAGGGCGGAGGTGGAGTCTCCCTAGCTCGACGAACAGGGCCAGTGATGAAAGGGTCCCTGTGAGACTCATCCACTGTCTCACCGAGCAACTGCTCCTATTCAGCATGCTCATGATGCACTCTAGGGCTTGGCTTATCCTGGGGGCCGATGGAAAAGCCCGAAAATCCTGACTCCGAATCTCCATTCCCAGGTACACAATGGATTGGGAGGGAATGAGCTGAGACTTTTCTATGTTGACTAACAGACCCAGCTGTCTGATTAAGTCCAAAGTCCAGTTGAGATTCTCCAGACAGCGACGACTCGTGGAGGCTCTCAACAGCCAGTCGTCTAAGTAGAGGGAGGCTCTGATGTCCGATAAGTGTAGGAATTTTGCTATATTCCTCATCAGATGAGTGAACACCATAGGAGCTGTGCTTAGGCCAAAACACAGGGCTTGGAATTGGTAGACAACCTTTCCAAAAACGAATCTCAGGAAAGGTTGGGAGTCTGGATGAATAGGAACGTGAAAGTATGCATCTTTCAAGTCCAACGAGACCATCCAGTCCTCCTGTCTGACCGCTGCTAGGACCGACTTCGTCGTCTCCATCGTGAACGTCTGCTTGGTGACATACGCGTTGAGCGCGCTGACGTCCAGCACCGGTCTCCAACCTCCTGTCTTCTTGGCCACAAGAAAGAGACGGTTGTAGAAGCCCGGGGATTGATGGTCCCGGACTATAACCACTGCCTTCTTCTGCACAAGTAGCGACACCTCCTGGTGCAATGCTAGCCTCTTGTCCTCTTCTTTGTAGTTGGGAGAGAGGTTGATGGGAGATGTGGTCAGAGGTGGTTTGAGGCAGAATGGAATCCTGTAACCGTCCCTCAGCCAACTGACAGACTGGGCGTCTGCACCTCTCTTCTCCCAGGCTCGCCAGAAGATCTTGAGTCTGGCTCCTACTGCTGTCTGGAGATGCGGAGAGTCAGTTTTTTCCTTTAGATGTCTTGGAGCCTTTCCTAGACTTGCCCCTGTAAGAGTCTGGACGGGAGCTTCCTCGGCTGGGGGCTCTACCACGAAAGGGCGGTATGAACCTCGTAGCAGGGGTATCAGCCACTGGGGAGCGATAAGTCTTGGGGACTGAGGTAGCAACCTTAGACTTACGAGCCGATGAGGCTACAAGATCGTGTGTGTCTTTTTGTATCAGGGCAGCAGACAAGTCCTTAACCAGCTCTTCGGGGAAGAGGAACTTCGAGAGCGGAGCAAAAAGGAGTTGTGACCTTTGACAAGGTGTAATGCTGGAGGAAAGGAAGGTACACAGTTGTTCCCTTTTCTTCAAAACCCCTGATACAAACATCGACGCAAGCTCACCAGATCCATCCCTAATGGCCTTATCCATGCAGGACATTAATAGCATGGCAGAATCCTTGTCCGCAGGAGAGGTCTTCTTGCTGAGGGCTCCCAGGCACCAGTCTAAAAAGTTGAACATCTCAAATGCTCTAAATACTCCCTTCAGTAAGTGATCAAGGTCTGAGAAGGTCCAGCAAACCTTAGAGCGCCTCATTGCAGTTCTCCGAGGCGAGTCTACCAGACTTGAGAAGTCAGCCTGGGCAGAGGCAGGTACTCCCAAGCCTGGTGCTTCTCCTGTGGCATACCAAACGCTCGCTTTCGAAGTGAGCTTAGTCGGAGGGAACATGAAAGAAGTTTTGCCAAGGTGTTGCTTAGACTGCAGCCACTCCCCTAAGATCCTTAATGCTCTCTTAGAGGACCTTGCTAGGACTAGCTTAGTATAGGTGGACTTAGCTTGTTGTATGCCCAGCGAAAACTCAGATGGCGGAGAGCGGGGAATAGCAGAGACAAAGTGGTCTGGGTAAACCTCTCTAAGGAGAGTCAAGACCTTACGAAAGTCAATAGACTGTGGAGAAGGCTTGGATTCATCCACGTCTGACGAGGGATCCAGGTGTGCTTCCTCATCATCAGACGCCTCATCACCCGAGTGTAGCGAAGAGATCGGACAAGAATGCTGAACAGCAGAGTCAGAACGAGAAGGAACAAAATTAGTGGTTTCCTCTTCAAGTAACTGTTGAGGGAAAACCTGAGGCTCAGACTGCAAAGGCTGAATAAAAGACGAAGCAGAAGGAAGGCGCATGGGTGGAGGAGGCTGACTCCTAGCATGAGTGGTTGCACCCAAGGTATGCGCTTGCTGAGCGGTTGGCGGAAGCGGAGTAGCAAGTTCCTGTTCCTGTGGTGTGAGAGGAGCGCGATGAGGTTGAGGCTGCGCAGAACAAGGTAAATGTCTCGCAAGCTGAGGCTCCTGAGGTGCAAGGCCAAGGTGTAGTGGTGCTTGCCTTGTGGAGGGTTGAGCTCGCTGCAGCGAGAGCTGAGGAGACTGACTCATGGACGGGAGAGGTTGTTGTACCTCAACCGAGAGTTGCACCACTGGTGGAGCAGCAAGTGGAGGCGGAGGAAGAGAGGTATAATCCTCCTGATCCCATAGTAAAGGTTGCCTTAAAGAAGGCGGAGGCTGAACACCACTGGGAACAGCAAACTCTGAACGTGGCTCAACATCGTACGCCTGGCAGGTGGTACTGCGATCAGGCGGAGCGAGCGCAGGCGGAGCGAGCGCAGGCGGAGGGAGTGTAGGCGGAGGCGGAGGCGCAACACTCTCAGCCCGACACTCACGCATCAAGTCCGAAAGCTGTGCTTGCATGGACTGTAGTAGAGTCCACTTAGGATCGGCAGAAACTACAGTAGGCTGAGGTAAAGCCTTAACAGTCGAGCTCTGTTGTGGCAGAACCTTACTCCTCTTGGGCGGAGTGCAGTCGACAGATGACTGCGGCGAGTCAGAGCTGAGCCAATGACTGCAACCTGGCTGAGCACTCGCGGACTGGACTCTGCGTTTAAGTGGTCTCGAGACCTGAGACCAACGTTTCTTCCCTGACAGATGATCAGCGGACGAGAAAAAGACGGGCTCAATCGTCTGCAGGTGGGAGTGACGGTCTTTGGAAGACACGCCCGCAACCACCGAGGATACTTCTGTGCGCCTAACAAGGCCTGCCGAACCCTTATGCCCTTCGACATTGCTTCTCCCCTGGGCTTGGGAGCTTGCAAGAGGTCCCGGACTGGGAGGACGACTGGCTCGCACAGAAGTATCCTCACGCACCACACTGGCACTGACACTAGCACTTGGCACTGTACTGACACTAGCACTCGTCACAGCACTGGCACTAATTCCACCCACTGCACTCTTGACCTTAAGTTCCTTGACTTCGGCCATCAGAGACTTATGATCACTTACCACTGACTCTACTTTATCGCCTAAGGCCTGAATAGCACGCAAAACAACAGACATATCAGGCGGAGGGCAAACAGTAGGTTCGGGGGTAGCCACTACAGGGGTAGGAAAAGGTAGGGGATCATGAGGTGAGGAAAAAAGTGAAGAGTGAGAAGAACTCCTCCTAACTCTACCTCTCTCTAACTTAGATGAATATTTCAAAAGACGGACAAATTCCAGTTCCGAAAGTCCGGCGCATTCCTCACATCGATTTTCTAACTGACAGGGCCTGTCCCTACAGTCAGAACAAGCGGTGTGAGGATCTACCGAGGCCTTCGGAATACGCCTATTGCAAGACCTACATCGTCTATGGGAGGGAGCTTGCGAAATGTCAGACATCTTGAATCCAAAGAGTTAGCCAAAGGGGTTTCCAAAATCAAGCAAAAGATCGTATCAGGACTATATAAAAGCTATCTAGCTAATATAAGAAGGTTTCCAGTAAAGCGACAGCCGAAATCTGAGAGAATACTTCACCAATTAGCCGTGAACAAACTCGAAGATCATAAGCGTATCCCAGAACGTCTTGCCGGAAGCACGACAGAGGAATAATTGAGGAGGTGTCAACAAGAAGTACTTGAGTACCTGGCCACAGGTGGCGCTGGTAAGTACACCCCCTTCTAGTATTGTGATAGCTGGCGTATCCCTCCATAGAATTCTGTCGGGCAACGGAGTTGACAGCTACATGATTATCGGGTAAGTTTAATATTGAAAATCTAGGTTTGCTATAATCATACTCTAATTAAAGTTCTCATGTTTGTATTATGTGTAAGAATAAAAATTTTTTGAATTAAATCATAACAAACAAGTGAAGCTATCCTAGCTTAGGAAAATTCCTATCTCCTGATTAATTGGTGTTACATTATCATTTTATACAGGTAGGCTTGTAATGCAAGATAAGTTTGTTGTTAACCTTTGAGGAAAGCAGGACACATATTCTAAGTAAATCAGATATTAATAACTATTAAACGTGAAAATTATTTGAAAACTTCTTTTAACTTGGTCAAATGAGGCTGCAAAAACCATTGCTGTACTCTACAAATGCTGAAAAGCTAATGAAGTGCAAAGCTATTGTAAACCACTGATCTTTGGTGACCGTCAGTGAACTGAATGAAACTCAACCATGTTTTTACATAATTGCATGCCAACAACTTTTGTATCCAGTGACCATCTCTGATAAAAATTTAAAAAGCAAGGTATCAGCAACCTGAAATCAAACAAAAAGACAAGGAAAAAGTACATGCACTTGAATTGTAATTAAAATGTAGAAAATAGTACAGCCGATTCTTGCCAGTAATAAACCAATGATGCTTGAATATGAAGAACTGAAAAAAAAAAAGGAAACAAACTACCCAGCTGCTTCCCCCCACCCCACATGGAAACCTTTAATGGAGTACAGCTGGGTATATCAAATTCCGTATGAAGGAATTAAATAGGCCTCAAATGCTTAATGAAACAGGAGGGGTCTTGTGGATTCAAGTAAATAAGAAATACAAAAAATATAATCATCGTCAATCTACTATAATATAAAGGAGCCTTTAGTTTATCGTTTATCTACACATGAATAATTTATTCTCTCATTTACGATGACAAACTTAATTATATACTTTGTCACAGTCTTTGGCATGATCCTAGACTGTCATCATCATATGACCCTTGTTTGTCATTGTGAAAGTCTTTCATAAGTCTTTTATGTTATGATGTACCATGTCTTGAGGTTTAAAGCTTTTGTTCTTGAATACAATCTCAGCCTCAGCCCTCTTACTTTTGGTTACAGTCATGCAGAGCTTCTGAATGGCCTTGGCTACTTATAGTCACAGCTTCCTGCAATACTGATATGAACTAGAACCTTTAACAGGTCACTCCTTGTACTCCTGAATGTTGTTCCTCAAGTCAGAAATAATCAGGACTTGAAATCCCAAATTACAGAACTGAATTCCTTCATAAACCACAAACATTATCTCTGGCATCACCAACCAGATACTCAAATTCTGATAAAATTGAAAGATTTTGGAGTATGGCCATTCACCTTTTAGTGCCATGATATTTATAAAGAGTCGAAACATTACTAGCAGCCTGAAATACAGTAGAAAGGTTGAGCTGCATACTTTGTTTCTACAAATGAAACAAAGACAATTGTAGATAAATCAGAAGTGTGGGTCTTCCAGGATAATTGATATCATGAAGCTATCAGACCACAAAACTTAGGCCCTTACCTCAATTAAATAGAAAGTCTACAACACAAATTGACTGATATATCAATTGATTATTAGTCTGATCTACTCAGTTGTAATCTGCAGTACAATATCCTGTCTCCAAGACATAAAGGCATAAGTAAAACGTGTCATTTTCTATAAGAACACACTGTATAAACTATTAAATAAATAAGGCCATATTATCTATATATATCATTGAAAAAACTAATCACCCACTTACTTTGAAAATGTGTTTGTTTTAAAGAAGCCTGTAGCTCTTCCGCTTCAGTAGGACAGAGTTTACTATGAACCCATACTAAAAGATTATGCCTTGCAGGACCAACTTCCACAAGAACTGAGCGTACCCAACTTGGTTCCATCGAATCCAGTACTGTATCATAGCGTAGCTTCTGCAAGATAATATTCATATTATACTTAAAAAAATTAAATCATTAACAATTTCATAGGTTGCCTTGTAATACCTTGTATTATTCTTATAACCATTTTAATTCTTTGAATTTAAATACTGAATCTCGTACCTTAATATCTAGTCCATCACACAAGCCAGTTTTGATTTGACATATTTCATTTACACTTTTCTTGAAGGGCTTGTTTTAGTATTATAGTTTTTAATGCATTGGATATAGTTTTGGGTATTTTTTTAAGAAACAAATCTTATAAGATTAACACTATACTGTACTTTCAATACTTACTGAAGATTATTTGCTGAACCTTCTCCAAAAGTAATAGATTTGATTAGATACGCTAAAAGAAACATCCCTGATTTTCTCTTCCTGGTACAATACTCACCTATTCCCCAAGGCTCCCCTATCCATACTCGGTAGTGAAGACCTGGCTAATCATGTCAATCATTCTTCTCTGAGAGAAATTAAACACTTAAAATAAAACTACTCCAACCACCATGGATAGGGAGGCGAGAGGAATACTAATGAACTTACAATAAATACTTAGATAATTAACTTTACTATAAAAAATGTATATTTTCCATAAATTTTCCTGAAATTCATTACCCAATTTTTACATTAACCTACAAGGGTAGTAGGTTGTGAAGGGCACCAGCCACCCGGTGAGATACTACCGCTGGGGGACTTACTGGGTCCCTTGACTGGCCAGACAATACCACATTGGATCCTCCTCTCTGGTTACGGCTAATTTTGTTTTTGCCTACACATACACTGAATAGTCTGGCCTATTCTTTCCACATTCTCCTCTGTCCTCATACACCTGACAACACTGAGATTACCAAACAATTCTTCTTCCCTCAAGGGGTTAACTAGTGCACTGTAATTGTTTAGTGGCTACTCTCTTCTTGGAAAGGGTAAAAGAGACTTCAGCTATGATAAGCAGCTCTTCTAAGAGAAGGACAATCCAAAATCATAACATTGTTCTCCAGTCTTGGTTGGTTGCCATAGCCTCTGTACCATGGCCTTCCACTATCTTGGATTAGAATTAAGCACGAAGACCGAGAATACGCGAATACTTGCTGCCCTAGTACAGCATGAGATAACTCCTAACCCTACCAACTCACTGCCTATTGCATATGCGTGGTCAACTAACACAAAAGTACTGCCTAATAATATTTTCATATGATTTCTATCACAGAATAGGTAATATGTAAATAAATTAACATATTTCAGAAACTGTAGAGTATATGTGCACGTGTACACTAGGTACTATACATGGTAAGGCTACGGTACAGTACGTAACACTACAGTAGTCATCGGGACACTTATAACAACAAAACATTATTGATCCTATATAATACTCGCTGATACTGTAGTGTATACAGTATTGATGTAATATATGTGCAGTACAGTCAAACCTCTTGACACGAAAGAATCTGCTTACAAAATTTTCACTCTGCGAAACGAGATGAAGAATTTTATGACTCGCATCACGAAAAATGTTTGACAATAAGAGGAGGTACGGTGCGAGAGCCCGACCGTGTCCTGACTGATTTTGAAATTCGCGCGCCGCCAGCTCATAAACTCACTACCATCCTCCAGTGCTCCCATTGGTTATCTCCCTACTCAGATTCTAATTACCACCATGAGATCCTACTCTCCTATTGGTCAGCATCTACTCTACTGTATCCATCATGTACCTACGCATTGCCATTCATATGTCTTTTCGTTTCGGCAGCCGTATCGTACGCATTGATTTAGCGTTTGTGATTTCGCTTTCGTAACAATTGTACAGTATCATGTGTAATATTACGTTACATTATTAGCCATGGGTCCCAAGAAAGTCACTGATGTCCAGGGAAAGAAATGGATGATGCTTTCCATGGAGATGATGAAAATAATCAAGAAATACAAGGCTGGCATGAAGTTTAGTGTGACCGCGAAGGAATATGGCTGAAATCCGTCTACGATATGAACGATCCTAGAGTAGAAGGAAGCTAACAAACCAGCAACACCTTCTAAAGAGGCTTTCGGTAGAAGCAGACCAAGCGCCAAATAAAAAAAACGAAAGAAAAGTGGCAGTGATGAAGAAAATACGTAGTGTAATTAAATTTTAAAAATACAAAACGTAGGTAAAAAAATAAAAATTAGAAAAATAAATTTAATTTTAAGTTTATCGTAAAGTTAAGTGTTAACATTTCCCGCCATTTATGTGTTTTTCCTAAAATTAAGTGTTAACGTTTTCTGTCATTTATAAATCTATTTTGTAAAGTGAAGTGTTTACGTTTTCTCCCACTTGTTAACTTTTCCGTCATTTGTCATGCTTCTCTACTGCCCCGCACTTCGCTCTCGGACATCACCTCACTCCAAAGGTAAGATTCCACATTTTTGTTACTGTATTTTTACTGTTCGCTTTAATTATAAATTTCTTTTACAGGTTACCAACGGTTAATTTATTATTGAATGATCTAAATACAGTACATGTCATACATTTAGTACTGTTTAGTGGTGTGTATCTTTTTGGGCTCAAGCCATGTCGTCCTGATGGAAGTTCCTATAGGGTAGCTTCCTAAGGTATATTACAACTACGGCGATATTCCCAGAGAATTTACCTTAAGGTACCCAGAATTCTAACTCCTGGAGCGAATATCCCTACCAGGGATATCGCGAAATATCAGAGGACGTATTCTTGACACGCCACATGGCAATCTGCACCCCGAACAGAGATAACACTTCGAAGGGGTCAATTGGCAAGAAAACGAAAACGAGAAAGAAAAAGGAGAGCCGTTCGCAAGGCTCTCTCTTCTCCCGTTTCGTAAGCGTGCATTGCGCCGATTCTGGCGCAATCTGTATTCCTTTTTGCGTAGCTTAACAACTCTGTGTTTTTTCCTGTGTTTCTCGCAAAATCTTGGATTTAATCACTTTATTATGCTTTCTCCAGCTTTGTCTGCCTCTGATAAGTTGAGTATTATTTCTTTTATGTATAAATGTAGGCTCTTGGTAATTTTTAAAGTGATTAATAGTAATAATCTTTGTTACAAGAGCCGTTGCCTACCGGAGGCGTCCTGGACGCTGTCGCTCGCTAGGTATGAGTTTTAATTAGCCAGAGCGACGTTCCCGGCTGTTTTGCTTTAATAATTTTAGCTATTTAGCGTTACATAGGATTTCCTTATTCGTGCTTTAGTATTGTTTGTTTTGGCGAAGTATTCGCCAATTCTGGCCTACGCTAGACCATGTAGCCTAGTCGTTTGGCCCTAGTACTTTCCTGCATGAATTTTGGATTTCCGAGTGTTTTAAAATTTTATTGAAGCTTTAGGCAGTTTTATACATTTAAGATTATATTGATTATTTCCAAGATAGTATACGAGTGAGTTTCGGTGATTTAGGTAATCGATTCTCTTGGTGCCTAGGCTAAGTTGCCTATGGAGCCTTAGTATACTTTCTCATACTCCCCGGTTGCTTTCTTTTCTTCGGAGAAGGTATGCAATCCCTTTCCCTCTGTTTAAGCCTTGGGCTTAAACCTAGTGGTTTATCTGAATTAACTTTCGATACAACTATATTGGGGTGTTACTGTACCTTCCTGTTCCAGTAAGTCTGGCTTCAGAGAGGGGCAGAACATCAGAGTTTTTAGTCTGAATCTGTGTTTGTCTCGCTTGGGGTAGAGTCTCCCTCGCCAGTCTGACGCAGACATAGGAGGCTTAGCCTTCTTAGGTCACTCCCGAAGGTTTCTGTACGAGATGATTCCTTCTTTTGTGATCTAGCAGACTAGTCCTTGTTGCTGTTCTCGGTGGGAGGATGAGATCCTTTCCCTGGGAGTAGCAACACCTTCCTTGCTTTGGTTCAGTGGGGGTTGGCAAGTATTGCTGGCCTCCCCTCTTGGATCTCCCTTAGGCTAAGATGAGTTTTCTTGGCTGCGGGTGATTCTTTACTAAAGCAAGGTTGGTAGGACCCCCTTTGTCCCTTCCCCCTCTATCTCTGTAATGGCCTAGCTGTTACAGTACTGTATATCATTCTACATCTGGACCTAGTACAGGTTAGGATGTGGAATTGACTCAGTCCGTTGCCGGCCGGCAGAGTGTGCCGGCCGGCAAAGGTCTTCTGCTTTGAGTGCTGCCCGGACCTCCCTTGGTCCCTCACCCATGTCTGTCTGTAGAGCCAGACGGCATTGGTCAGGAAGCCTGAATTAGATTCTCCCCTTCCTTTTATGCACTCTTTCGGATTGCCGGGCTTGGAGGTAGTATAGCTGTTACAGTACTGTATATCATTCTACATCTGGACCTAGTACAGGTTAGGATGTGGAATTGACTCAGTCCGTTGCCGGCCGGCAGAGTGTGCCGGCCGGCAAAGGTCTTCTGCTTTGAGTGCTGCCCGGACCTCCCTTGGTCCCTCACCCATGTCTGTCTGTAGAGCCAGACGGCATTGGTCAGGAAGCCTGAATTAGATTCTCCCCTTCCTTTTATGCACTCTTTCGGATTGCCGGGCTTGGAGGTAGTATACTCTCTTATCCTGGCATCCATTCTGTTTTCTTCTAGTGCTGTACCAGACCCGGCTGCCGGCCTATGTGGCCGGCAGCCGGAGTTCTCTGGTTCTTTTGCTGCTGGCTGGCATCGGTTGTGTACCTTTGCCGGCCAGCTATTGTCACGCCCTTGTCTGTCGGTCGCTACGAGCAGTGGCCGGCAGCCGGGTGCTACCTTGTGTAGTTGCCAGCCGGCAGTCATTGCCGGCCGACATTGGCTGTTGCCGGCCGGCACATGCATTTGAACCAGCGTTCTGACGCCTTATAGCTGTTAAGTAGTATACTTTAAAGCTAGTTATGGTGCGTGCCGGCCGGCGCATTACCTTCTATACTGTACCAGTATTCTTCAGTATAGCATATACTGTAGGGAGAAAACTATAGTATGGTATTGGTACAACACTGTGTGTTCTAACACTTTTGTGTTGTCTTGCACAGCCCTTTGGTGTTGCCTTACAGATAAGAAAGTGAGTTCTTTCTTGTCTATTATCCGGTATTTTAAAATCATATCTTAGGTGTGAGCTCCACCTGTTTCCTCTGGAAATTTGTCATTGGTTACTCTAGGACAGATTAACCATACGATTTTATTATCTGGAAGGCTGCAACAATTGGTTGTGCGGGAAACACAAGTGTGTGTCTTTCCTTTCTGATTTGTTATGCTAAACTGTGCATATCCAGTGATACGTAGTTCACTTGATACTCATGGAAATTTCTTCTCTTTACAGGAGGAACGTCCGAAGTGCGGAAGTGCTTTCTGCAACGTCCGCAGTAAGAACTTCTGCGGACATGAGTTATGTAGGAGGCACGCAGCATGCGCTGTCTCCAAGGGTGATCTCCGGTATTGGGACCCTCAGGTATGTACCGTGTGCTCTAACCTGATTACTGAGGCTTTTGATTCCCCTAGGACGGCGGAATCAAGGGATATAGCAAGGGAGAAGCTTTGTACCTGGGTAAGGGGCTTCCAGAAGAACACCTCTGGACCTTATCTTCCAAGTGAGAAGATGAGGGCTTACCTTTTCCCTAGGGCATCAGCTGATGCAGTGATTCCCCAGCCTCAAGAGGAGATCCCCCAAGTTCAGATCCAGGTGGATGCTGAAGTCGCGGTCGCCTTGCAAGACATCCAGTTGGACGACAGGATGTCAGACGTGTCCGAGCGTCTGGAGGAAGACCTCCTGGCAGGAGGCCAGGATGAAGATCAAGCCCCAGACATTGTAGAGGAAGAGGCCGACGAGGTGTCGGCTGCTCCGGTTCAGATCCCTGAACCTATTCCCTCAACATCGTCCGCTCTCCCAGTAGAGCTGGGACAGGCCCTCTCCTCCATTGTTGAATGATCCAACAAATGCAGAAGGAGAATATTGAGAAGGCAGCTGCAATGGAACTGCAGATGCAGAAGCTTGCAGCATCACGTGGGCCCCAGAAAAGGCTCAATGTGAAAGACCTTCCCTTGTGCTCAGATGCTAACCCGTGGAGATATGCTGAGCACATGCCAATGACGACTGGAAAGATCGTCATGTCGGATAAGTTGGGTTCAGTTCCCCTAGAGGAGGTGGAATTCTGGCCCAGCAAAGGGTCATATCCGGACTGTTATGTCCGGTTGAGGAAGGAACCAGCTTCAAAGGAGGAGACAGAGCCGAAGGAGGTCATAGTGATGGACCATGCTAAGGCTCAAGCTTTGCTTTCATCTTCGATGAAAGAGAGGGGCTTCACAAACTCAAAGGTAGCTGCATTGAGTAAGAAGCTCCCTTCCTTTGTGTCCTCTCCTGCTAGAGCCTTCCCCTTTTTGCAGAAAGGGTTTGCGGCTGTATTAAAAGCAGTCGAGGCTGGCAAGCCTTGCCCCTCCCTGGAGGAGTGTAAACCCTTGTCGCTGGCCCTACCTATGGACCACAAGGACTGGCAGGACGTCCATCTTACCTTCTCAGTCGGGAAGTTGGAGGCTGATATTGCCGGACGTCAGTTCGGTGAGAACCTCCCTAAGCTGTCTGACTTTCTTTTGCGGAGAGAGCTCGAGACAAAAGAAAGACTGGCTGCCTCAATGTCTCTTCAGACCACTCTTGAGACGATGGCAAGTGACCCCAAGGTCCATGAAATGTTCATGGTAGTGGCCAAGACTCATCTGGCCACAGTGACGAAGGATCTTTACAGCTTCGTCAGGGCGAGGAGAGCTTGTAGGGAGTTCGTGTTCACCTTGGCTACGGTGAGGCACGAGCCAAGGAAACTAATCTCCTCCAACATTTGGGGCAAAGACCTTTTCCCTAACGAATTGGTCAAAGAAGTTGTTGATAAGGCTGCCACGGAGAATAGAAACCTTCTCCAGAAGTGGGGCCTGTCTATCAAGAGAAAGTCTTCCCCGGATGAGGGTCCCCAACCAAAGAGGAAGACTAAGAGGACTAGGCTACCGTCTCGGCCAGCCAAGCCATTTGGACAGCAACAGCAACAGCAATTGCCGATGCCTTCAGGGCCCCAGATGGTGGCACAAACCCCGACCACATTCCAGTGGGTACCCCAGGCCGTGTCGACGCAGTCCCCGGCATTCAACCCAACGTTCGAAGGGCAGTCAACTTCCTTTCGAGCAAAGCCTAGAGGAGCAGCCAGAGGCTCGTCTAGGCGCCCCTCAAGGGGAAGGGGATTCAGGGGTGGTCGTGGTCAGGGAGGCAAGACCTCAGGACAACAGTCCAAGTGAGATGATACCGGTAGGAGGGAGACTTCAGAATTTTCGGGATCGGTGGACCTTCGATCCCTGGGCCCACAGCCTACTCAAGAATGGACTGGGCTGGAGCTGGTACAGCACTCCACCCCCGTGCCCTCAGTTTTTCCAACACTCCACCCCCGTTCTGGAGGAGTACATCCAAGATCTGTTGGAGAAAAAAGTGATCCGAAGGGTAAAGTCCATCAAATTCCAAGGGAGGCTGTTTTGTGTTCCCAAGAAGGACTCGGAAAAACTCAGAGTCATTCTGGACTTGTCGCCACTCAACAAGTTCATAGTGAACTGCAAGTTCAAGATGCTAACACTGCAACACATAAGGACCTTACTGCCCAAGAGGGCATATACCGTCTCCATAGACTTGTCAGACGCCTATTGGCATGTTCCAATCAACCGTCGACTCTCCCCCTACCTAGGGTTCAAGCTACAACGAAGACTATACGCCTTCAGAGCCATGCCATTCGGGCTAAATATAGCTCCAAGGATCTTCACGAAGCTTGCGAGCGTAGCTCTCAAACAATTACGCCTAAAGGGAATTCAGGTAGTAGCCTACCTGGACGACTGGCTGGTGTGGGCAGCATCCAAGACAGAATGCTTGCAAGCTTCCATGCAAGTGATCCAGTTCCTAGAGTATCTAGGCTTCAAGATCAACATTAAAAAGTCTCGACTTTCTCCATCTCAAAAGTTCCAGTGGCTGGGAATCCACTGGGACCTAATGTTACACCGTTTCTCCATCCCGGCGAAGAAAAGGAAGGAGATAGCGGGTTCTGTCAAGAGACTTCTAGATTCCGAAAGGATATCAAGACGCGAACAGGAGAGAGTACTGGGTTCTCTCCAGTTTGCTTCGGTGACAGACCCGGTGCTAAGAGCACAGCTAAAGGATGCAACCGGAGTTTGGAGAAGTTATGCATCAAATGCGTGAAGAGATCTGAGAAGACCAGTTCCGCTTCGTCTACGTACTCTTCTCAGGCCTTGGTCCCAAGCCAGACATCTAAAGAAGTCGGTTCTTCTTCAGCCACCTCCCCTGTCGGTGACAATTCACTCAGACGTCTCGAAGGAGGGATGGGGAGGTCACTCTCATCGGAAAAAGGTCCAGGGGACTTGGTCCAAGCTATTCAAGACCTTTCACATAAACTTTCTAGAAGCTATGGCAGTGCTCCTTACCTTAAAGAAAGTCTCCCCGCGTCACTCGATCCACATAAGGTTGGTGCTGGACAGCGAGGTAGTTGTGAGATGCTTGAATCGACAAGGATCAAGGTCACCACCTCTCAACCAGGTAATGTTGGCCATCTTCCGATTGGCGGAAAAGAAGAAGTGGTACCTGTCGGCAGGTTCACACCGATAGTCGGTGGTCCCTAGACGCAGGATCATTCTCCTTCATCTTGAGTCAAGTCCCAGAACTGCAGATAGACCTCTTTGCGACGAAAGACAACAAGAAGTTGCCCCTGTACGTGTCCCCGTACGAGGACCCCTTAGCGGAAGCAGTGGACGCGATGTCCCTCGACTGGAACAGATGGTCCAGGATTTATCTGTTCCCTCCTCACAACCTTCTGTTGAGGGTCCTCAACAAACTGAGATCCTTCAAGGGGGTAGCGGCAATAGTGGCCCACAAGTGGCCGAATAGCGTGTGGTTCCCCCTGGCATTGGAACTACGGTTGAAGTTTCTACCACTACCAGATCCAGTTCTGACCCAGCGAGTCCAGAAGTCGACTGTCTGCGCTTCATTACAGAAAACCCGGACCCTACAGCTCATGATTTTCTCTCCCTAGCGGTGAGAAAGCGTTTCGGGATTTCGAAAGCCAGCATAGACTTCCTAGAGGAATATAAGTGCAAATCTACTAGAAGGCAATATGAGTCATCTTGGAGAAAATGGGTGGCCTTTGTCAAGGCAAAGAATCCGCAGGAGATCTCGACGGACTTCTGCTTATCTTTCTTCATCCACCTCCATGGTCAAGGGTTGGCAGCTAACACGATTTCGACGTGTAAGTCTGCTTTGACAAGACCCATTCTATATGCCTTCCAGGTCGACCTCGCTAACGAGATCTTTAATAAAGTTCCGAAAGCCTGCGCTAGGCTCAGACCTTCAGCACCTCCAAAGCCCATTTCATGGTCTTTAGACAAAGTTCTTCATTTCGCTTCTCTGTTGAGCAATGAGGAGTGTGCGTTAAAGGATTTAACCCAAAAAGTTATTTTCCTATTTGCACTCGCGTCCGGGGCCAGGGTTAGTGAGATTGTAGCCCTCTCGAGAGGAAGGTCGTGTTCAGTTCCTGGATGGGGGAGAACTGAACCTGTTTCCAAATCCTACGTTTCTCGCCAAGAATGAGTTATCCACCAACAGGTGGGGTCCCTGGAGAATCTGCCCTCTGAAAGAAGATGCATCTCTATGTCCAGTAGAATGCCTAAAGGTCTATCTTCGTAGAACTTCAGACTTCAAGGGTGGTCAACTATTCAGGGGAGAAACATCAGGCTCAAATTTATCACTGAATCAACTCAGGGCGAAAATCACATATTTTATTCGCAGAGCGGATCCTGACAGTACACCCGCAGGTCACGATCCGAGGAAAGTTGCCTCATCCTTAAATTTCTTTAATTGTATGGATTTTGAACATCTTCGTTCATACACTGGCTGGAAGTCTTCCAGAGTGTTCTTTCGCCACTATGCGAAGCAAGTGGAGCAACTAAAGAGATCTGTGGTAGCAGTGGGTTGCGTCGTTAACCCTGCTGTTTAACTCTGCGAGGAACAGTGGTTTTAATTGGGACGATTAATTCCAGGGTGAGTGTGTAGTTACATACTGTGCTACAAACTAAGTGAGGGCACTGAGTTGCCCACGTTGACTGTTCCACTTCCAAAGGTGAACCTAGCATAAGTGCAGACATGTGTGCCGAGCGTTTCTAACGCTAATGTGACTGATTAGTAATACAGACTTTTATGACTTTGATACCTCAGTATGTTAAAAGTGGCACTAATGTTTTTCTTTCAGATAAACAAGTTTCTGTTTACTATCATACTTATGCTTAAAGTTTTGGTTATCCTCTCCTAATATATATATATATATATATATATATATATATATATATATATATATATATATATATATATATATATATAATTGTTGTTAACCTGTCTATTTATTGTCTGTCAATAACCTTGTTCTTGAGAACCTTGCGTCTCCTTCACCTGTGTCAATTTATTGGTATAATTGAGCATTCATTCTATGTATATTTATCTGGGATAATTCTAATAGATTGTTCCTTTATGCAAGCTAATGTTGCATTGGTTTATCTTTCCCTTAGCGGGAGGACTCCAGCCCATAAGGGGACGGTGGCGGATTTACAAGTTTCCTCCTATGCGGATATAAACCTTTGTCCAATACTGTACAAGTATTGAGCGGAGAACTGGTCGATATTTCATATTGACGCAGTGGTTCTTTACAAACTATGCTTTACTTAATATAGGGTGAGACCACTATATTGGCTTGCCTGGTATTCATACATAGGTATATGTACTCTTCGAGACTTTTCCAGAGTCTAGTAGGACTCTTCCCTGTAGGGGGCAGGAAGCTCTAACATGGTTTATGGTTAGTTGAAAAGATGTATAACGGTAACATCTTAGGTCTCTTGGTCTAGTCGACCGGGGAAATACCTCCGGGGAGTACGGCACGTTCTGAGAATCCACAGATACAGTAATGCTTTGGTATACTTCCATCAGGACGACATGGCTTGAGCCCAAAAAACGTATTTTAAGCGAAGCGAAAAATCTATTTTTGGGTGAGATGGCCATGTCGTCCTGATGGACCCGCCCTTCCCTTTCTATGAAAGGGCTGTAGGACCCCTCCCTACATACAGTATCTGTAGCACCTCGTGTATCGCTACAAGGAATACAGATGGCGCTAGAATCGGCGCAATGCACTCTTACGAAACGGGAGAAGAGAGAGCCTTGCGAACGGCTCTCCTTTTTCTTTCTCGTTTTCGTTTTCTTGCCGATTGACCCCTTCGAAGTGTTATCTCTGTTCGGGGTGCAGATTGCCATGTGGCGTGTCAAGAATACGTCCTCTGATATTTCGCGATATCCCTGGTAGGGATATTCGCTCCAGGAGTTAGAATTCTGGGTACCTTAAGGTAAATTCTCTGGGAATATCGCCGTAGTTGTAATATACCCTAGGACGCTACCCTATAGGAACTTCCATCAGGACGACATGGCCATCTCACCCAAAAATAGATTTTTCGCTTCGCTCAAAATCCATTTTTTATAATTTAATGTGGTGTTTTTGTAGGGTCTGGAACGAATTAGGCTATTTACATGTAAAAGGCAACTCACAAGATGAAAAAATCACGTTACGAAAACCATTACGGAACCAATTAATTTCGGGTTGTGAGGCATCACTGTACTATCAATACAATACTGTACAGCTTAACTGTTTTAATTTGGACGACTTGCACAGTTTGATAACTCACTGCACACGTAGACTATATTCACATATTGTAGAGTACAGTAGTAATATACATACAGTACTGTATAATCTGTACACAATGATACTGTATTTAAGATTAACAAAGAGTACATATTTTATAAAAAGACCACAAACAATTTTCGTATGAAGTTCTACGCAGTCTTGAAGCATGACGCAACGTTTGATGAACAGTCTCTTGTAAGAAATCGCACATCTACAGTACATTATCGGGTAAATATAAACAGTGTACAAGAGTTTGTACTACTGTACTGTATACATATACATAACATTTTTACATGCAAATGTGATTCTGCTCAAAAGGGACCAAAGCAGGCGAATGCACAAACAAGGAGAGACAATGCAAGACTAAGGCCAAGTCAGCAAGAGATGGGATGTCATTCTGAGCGGAGAGAGTAGTGGAGCAAAGCGAAAAGTGGCGCGAAGCGAGTGGGTGCACAGGAACGCGGGCTGTGTGATATTGTTGCCCCGCAAGAGTACTTCTCGCAAACACAAATGTGATTTTTTTATTCCATAGATTATACGGTTCTCTATATCATGAAAGGTCAAAATTACGAAGAAAGAACCCACAAAAATGGAGGGCTGACTGTACCTATATGGGGGTAGTCGAAGTATCATACCAAGAAGGGAAAAATCAAGGATGATTCACTGAAACAATCCTAGTTTTTCTGACATTAGTTCTTAAGGAAGCTAACTGAATGGTTTAGGTGCTATGCAATAAAGGCTTTTTAATTTCTTGTTATGACTTAGTTCAATTAGGCTAACCTAATCTACAGTAAATTCCCCTTGCCTGAAGCTATGCTCCCATGCATATTTACACTAACCTAATATATCACAAAATTTTAAAGTAATTGGTATTTTTCCTAAGTAAACAAACCCGAGTTCTTTAAAAAGTAAGCTTTCAGCTAAGATGGATGCAGCTGTTGAAACTTAACGAGGTTGAGATAGTTTGCAGGAGACTGGAGGGTGAGCCCGCCCATCTGACAGCCCACCAAGTTCCCACTTTGACCTTAAACATGACAAATTCGTAGTTCCATCAGGAGCTGCAGAACGGCACGGAACCACTCTGCGTGATGCCATAGCGGAGCTATTAAGGTCATCGAAAGGTTGACCGATATTCTGGTCTTGTTGAGTACCCTTCTCATCAGACAGAACGGGGGAAAGGCGTAGACGTCGATGTTGTCCCACCGTTGTTGAAAGGCATCTTGCCAGAGTGCCTTGGGGTCTGGGACTGGGGAGCAGTACAGCAGGAGCTTGAAATTCAAGGCTGTCGCGAACAGATCCACCGTCGGGGAACCCCACAAAGTCAGGACTTCGTTGGCTACTAGACGATCCAAAGACCACTTGGTACTCACTATCTGCGATGCCCTGCTCAGACTGTCGGCGAGCAAATTCCTCTTGCCTGGAATGAAGCAAGCTGATAGTGAAATCGAGTGGACTTCGGTTCATCTCAGTATCTCTACTGCAAGATGGGATAGCTGCTGTGAAAAGGTACCTCCCTGCTTGTTGATGTAAGCCACTACCGTGGTGTTGTCGCTCATCACCACCACGGAGTGACCCATCAGGTATTGTTGGAACTGCTGAAGTGCCAGATACACAGTCTTCATTTCTAGCAGGTTTATGTGGAGGCACTTTTCTAATTCTGACCATAGGCCTGAGGTCCAGAACGTGGGCCCCCCACCCTTTTTTTTTTTTGAGGCGTTTGAAAACAGCATCAAATCCGGGGAGAGGACGAGAAGATCCACTCCCTTTCGTAGGTTTTCCTCTGTCAACCACCACTGAAGATCCCTCCGTTCCGCAGGACCCATCGGGACCAAGATGTCCGGGGAATCGTGTCCTTGATTCCACCGGGACTTGAGTCGCCATTGCAGGGATCTCATCCTGAGGCGACCATTTGGAACTAGACGGACCAGAGAAGAAAGGTGACCAAGGAGACGTAACCACGATTGGGCTGGGAGTTCTTCTCGTCTGAGGAAAGGAACTGCGACCCTCCTCAGCCTTGCTATCCTGTCGTCTGATGAGAGGCCTTGTGGAGATTGGTGTCCAAGATCATGCCTAGATATACCAGTCGTTGAGTTGGAAGCAGTGAAGACTTCTCGAGATTTACCATGATCCCTAGATCTTGGCAAAGTCCCAGAAGCTTGTCTCGGTGTCGAAGAAGGGTCGACTCCGAGTCTGCCAGGATCAGCCAGTCGTCCAGATAGCGGAGGAGACGGATGCCGATCCTGTGTGCCCACGAAGAAATCCGAGTGAACACCCTGGTGAATACCTGAGGTGCTGTGGAGAGACTGAAACACAGCACCTTGAACTGGTAGATCTTGTTGTCTAGTGAGCGATTGCGCCCAGGCGAGCGATAGCGCCCAGGCGAGCGATGGCGCCCAGGCGAACGATGGCACGTAGGGCGTGTAGGCAAGAAACTGCGCACAGGTGAGGGTGCGCGCGGGCGTGTAGGAGATCTCAGAGATGGCGAGAGGGCGCGCTGGCGTGCTGGTCAGCGATGGCGCGCGCGAGCACTCAAGAGATCAATGGCGTGCAGTTGTGCGATCTGGAGAAGCAGGAAGCGCAGGCGGGAGTTGCACGCGCAATGGAGATTGTTCGCGAGCGCGCGCAGGATCTCGGCGAGCTCTAGGCGAGCACCCACTCGCAGGGGTGTTACCCCTAGCGCGTGGACGTGCAGGAGGGCGCACAGCGGGAACTGGTGTCTGCGCGCGATGGCGCGTAGGTGATGACTGAAGAGAAGGAGAAACTCGGTTCTTCCTTCTTGCGCCCAGATCCGGAGATCGTGGGCGCGCAGGTGAAGAGCGCTGGCGAGCAGGAGATAGTGGGCGCACAGTTGTACGCTGGCGAACAGGAGAGCGCTGGGGAGCAAGAGAACGCTGGCGCGCAGGTGAGCACTGGCGAGCAGGAGAGCAATGGCGAGTAGTCTCAGCTGCAGAAGGTCTCTGGGGCATTGTCTCCGAGGATGAAGTTCTGAGCAGAGAGGACTTCACCGCAGGCGAGCGCTTGCGCGCAATTGCGCACAAGCGCGTAGAAGAACGTTGGAGCGCAAGGGATACCTGGCGCTTAAGGGACTTGCTCAGATTGTGAGAAAGCCCCTTTTGCGCCGAAGGGACCGGTGCCCGTTGGATAACGGGATGCGTGGGCGCCCAAAGCACGTCAGCAGTCAGGAATGGAGACGGCAGGTCCGAAGGTCTGGCAGGCGAAGGAGAACGATCAGCAGAGAGGTCCATGGATGTAACTGCAACGGTCGGTGCAAAGCGAGGAGGATCCTCTGCGGGGGACTGCGACGGAGAAGAGCCGAAGAGGCGCCTCCTAACTTCTTTGTGAGGAGAAGGAAGGCCTCTATGGCGAAGAGGAGCTTCCGACGAATATGTCCTCTGGGGGCGGCAGGCAGACCATCGTCAGTGCTCCGAAGAGGAGTCTCTGTCAGTGAACTCCCCCGAGGGGGAGAATCAACTGCAGGAGAGACAGTTGGACTTAGCTCCTCCCTCGAAGGATGTTCGTAGGGAGAAACTAAGCCTTCAGCTGCATCAGGAACCAAGGCAGGGGTTTGACCTAACTCGTCGGAGGCCCCTGCCATAACAAGGCGTTGACGATAGACAGGGTCAACCTCTGCTACCGCCAGCGACTGTTTGACAGCAGCCCCCAACTTGATTATGTCAAACAGGGCTTCCCTGGAGGGCGAGCCCTTAAGCCCCAAGGAAGCCCAAAGCTGCAACAAATCATCATTAGCAACAGTGTTAGTAGATAAATCCTCCCCCGGGGGAGGAAGAGGAGCTGCCTTGCTATGGGAGGCAACTCCCTCTCCCGAACCCCGAGGTTGGTCAACAAAAGAACGGCCTACGCTACCACTTGACGGCCTCTCGGAAGAGACCGGTCGAGTGGGAGCTTCGGAGGAGGTTCGAGCTACGGAAGAAGAGTCCTTGGAATTTTCTTTCTTCAAGGAAACCCTTGAAGGAGAAAGATCCCTTTTGGACTTCTTCTTCCAGCGCCGGGAAAACCTTTCCCACTGGGAGGTAGACCACTCCCTACACACTTTGTCTCTATCACACCGTTGGCCCCTGCAAAACGGACATAAGGTGCGAGGTTCGGTTTCAACCGCCGACATATATATACCACAAGGGCGGTCAGGTAATCCGGGGCACTTCCGCATAATGGTAGAGGCCAACTTCCAAGCACACACTGCAAAGAAAAAGCAAAAAGATTAAGGCTGTCAATAAGCGAGGGTGGGAGCAGACACGTCTGTTCATCACCCGAGCCAAAAGCAAAGTGAGCTACTCACCGGTGTGTGAGGGGGGGAGGGGTAGCTAGCTACCCCTCCCCTACCCCCTCACTAACTAGCGAGGGGGTAGTAAACCCTCATTAAAAAACTAATGGCTCGTCATTTCAGCTACGCCGAAAGTAATACCCTAATTAAATAACGTGGTTTGTATTTCGGTTACAGAACAACTAGGACTTGAGGGGTGGTTGAAACAGAAAGCATATCTTAAAAGAATTAAGAAAAATCTTATATTTTCCCATCTATACAGTACTTACCCAAGTCCTTTATTAAAAGTATTTCAGCTTGGCTGAAATGGCAGTTAAAATTAATAACGAGGTGTCAGTAGTTACTGACGGGTGGCAGGGAAGCAGCACTCCACTGCCAGAGCACCGAGATACCAATTTGACCTTCACCTAGAGCATATTGGGTGGTTGAGGCAAAACGTGAAACTTGAAGGACTTAGATTTGCATAGTCGGGGAAAATACAAATCAATTTTAAAAATTGTGATCTGTTCCTACATAAATACAGAGCATTTCTTTTAGGTGAGAGTAAGCCCATAGAACCAGGCTGGTTGGTTTTGAATCTGGCATGTCAAGTCACAGAAGACCTATATCCTTGTAAGGACATGCTGTCAAAATGTAGTGACAATATGAATTAATGGGTTCTACAAACAAACCATCCTTCCCATCATAAAGAGGATGGGGGAGAAATGTCTACTGTATATCATTTTATATAGAAAAGTGGTTGGTGTGGAAGCTTACCTATCTCACAATGTCTGATCCAGCAATAACAGCACAACTGTAACACATCCACAGAGGGGAGGCAAGAGAGGAAAAAGATTAAAAACTACGTATTATTCTAGTCTATTGTCATGACCGTTACCTTAGATGAGATGCTTCTTGTTCCGTAAGGAGCTAGATATGTTACACTAGCTGCTATCACAGGTCCATTGAAAAGGTACAAAAAGTCTTGCAAGTACAATATATTCCTGCATATAAAGTAGTGGCTTATAAAGCTTTTTTTGACGTTTCCAGACTCCGGCCATTAGTACTTGTACCACTAGCAAGTTCCTCTTAAAAGCTAGTGTCAAATCAATTCCTCTGAATTCGTGAGGCCGTGCCAGAATCTTTTTCCATGCATTTGTTTGGCTAGATGGCCTTTAAGCAATTTCAGCATAGACTAACATAAAAGTGACTTGAAGCCTTAAACAAGCAAATTTTTTTAAAGAATCAATCAAGCAATCCTACAAAAACCTTCGAAAAGAATTGTCTCATAACTTTGTAGGCATTTCTTAAACAGCCGAATCTAACCTAACCTCAAATTGCTTGACCTAAACTTGTCTATTTTTAACCTAACCCTGTCAATGTTTATCTGACATATTCTATGTGAATGTAGGCTTAAGGTATGCACAGTAAACAGTAAGTAGCTACCTTTAACTCAACCCAGAAGTAAGAATAGTATTAATTCTACTAAGGTAGGAAACAGATAAGTATGATAAACAAACCAGTGAAATACAATTAAATTCAAGTTTCTGAGAAAAATTGACTCTTTACATCAAAATAGATGATATATTGTACATATGCAGCAGTTCTAAACTTTAACAATTGATTTTTGCCACAGTAAAGTTCTAGATACGGACGGAACAATACTTCGAACAGAAAAAATAGTTTTTCCTACTAAGGAGCTTTCACTGAATTTGACCTTCATTTCAACGGCAAACAAACCAAACAACCAGTTGCTCTCTTCAAAGACAACAGGTGTTTTTCAGTAGGAAACACCTGGTTTTTTTTTAGTAGAATACCTTATACCATCCATAACTATAATAAAACTAGATTCCCCAGGGAGCCTCACTAGCGCAGGTTTGACTGTACAGTATAACAAATCATTATCATTACATACCATGCTGTAACCCTATTTAGAAAAAAAAACAGGCCAATAAAAAAAAAGGTTTCATTGTATATTATTCCATGGTAATGTAACCTAGGAAAAAAACTACTGTTTCTTATAGAAAAAATTACACTCTCTTCGAAAATGACACTCGTTCCCGTCGCAAATTAATAGTTTCAGAAATAAATATACATCTATATCCTCCAATAATGGGGGACCCCCAGTGGGAACTCGGGGTTTTGGGTGGGGAAAACATACTGGGGAATCGATATATAAACGTAAAACAAGCCTTTTCTTCTCTATACATTACCTTCTTGAAATTATAATAACTGGAGGAAAATACAAAACAGTATATATGAATAAACTTTGGAGGCGCCGTTGCAAAGATTGTGTCATGAAAAAATACAGTAACCAGTGCTGCCAATGTCCGATGTAGATCAAATGTTATTTTGTGACCTGTCATACTACTAGGCTAGGTTAGGTGGGTTTGTTAGGTTCTGTGCCCTTTTTGTACATTTTATATATTGAGTAAAACTTATATGGAGAAATTATTTAATATATGGAAATATCTATCATTACTATCTTTAGTAATGTCAACGTGCCGTTGGTAACTCTGTGTACCATACGTCAACGTTGGTAACACTGTGTATTATTGGTAACGTTGCTAATGTTATCGTTCGTTCGTAAGAGAAGTGACACCGTGCATCTTAAAGTTATCCGAATTGGTTGATCTGTTTGTTTCCGATTGAAATGAACATCAAATTCCCTTAATTTACGTTATTTACTATAGGAAAACAATTATATATCGTTTCCCCAGTATGTTTTCCCCACCCAAAACCCCGAGTTCCCACTGGGGGTCCCCCAAGGATATAGATGTATATATATTTCTGAAACTATTCATTTGCGACAGAAACGAGTGTCATTTTTGAAGAGATCGTAATTTTTTCTGTAAGAAACAGTAGCTTTTTTCATAGGTTACATTACCATGGAATAATATACAAAATTACCAAAAAAAAAACATAGAAGCAAAAATGAAAATAGAGAAAAATAGGATATATGTCAAATGAGATTAACAAAATTGCAAGCGGCCACCTGTATGTCTGATGACAGCCGACTAAGAATACGACAGCTTAAAAAGGGGATGCAGGGAGCCGTTATCACCCCCTCGCTAGGTAAGTAGGTAAAGATATGGCTTGAAGGTTAGGTTAGGGAGAGGAATTTTAGGTGAGTTAGTGCCCATCTTTTATGCACGCAGGAGGAACTGGCCGCTGATATACAAAGGCTCCAAAATATAATTTACTATATTAAGACATAAGATGAACATATGGTCTTGTATAAGATATTTAGACATTGCGACCTCTCAGGCTATCTACGCTCAAACTGTTAGTCACATTTAGAAAAATAACCATTTCTTGTGAGAAAAAATAAGCATGTCAAAATTACTGAGCCTGGGAAACACAGGGTCACACTAAATAGAGTGACACTCGTCACTTACCTCAAGTAATCTAATGACCTCGTCTAGTAAATTGTTTTCTTCATTTAATTCCAACATATCTTCAATTCCTTCAGGATAAGATTGAGGTCAATTGCTTCATCTACCAATGGATATCACAAACTGAGTACTAGTAAAACCGATTATCGACAGCACAGTTTGTTTACTTTATCACGAAGAAATTTTCTCAAATTGTTCCCGCTAATGACGTCATGGCACTTCTTCTTCTTAGTTATTTACGGTAATATTGCAAATTAAAGGTTGATAAAAATATAAAACCAATGAATGGGGTTATGAAAGTTAATTATTTTGCTCTCATTCAATATAAGACATTGTCCTCATGAAATAATTTAATATATGAAATTTCGAGCAGAGGATCTAAAAGTACCATAGCTGTACATTGATTAACTCTTACCTTTTCATAATTACTTTAAATTGTTTGGCAAATTCTGTTAAGTCAGGCATTCTTGTAATAATTTAAAAGTATTTTATATAATGTACTACTGCATTATTTGATTCACAAACCGCTCTATTTTTCTATCGCTAAACACATCACATAATTCAAAAGTGGCCTATTTCGTTATATTTAGCAGACATGTTGCAACTACTGCAAACACATTAATTATTACCACGAAGAAATCAAACACAGGAGTCTGAATTTTGTAACAGTAAAGAGGCAATGTGACATTGCTTCAACTATGCTGTCATTCTTGTCTTTTTTTATTTATTTATCTTATACATATCTACTGTAATTCTTTTTATGTATAAAGAAAATCATACATTTGCTACACACACACACACACACACACACACATATATATATATATATATATATATATATACCAAATAACAGAATGAAATGCAAGAAAATGCGAATAACAATAATGCAGATTCTTCACCATCTAGACTTGATATAATAATAGCGTCTACTTGAATATTGAAGAATGACCATCTGTTATTCAATAGCCTATCTCACTCAATGCAACAAATATAATTAATCAGACATTTAGAAAAAAATTGTAATGTTTATACTACTTCTTGTGACGTCTCAGAATCTATTCGTCTGATAGAATATTACAAAAATGTTTTATGACACCATCTATTTTTGAAAATATCATTTTAATTTCCTTCATATTTTTCTTTAACTATATAAGCTCGATAAGTATTAGTATTAATTGGAATGTCGAATATGATCTACGTGTTACTCAGTACTTATTTATTATTAATTATTTGGTAATTAGATTGTATCTCTCTGATAAACATATTATATAAGTATCTTGTAAGGGACTATCTCTATATCTTCTGTAGAAAATATACTGTAGCCTATATCTAATTCCCTTAAACGTAAAACGTCTTCACTTCCGTCACCTATAGCTAGAGCGTTTAAAAACGATTTTATGAAAATTCGGGTAGGTTTCTAATACAGCAACTCATAAGGTCCCGGAACTCTCTTTTGGCGCGATATTCCAGTTCTCTGATTGGCTGTATCTTCTCAGCTGTGATTGGTTGTTGCCTTTATTTACAAATTCCCACATACACATTTACCATCGTTGCCAGAACTAAGTTAATTATTTCTTCTTAATAACTCATTTATTCAGGTTAAACGTTTGAAAAATATCCGAAATTTATTTTATTATTTAATCAATAACATCTTAAGAATCATTCTTATAAAAATTATAATTTTTGAGGCTTGATTTATTTACAATAAGTATAGGTATTTTACCTCTGCCCAGTTGACTTCATTCATAAATTATAAGATGACTTGACGTCACAAACAGCCACCAATCACAGTAGAGGACGAATCGACCAATGAGACGCCAAATATTTCCCGGTAAGGGAATGCATAAGGTGAGGGGGTTCCTCTGACTTATGGATTGCTGTTGGCAAACGAGTTAAAGTCACACGAGAAATTTCGTTTCATTATTTCCTACATATAGCAACGATATTTAGAGGATCAATTTCAATACTAAATTGTTATTTTGAGCTTGTTTGAATAAAATTTGCGGTTTTTAAGTCAACATTCATCTGAAATATGTATACTGCTGGCATTTCACCCCTACCCCTTAAGACGACATGTTTTTTTTAATAAACATTTATGATTTGGTATATTATAGTTAGAAGGTAACAAAATGCGAATTACAGTCACCTATAAACCCCCATTAAAGCTCGATATAATAATAATAAGCTCACTCAAACCAGAATTCAGAAGCAGACTAAAAATTCATCCTACTCCTGATGACGTCACAGAGACGTATTTTCTGAATATAAAAATAGAACCTATTCCTTTAATTTAATGATATATGATATACGTTATCAAGACATATGTCTTCCTTTATATATATATATATATATATATATATATATATATATATATATATATATATATATATATATATATATATATATATATATATATATATATATATATCTTCAGCTCCGTTTGAAAACAATTTTATGGAAATTGGGTTCAGGCTACACAAACAGCAATCTCATATAACCGCGAAACTCTCTCGTGGCGGTGAATTCCTGTCTTCTGATTGGCCAAATTGTAAACATTCCTTTGAATATGACGTATCTCCTAGACGTATCCATGTAACTTATGGCCTTCAACAAGATTCATTATTTATTTCATTACAAAATTTAATAGCCTTGCTAAACATACCCACAAAATATTTTTAAGCCGTAAACTTATCTATAACATGTAGGCTATAGGTATTTTATCCGTATCCAGTTAAATTCATTTATAAAAATACGATTGCATGACGTCACATACAACAACCAATCACAGCAGATGAATTCCCTCATAATATTGTTGAATCAGTAGAACTTCAAAAGTTCAAAGTTGGAGCAAATGCTTTTTGTTGACCAGGTGGACATGAGTCTTTTTATAGTTTATATATGACATATTTGTTGTTGACGTTGTTAATAGTTTATATATGATATATCTCTTTTGACATTACCTTTTTTAGAATGATTTATTGTTAATTTGTTCTCTTCAGTTATTTATTTCCTTATTTCCTTTCCTCACTGGGCTAGTTTTCCCTATTGGAGCCCCTGGGCTTATAGCATCTTGCTTTTCCAATTAGGGTTGTAGTTTGGATAGTAATAATAATAATACGACTGCATGACGTCATATGTAACCAATAATCGCAGCAAATGACGAACCAACCTATGAGACAACAAATAATTCCCGCTAAAAATGTTTATGGCGAGAGGGTTCTTCTGTTGTTTAGGATGTTGCTGACGAGCTAATCAAATTGACACAATGGCATTTAAGATCCAAATTATGTTGTTTCAAGTTTGTTTCCCATAAAAGTTGCAATACACAAATCGTAATTTATCTGAAATATATATACTGTTGGCACTTATCCCTTACAACGATGTATTTCCTATTAAAGATAAATATTTGGTAATGATCTGCTCAACAATTAATTATACTTATAGTTCCTTCACTATTTAACTCAATATGATAATAACATCTAAAACTTACGTGTTTCTCACTCAAACCAAATAAAGAGACTAGGGACCAGTCAGTCATTTAGAAAAGCTGGAAAATTCATCCTACTCTTCATGACGTCACAGAGACGTATTTTATCAATTTATTTGGTTTGGTAATCAGAAATTATCCCTTTAATAAAAAAGATCGTATAAGGGACTGTTTCTATATATTTAGAAGAAAACCGCCCTAATTAGCTTGGAAATGAAAAGAAAAAAAAATATTCAAGATTTTTCTTTTCCCAGAGCTAGAGCGTTTAAAGGCTATATTGTGGAAATTTTGGAAGGTTTTTCAAACAGCAACTCAAAAGATATCGGAACTCTCTCATGGTGGTAAATTCTAGTCCTCTGATTGGTTATGTCTTCCTCAGCTGTGATTGGTGGCTGTCATCGCTTACGACAGCTTAACCGACAAACTCACGCATATTTAACATCGTAGCCAGAACACAGACAAGTTTTTTTCAAGTACGGCATATTTATTCCATCTCTCCCCTTTAACAGAACCTATTATTTTATTCATCAATAATTCAATAAGTATTTTGAGTTATTATAATATAAATTGTAATATTTTGGTGATAATTTATCTGCAATAAGTATAAGTTTTTTACCCCTACCCAGGTAAATTCATTCATAAAAATACGATTGTATGACGTCACACACAACCTCCAATCAGAGCTGAAAAAGAATCAGCCAATGAGATGCTAGATATTTCCCGCTAAGAATGTATAAGGTGAGAGAGTTCCTCTAATTTATGGGCTGATGTTGGCCTACGAGTAAAGTTCATGCGAGCCATTGTGTTCAAAACGCTCTAGATAAGGGAGCTTATTTTTTTAGCTCTTCAGTTTATGAGTTTCTGTTTTACTGATGAGTTAAATTTACACAAGCCATTTTTTTTACCGATGTCAAAAGTGTAAGATCACTGTACCCTTATTGTAACTCTGTATATGGCTTTTGCTGAAATAAAGATTATTATTATTATTATTATTATTATTATTATTATTATTATTATTATTATTATTATTATTATTATTATTATTATTTCATTCAAATGATCTAGCTAAGAAGTTTCTTTTTCATCCCAATTCATTTGTAAACATATAAAGATAATATTTCAGTAGCCTGAGAAGAATATTTTTTATATCTTTTTAGATATTATTCAAATGGTTATTATTAATGACTGCTTTTCAATTCCATAATCACACTTTTAGTTTCTTTTAAAGTGACGGATGCATATGGTATGATTTTTATGGAAATTTTATTAACATCATTATTTCTATCATAGTCATTATCATATTGAATATTTTGTGAGACAAGGTTGAGAATATTGACTTCATATTCATTTATTTTATAAAAAAAAAGTCCAAAATTTATAGCCTACATAGTAACTAACAACTATAATCTTTTCCTTTTTGTTTGTTTTGTTATCAATGGTGCCGGTTTTGTATGTGGTCTTCCTTTTTTTTTTTATTCTGGTTTAGTATGTGGCCTACCTGGCTTGTTAGGTTAGGCCACATACTAAAACAGATAGAATTTCGTAGGTCATATTCGAAAGGTAGGCCACATACTAAATGGGCACCAAAACAATGGCTTACATAAAGAATAAAGAAGTGGTCTTATCAGTAGAAAAAAATAACATTCAGAATTTCATTATGTCATGATTGAAAGCTTTTTTTCTTACATTTCCTCTATAAATTGGAGTCATTGAACCGTTAAAAAGTCAAAACTGATTGTTGAATATGGTTACTTGTAAAATTTCAGTCTTTAACAAACAATTTCTTAGCCTAACCCAATAAAGTACACGTCCCCTTAACAAATTATTGATTGACAAATAGGTTCTAAGTTCATTTCTTAATGTCAAGCTCCTCACTTATCCTTCCATTTAGGGGATTAGACTGGGTAAAATCTATTGGGGGTTCAAATATCTATGGTTATCTTCGAATACGTCCCTGATTATACACGATATCTTCGGATAGTCGTTCCGGGGGTTGGAACCCTGTGATACCTGACGGTAATTCTCTTGTAATATCACTCCCAGAAATATTATACAGTAGGAAGCAGCCGAAGGGAACTTCCATCAGGACGACATGGCTATCTCACCCAAAAATAGATTTTTCCTATGTCAAAATCCCTGTAACTTTATCTTGACATTAGTCAAGATAAAGTTACAGGCATAGGACTACTTGGTGATCAGGGTCAAATTTTTTTTCTCGAGAGCATCCAACCAGACTGTACAGTATTGTAATGATAGGCACAATCACCTAACATTCTCTTCAAGTTTGATTTTCACAAAATAATGAACTTGAGATCTATAGCCTATCGTTGGGGTCTGTGAGGTTGTTCAGAGGCATTAGGGTGACCAGACATACCCTATTTGATGGGATTGCCCCATATCTATGACATTTGCTCAATGTTCCATATCAACCCTTTCAAGGACACCCTTTGTCCCATATTTTTAATATTTGAAAAAATACAATAGAGGGATATTAATGAAATTTTAGTTATACAGTAATATCCTTCAAAGCTGCAAAATATGTTCGATTGCAATACAGTATTGTAATGCTTCGACATGTGTAACGAACAGCTGTTTTTAACAAAATCTGAAGTGAACACACTTTAAAACAAAAGAGGAGTCGGTGCCCGTTTAGTATGTGGCCTAGTTTTGAATATGGCCAACGAAATTCTGTGTTAGTATGTGGCCTAACATAACCTAACCCAACCTTACCTAACTTACCTTACCTAATAAGCCAGGTAGGCCACATACTAAACCAGCATTGAAGAGTCTATGAAGTAAGTCCTGGACAATCTTAATCCAGTTGAGAAGGACTTCACTGCTGCATCGTGCCAGCTTAACTTCACGTAAGTTGTGTCTTTATTGTTCAACTACCTCTTCAATTTAGATGTCTGTTATTTCAATTGAGATTATATTAAAGACATCATTGTTACTTATAATATCCATTGCCAAATGGATTTTCATCAGATTTTTTTTTATAAAATAGCATTGACAATTAATAACGAAAAACAATCAAAAAGATACTTGCATTCCATAGATCATAAGAAGTAGGATGAATTATATTATCTTAGTTTCTATTTCTATGAGCAGCTTGGCTCCTTGGTCACTAAAAGCTCAGTTGTCATGAGATGGTAAGCAGATTTCAAACAGATACCATTGTTGAGTACATTGAAACAATAGATTCTTTATTTTTTAAGTAGGCTGACATATTAAATTACTAAATTTCCAGTATGAAGTGATCTTAAATTAGGTCTGTGAATAATGATATCAGGATTTTCTCACCATTACCCCACCACCTGATGAATCTTTAATCTGGTTTTGAATTGATATACTCTTGTAATTCATTTGTCTTTTGCAAATATAATGTTCCATATAAAAGATTATAAAGATTTTAAGACCAAACATACTGTAATGACAAAATACACTTGGTTATCTTTTAGCATTTTCTGCCACACTAAATACAGTAGGAGACAATCTTAAGCTATTTTCCATGCAGATGGTCTTTAACATTTCTCCCAAAATAAATTCAACCATTTCTTGTAAATTTTACATTGAATTTGAATTCTCCACATCAGCCAGGACTTTACTGAGATACGGGTGTCCATTTGATAGATCTGTCATTGTCACTTGAATGTAGGTTTTACAGCCATCCAATTGTAATTATTCACAAAACTAGTGATGCTTCAAAAAACCACTTTCACCTAGTTTCATAATTGATGCTTTATTCTTGTCAGGTCACCCTCTTCTTTGTATAGATATGTCAAGGTTAGAGAAACACATCATAAAATCTTTGCACGAGGGTACACTCGAGCACACTGTTCTATCTTATTTCGATTCCTCTTCTTGTTAAAGTTTTTATATTTATATGGGGAATATCTATTTTGATATTGTTACTGTTCTTAAAATACTTAATTTTCCTTGTTTCCTTTCCTCACTGGGCTATTTTCCCTGTTGGAGCCCTTTTGGGCTTGTAGCATCCTGATTTTCCAGCTAGGGTTGTAGCTTAGCAAGTAATAATAATATCATAATTATTATTATTATTATTATTATCATTACTTGCTAAACACAACTCTAGTTAGAAAAGCCTGTTATAAACCCTGGGGCTCCAACAGGGAAAACAGCCCAGTGAGGAAAGGAAATGAATACGTTACAAGAGAAGTTTAGGACCAGTAACATTAAAAGGAATCTTTCATATACAAGCTATAAAATCTTCAAAATAAGAAGAGGAAGAGAAATAAGACAATAGTGTGCCTGAGTGTACCCCAAGGAAAAGAACTCTACCCCAAGACAGTGGAAGACATGGTATAGAGGCTATAACACTACCCAAGACTAGAGAACAATGGTTTGATTTTGGAGTATCCTTCTCCTTGAGGAGAGCTGCTTACCATAGCTAAAGAGTCTCCTCTACCCCTACAAAGAGGAAAGTAGCCACTGAACAACTTCAGTGCAGTAGTTAACCCCTTGAGCAAAGAAGAATTGTTTGGTAATCTTAGTGTTGTTAGGTGTATGAGGACAGAGGAGATATGTGGAAAGAATAGGCCAGACTATTCGGTGTAAGTGTCGGCAAAGGAAAAATGAGCCTTAACCAGAGAGAGGAATCCAGTGTAGTAATGCCTGGCCAGTCAAAGGACCCAATAACTCTCTAGCAATAGTATCTCAATGTGTGGCTGGTGCCATTGCCAAACTACAACCATTGTAACCCATCTCTCTCTCTACACATATTTTACATATATATATATTGATATATATATATATCAAATAAGCCATATATATTAATACATTAAAGTCTGGATTCTCTTAACGACCTCGGGATCAGAGCCCAAGGCGGAACCGCCCAAAGACTATGATATCGGACCGGCGGGGATTTGAACCCTCGTCCAGGATATCTGTATGCCAGTGACCATACCACTCTGCCACGAAGGCGGAGTGGTATGGTCACTGGCATACAGATATCCTGGACGTGGGTTCAAATCCCCGCCGGTCCGATATCATAGTCTTTGGGCGGTTCCGCCTTGGGCTCTGATCCCGAGGTTGTTAAGAGAATCCAGACTTTAATGTATTAATATATATGGCTTATTTGAAACATGAAAGAAACACGTTTAAATGTGCAAAAAATTTATCATATATATATATATATATATATATATATATATATATATATATATATATATATATATATATATATATATATATATATATATGTAAAAGAACCACAGGGAAAATGAAAATACGAAATATACACTTAAGTCCTGACTAGTTTCGTGATACTTCCTCAGAGTCCTCTGAGGAAGTATCACGAAACTAGTCAGGACTTAAGTGTATATTTCGTATTTTCATTTTCCCTGTGGTTCTTTGCTGTTATTAAATAGCTAATATTCCAGCCTGGTTAGTTGTGCTTGTAAACATGAGAAGGAAATAAATGAGTCATGTAGAGTCAGTATTTTATTGATGCAACATAAATCATCCGAATGTGATTTATTGTTATGAAGTTTTCAAAGTGCCTGTGTCTGAATCATATACTACAGTAGACCTACATATGATAAATAAAGAAGACTCTAATTCTATAGCTTTACTAATTGAACAAGAAGAAAAATCCTTCCTGGAAGAAATGATCTACTCATGGTACCAAAATGACAAAGAATTAAGCTGAAATATTAAAAATGGAAAAGAGCAAATGATGAACCTAATGTTAAAATCTATAAATAGCCGCAATAATGAAATTGAAATGAATCAGAGCTCCATGTTTAACTCTTACAAAGCTCTAAGAATTTTCAACATTCAAATAAAATCTTTTAAATGCCAACAACTATTGATAAAGATTCTTCAACATTAATCTACTTGTCCCATAACCTAATTTATAATGAGGTAACATTACCCTAGTCAAGCGGCATTAACTTATATCTAATTAACGTTCTTTAAGTTACAACTGGCTAGATTTGAAACATTGCCTGGGGCATAAAGTAACATAAAATAAATGACGAAGGACTCAATCTAAAGACACTTGCTGAAATACATTAAATAAATTTTACACTCAAACTCACTGAACATAAAACTATTAAATAAAAAAACACTAGGGATAAAACTGGAAACTACACACCAATATTTGGGCTTTCCCAGATTCTATCAAGAAAGAAACCTACAGTTTACATTTATCTTCACATATCAAGTAAATCAATACATTCACCTAGTCTGTTGTGCTTGACACAGGCACCGGGTTCACCAATATTACTCTCCGGCTCAAATGACATATCCATCTTCGTATCGTACTGTTTCTGCAATTAGTCAAATGATTATAATTAGATGGGAAAAGAACAATCACAGTTACAAAGACTTAAAGCTTGTAATTAGTAAATATTTTCAAATATTTCCAGTTTTTCATTGTTCAGAATCAGTTTTCACTAAACAACATTTTCTAGAGTTTTAAAATGTAGCTGATAATCCAATGTGCACAAAGTTATTGCAGGCTCTGATTTTATGTCAGTAGACTAACAATATTACTGTATACTTGTACTCAATGTATTAAGAAGGAGGTGATAGAGGAGGGTACCTGGTTTTGAATGGATTCCCCCCCCTTATGCCTTCTTTCTTCAGCCCCGCTCCACCGTGGTCTGTCTCTTCCCCCCCTCTCTGTTCCTATATAAATTGGTGTATTTCCAAAATTGTATCCAAAATTACTCTACCTTTTGTTCCACACCACCACTAAGGTAAAGCTTATGGAGTGTTTTCTATATAAAGGTTTCCCCCATCCTCAATGTGGCATTCAGCGGGGGGTGGGGGCTCCCACCTTCATATCCCAGACGTTACCGCTACACACTCTGTGACACATACACATTCTGTACTTGCATGGACCATTCCCTACTCCAAGCTCACCATATGGCCACTTTCACAGCATAGCCAAGGCAGTTATCTACAACATTAACAGGTACTTCTTGAGAGAGAGAGAGAGAGAGAGAGAGAGAGAGAGAGAGAGAGAGAGAGAGAGAGAGAGAGAGAGAGAGAGAGAGAGAGAGAGAGAGAGAGAGAGAGAGAGAGAGCATGCCAGTGATTTGTGGAGACATGGCCTCATTTAGGGAATCCATTTCAAACCAGGAGACATTGCTTATTGGCCCTTTCTCGCTACGTTGAGTATAGCACAAGAGATCAACTATTTTAAATCGGTGGGGATTACCCACAGTATGTAATACTGTTAGATTATAGATGAAATAATCTGTATTGTACTGTATTGTGAATATACTGATTAGATCTAACCCCACAGAAACTTAAAGTGTTTTATTTTTGAGCTGACGAGAAATTTTGACTGGCTGCAAGGAGGTTAACATCCTTGAGTGCAGGCCAAATGCTAGGTGTAATATTCAAATGCGCCACACAATCAGACATGATGTGGAGAAGCTTCAGTAATATAGACTCTACAGTAGTTAGAATTTGCATACAGTATCATGTTCAGACTATACTTACCAGAATAGAAAGTTGTTCTGTACTCCAGTTATCACATTGTATACTGGCAGCACCATCTGGGGTTATAGGAACACAAACACACCGTTTTCTGTGCTGTGGAAGAGCTGTCATCGCAACACGCTTCCCAAATACCATGGCTAATTTTTCAACTTTCTTTTTCAGCTTTCCTCCTGCTTTTTTATGAGCTTGTTCCATGACATTTATTGTAAATATGGAGCCTGGTGAAAGAGGAATTGGATTGTTATAAAAGGAATTTAAAAGATATATAAACATACAAATAATTGTGATTCTACACATTTATGAATCTTATTTTAAAAATTATGGTAGAACATCCTTAAAACTACTAGAAATTTCAATATCCCAAAACTTTATTATGCTATAATAAATAAGTTCCTAATACTTAATCAAAATTGTGTCAATGTTATGAAAAGTAGATAATGTAAAGCTTTCAACACACATCAAAGAAGTATTGAATAAAGCTTGATAAACATTAGAATAAAAAAGATCGAATGTTAAATTCATAACAACTTGATGAGAAAATTAAAAAATTCTAATTTCAATTTAAAATATTACTATCTGGAGAGTGAAAATAGTCACTGTAGTGTCTAAACCAATTAATTTTGATTTGCTATGTTGTATTTTATAACCTATGACAAGTTCCATTTTGCCTGTGATAGAATATAACTATTTTGAGAACCTTACGAAGGGAAGCATGTTTTCCTTGTTTTATTCATGGCTCTCCTAGAATTTACGATGTTGGGAAAATTTTTTTAAAAAATATCCATTACACATGCCAGATCTAAGAGAAGATTTAACTTGTTTTGTTTAGTCAACTGACAAGTCGTTTTCTGCATCAATTAGTACTCTATGTTATTTCAAGACTTATAATAATACGCAGTTTAGATTCAACAAACCATAATGATTATCAGTTACAGTCTGGAGGAATGTCTTGCAAAGAAAATTAGGATCTACTAGCATTGTATAAAGTTAAATTTGATATCACTTCATCAATTAAATATAATTTCAGTAAGTTCTTCTTTTACTCAATTCACAAGTCAGAAGAGAAGTGAAGCTTGCCAGTTCAAAGAAAATATGAAAAAAAATCCCTCATGAAAGTAAACAAGCAATGACAAATACTAGAGGAATTATATCATAAATAGTTTGTAAAAACTTCTTAGGCAGGTCACATAAATAACACATAAACATAGAAAATACAGAATGGAAAGTAGTCTCCATGGAAATGCGGTCAAGTATTAAAATCCAGGGGACTCTTACCTTTGGTTTCCAGTGCAAGAGGCGCGCAGTATCCAAGCTGATCTTTTGGCGTACTCAGCTGGCGTCTGAGAACTGGATCCCCAGCTAGATCTATTTTTCTTGCATCTTTCAGTGTATATGCATTATCACTATCCATACCTGGGGATAAGGAAGTTGAGATTAATCCCAATTTCTGGCAAAGTTCCCTTAAAAGTTGAGAGGATGCCGATAAATCACATATTACTGCTCACATTTTGAAAGAATAGGACTCATCATGCAGTCATTAAACGAATGAAAAATACGTTTAGTCATACCCAATAACTTTTTCTTTTCCTTGTCTTTGGGGATGTCAAAGAGATTATGGTTGAAAACGTGGAGGGTTACAGAATACTCCAGTAAAATGTGGTACATTGTGCTGTAGTCAATCTGTAAAATCATTTTTAAGAGAATGCATTAGCCATATTGGAAGGCATATACCAGATGTGCTCAATGAAATATTAGAAATGTACAACAATGAGCAAAATGAATAGCCTACACTGTTAGATTTTCTAATAAATATTTTGGTCATAATTATTCATAGCATAAATCTTGTTAATGAAAGACATATTTTTTAAAAGAAATTCTCTAGCTATATTTATTTGAATCAATTTTATTGAATATAATGTATATCATTATTGTTAATGAAAATACTGCAAACAAGTAACAACAATATTCATGTTCTCTGAATTCATTACAAATTAAGAACAGTTGAGTTATTCTGCAGATAACCTTAAAAAATACGTACCGAACGTAGAGATGGCTGACATGATTCACAAGGGAACAGTATGAAAGTGACGCTGACTCCAGCTTTGAAGTTGAGTCCAGCAGAGTAAGTGAAGGCATTAAATGCATCTTCCACCCAGTAGAATTCCTCTCCAGCATGATTGGCTGAGGATACATAGTTAAGGTAAAGAAAAGCTTCAAAATATATGAAAAATAAATACTATAATAAATTATTATAACAAATTTGAAATAATTTGTATTTTTTCAATCTATACAAACCTGAAGCTCTTTACATAGGAGTATTATTTTGGCGATAGCTGAAAACTAGCCATTAAGATTTTGCGAGGTGTAACTACCCTCTGCTAGTTAGTGGAAAGGGGTAGCGGGGGTAATCCAACACCCTGCTCACGCCAGCACTAGTAAACACTATCACTTTGCAATTGTGGCTGAATTTCTGGGGGTAGGTGATAGTGGGACCAGTATGTGTAAAAAGCTTCAGGTTTGTATTGTTAGGGAAAATAGAAAAGATTTCAAATTTGTCACTTATTACGGCACTAGATGCAGTACATACCTCATGCTCTTTACATAGGAGACTCACCTTATGGTGGGTGGAAGTCCCTAAACAAACTGACTGGAGACTGTCCCGGGGTGTCCCTCTGTGCTATGCATGAGCTTTTTAGAGGGAACCCTAACATCTCGTGATCCTTAAAGGATAACGGCCTAGGCATTGGTGCTAGCGTAGAATTTAGCAGTGTGACTTGACCACATAAGCGTAAATTTGGAGCTAAATTCCTCACTTAAAATAGACATTGCCCAACTCCAACTCGCATGGAGGACAGGGACATAGCAAATATACAAACGTATTTTAGGTTGCACAAAGAGCATGGTACCCAATTGTAGGTAAGAGGAGATCAGCTTGCAAAGTTCCTCCGATGCCAAGCCCCAAGAGAGGGGAAAATGAAGTAGGAAGTGCCCAGTCACTCACACTTTCATTCTAGTCTTACTTGCAGGTAACATCTGCCCCCAACCAACATTGTTTCTAGGTTCCTGTGGGTTATGTCTTGCAGGTAGTGGGCGGTGAACGTTGTTTGTCATTTCCACATGCCCGCTTGTAACGTGTGTCACAGAGAAATTCTTTTTAAACGCCAGGGACGTAACGATACCCCAGGCGTCAATGGCATGGGGATGGCAGCCGGAATGAGAGTGATCTTGAAGAATGGCTCTTACAATAACCTGCCTTATCCAGGAAGAAACTGAGTTCTTTGTAATCTCCCTTTTATTCTTCCCAGTGTTTACAAAGAACCTGTTGATCTGTGGGTGGGCTCTTTTGGTTCTCTTCAAATATCTCCTTAGTACTCTCACAGGGAAGAGTAATGGTTGATCTGAGTCATCAGTTACAGGCAGATGAGCTCGAATCTAGGATCCGCTACAGTCAGATTTTGAATCTTAGCTATGAACTCAAGGACAAATCTGAGTACCACAACCCTCATCCCTTGAATGGGCGATGTCATAGGACAGACCATGAAGCTCACTGGATCTCTTTAGTAGTCTCGATCTGAGGCTTGACAAAGAGGTTTGTAAGGGGCTTCTTTTAGTGAACGTAGGGCTTTAATTATGTTCCAAGGAGGTAGTCTAACTTCTGACTGAGGGCATGTGTGCTCAAAATTTCATATGAGGAGAGAGAATTCTGTCGAGGAGGAAATGTTAACTTTATTCAGCTTAAATACGAGGCTCAAGGCTGTGCAATAGCCCTACAATGAACACAATTTTTCCTCCCTGATATACAATAAAAACTGATATTGTTGGAATAGTGGCACTGAGAGGAGTGATAACCCATTGACAACACAAACCACAAAAGACAGACCACTTTGCCTGATATACAGAGGCAGATGACTCCAAGATGTATACTGCCATTCTCTTTGCAACTGGTCTCAAAAAGGTCTTCTTTGTGATGGAATATCTTTATATGTGGTTGTCTGAGTAGATCGGAAAGTGTAAGGAGCTATCTCAGTGCCTCCGTTAGCAGATGTAGAAGGTCAGTAAACCACTCTACATGATGCCACAGTGGAGCTATTAGGGTCATCGACAGATCTTTGAATGCCTCCTTACTAGGCAGAAGGGGGGAAAATGCATTAACGTCCATCCGTCCTATGGGATTGAAAGGTGTCTTGCCAGAATGCCTGTGAATCCAGTATTGGGGAGCAGTACACCGGAAGCTTCAGGTTGAGGGATGTTGCAAACAGGTTGATAGTCGGCAAACCCCACATAGTCAAAACTTTGTTGGCTACCTGTTGTTTCAAAGACCATTTGGAGCCTACTATTTGAGTCCTCCTAATTGGATTGTCCACCAGCGTGTTCTTCTTTCTTGGTATGAACGACGCTGAAAAAGCTACCAAATTGTTTTCCGTCCACCTGAGGACTTCTACAGCCAGCTGGCCTAGCTGTGAAAAGGTACCTTCTTGTTTGTTTACGTGTGACACTACCACGGTGTTTTGTTCATCAACACCGTGGAGTGCCCTGAAAGGAGTCGATGGAAGTGCTTGAGGGATAGAAAAGTTACCCTTATTTCCAAGAGGTTTATGTGGCACTGTTATTTGGATTCGAATCACCGTCCGGATACTGTGAGGTGCAACAGGTGACCAACTCCACTCCTTCTTTTGAAGCATCTGTGAAGAGCAACAAACCCAGGGGAGGCGAGAGAAGATACGACCATTGGGGACTAGCTTCTCTAGAGAAGTTAAGTGCCCCAATAGCATTTGCCACTGATGTGCTGGCAATTTGTCTCGAGAGAGGAAGATCTGGCTATCTTTATCAGTCTCTATTCATTCCCCGAACAGAAAGATCTTGCCTAGTTTGGTCCTGATTCTTTCTCATTTCTAGATATACTGAGTCTTGAATTGGGTGCAGGTGGGACTTCTCGTAATTTACCACGATCCTCAGATCCATGCAAAATGCAAGAAGTCTGTCTCGATGGGCGAGAAAAGATTCTCTCGAGTCTGCAAAAATGAGCCAATCGTTCAGGTATCAAAGCAGACGAATGCCGTTCTTGCGTGCCCAGGTGGACGCTAGGGTGAATACCCGTGTGAACACCTGAGGTGCTGTGGACAGGCCAAAGCATAGCACCTTGAATTAGTATATCTTTCCTCCTAATGGGAATCTTAGGTACTTCCTTGAGGATGGATAAATGGGGATCTGGAAGTATGCGTCCTTGAGGTCTATTGATACCATGAAGTCCTGAAGTTTGACAGCCTGTTTGACCAATTGGGCCGTCTCCATCTTGAACAAAGTCTGATGTATAAACCCATGCAAGATAGAGAGGTCAATGAATGGTCTCCTGCCCCCAGAAGCCTTTTTGACCAGAAATAAGTGACTGTGGAAGCCTGGGGACACTTTTGGGACCTCTTGGAGAGCAACCTACTCTAGCATGGTCTAGACTTCGGCCCGTAGGGTCTGTTCTTTCGTGGATCCCCTCGCGTAGGAATCTGACATTGTTGGATGTAGGGTCGGAGGAGGGAGAGAGTTTGTGATAATTATACAGTATACAGTATGTTTCTATGGTCTTTTAGTATGATATGTAGCAGCCTTGCATAATGAGGGGGTCTAAATTAAATGCATGGGTGAGAACACTTGATTCTAAACTCACTGCACCTATGTTAAAATTCATGCAATATTTTGAAGACACAGAAGAATAAGGCTGTGAAATAGTTCATTTATGAATACATATATAGGCTACATATTCAAGTGCCATTTTACTAATTATTATTATTATTGTTGTTTTTGTTTTTAACATTTTCATCATTATTATCATTACACAGCATATAAAAACATTGTAATCATGTGTGCTATTTTGTAATAAAAAGAAGAAAAGATGGTACACTTAAGGGATTTTGACGAAGGAAAAATCTATTTCTGGGCGGCAACGGACCACCTGTAAAAGGAATAGTCCATGAGCATCTACTAGTTTCTCTATAAGGGGTCCCGGAGGGTCCGGGACCTGCCAGTTAATAAAATAAATGTATAGCCTTAGACTAAACATGCAGAGAACTGAGACTATTCCAATAGCAATCCGGCAGAGCCGGGTATGAAAAGGGATGCAAAAAACAGTGATTAATATATAATCATAACTAGTTCCGGGGCCCCCGTGGCCGGGGAACAGGGTTGGTAAGTAAACTTAAAGTAAACTTAAAGTAACTTAAAGTAAACTTAAAGTACCCAAGATACATCCTTAAAGTACATAAATAGAAAACGCCAATTATGATCAAAAACTAATGTCTGTAATGAATAGGGCTCCCGGAGGGAGGATATTAATCAAAACCGTGTCAGTGTCAACCGATCATGTAGTTAAGAGCTCGGCGGCTCCGATGTCTGATGACGGGAGGGCACAACGGGAGAGCGCGGGGGGAGCCAGTGGAACCCCCCCCCCCTACCTTACCTGAGGTACCGGGACAAAGGTAATGATTCATGTAGAATATAAAATAATGATATGGGATATAATAAGTCCTATACGGACGATAATAGCATGAGGTACCGTAGGGGAGGACACTCCTAATATAAGTGCTCATTCTAACAACCGTAATTAAAAGCAAGGTTACACCAAGGTGCAGATATACCGACTAATCACGTGTGATAGTCCCCGGTGGTCCCGGCCTTCCCCCTCCCCGACCGATGGCGACGGGAGGGGGGAGACGAAACCGCCCGGTATGAATGAATGAGACTAAGTCATACCCCGTTGGTATACTCAGTCCTCAATATGTCGGAACGTTGATGGAAGACTGAGGTACAAGCATACTTGACCCGTAAATCATAACCAACAACCATCGAGTGAGAGGAAGGGTGTACACTGAAGGGGGGGGGGATGGAATAACCTCCCCAACTTGTTGGGGGGGGTGTAATGGTACAGGGAAATCGCCAGTGCGCAGTGGTAGACAGGGCTACCAACTGGAGATCCCCTAATCATGACATGAAAATCCCAAAAATATGATCATAACGGAGTAAGCAATAAATATAATATCAATGCACAAATACATAAAAATAATTAATGAATTAAAAGCGAAATCACGTAAGTAAGGTTAGGCATGCAGAAAAAATATGGCGAGAGAGGGACTCGGGCGAGTGGTAGGGGAGGAAGCATGACGCCATCAGCAGATGGAAAGCAGGGGTACCAACCTAGTTACTGAAGCGGTAGATCGAACAGTAAAAACAACAAAATACGCGAGAGTCCCACTCGAACCAAACGTAAAACTAGGTGGAGCGTAATAAAACAAAAGGTTTTACTAATAATAAGTGAGATGGTCGAAATTAAAGCTCCTAGAACTAGCGAAACAATCTCAATGTTGACGCTATCCACCAACACGCACGAATGCAGGCATACCAACATAACCTACTCCTGATGAAACGCTAACACCGATATCATAGGATAACATAAAATAAATGCTATATGAAAGCATAAAGTCGGTGTACTAAATGAATATTGCTATATGAAAGCATAAAGTTGGTGTACTAAATGAATATAAGGAAAAAACTCCTAAAGGATCGAACGAATATAAAAGACGGACGAACTAACGAGACAAAGGGCAGAGGCGAAAGAAAGAACGGGGACGCCGCTCATATATAAACACTTCTAAATAATAAAAACAAAGATGACACTGCCCAATCTCGTTAAAAACTCATGGATAAGGTACTTAACTTCGATGGGGTATCTTGGGAATCGGCCATCGAGAGAAAGTTGATGATAAATCCAATGAAACACACGAAATAAAACACTTGGACTTATATCAAACAGGTGCTTGAAAGGAGTGATGGGCAAGCGTGGGTTGAGTTAGTAGTACTGGTCTGCGAGGCAGGGGAGGTTGAACGGCACCTCACTATTGGGGGATTTCGAAGAGGAGAAATCTAAATGGTACGAGACCTCTGGTATTTCGCCCCAGTCTATACCGACACCATTAGGTGAGCGAGCTAGTTCAACCTAGCATTCCTTTACATTTTTTCTCTGGTAATATTAGCAGTTATATTCCTTTGAAATGGTGCTTAAGGAGCATTTCACTGCGCGGCACAGGGATTGAGCCCAGAAATATTGATTTTCAGGAAAATAATCTATAAATAGTCTTCGTTATACTTTAAAGTTCTCAAGGTGTCCAATTCCATTAAGTTCTTTTCCATCAGAAAAAAAAAAACACTTCAGTTCAAAGATGGTAAAGTACAAATAATTTTTTTGAAGCAATCAAAAGTATTTTTAAACTACAGTAAGATTTTCTAGGATATATTTAGTTAGGACCTAGGTTATAAGGAAACAATGTTAATTAAAATTTACTCTTTTCAGCGTATGAGGGTTTTGGCATACCCCAATATGCAGTTACTGCTATGAAGACATAGATTTCCTAAAATCCCAACTGGGATATAATTCTATGTAGTCCTAAGCTTAATTTATTTTGAACTTAATACAAAAGAGAAATCCTTCATGAGTCTGGAGATGGTAAATTAATATTTTGATGAAATAATCACAACTAAATAATAAATTAGAACATAAAATGTCAAAGAAAATATGTATCCCACATTCGCTCCTGAATTATAAGATAATTCGGGTTGCAGAAGGCTATGAACGTATCCCAATTCTGATTAATAAGAGGGAAAATATACATATTGTAGTGACCTGAGATTTAGCCTATACCAGAGGTCTCGTTCATCCAATCAATTCTTAAAATCTCCATTACCCTTTACCATATAACATTGCAGGCAAATACACATTAAATTCAAAGTCATTAGAGGAGAGTAAAATTACTCTTAAAAACTGTCTTGATCACTAGGAAGTTGAATGCTTCAGTAATTCACTGATTGGCAAAGTAAAATGCAATGTAAAAGGTCCCGTGTAAACAGTAAAACTCAACTCAGGTCATTGAATTACTTCATTTCCCTAAATGAGAATTGTCGAAAAACCCTACTGTTACATTCCCACCTTGAATTTCATAAACATGATGAAATAAAAGAAGTTATAATGTTTGGGGCAAACTTAATTACAGATTCCCTCCTAAATCATTAATTCACTATACACCTAATGTGAAAAGTAAAACGAAACAAATTACTTATAGCGGCATGTGCAGTGACCTTTAAAACATTACTTGATAGAAGATGTAGGGCTTCAGTAATCTTACATTAGTTAACTAAGATAGGAAAACCTGCAGCATTAAAGTATGAAAATTAGTGGAATGATATGGTGTGAATGCAAAGACTAGTGCACATCCAGAGAAAGTAAAACCTATTGCCCTGTTGATAAGCTTTTCTCATCATACAAAATAGCAAGATGTTCTTTGTACATTCCTATTCAAACATACCATCTTAATTTACCAGCCTTCCAAGTAGTACTAATAAAACCTAGAAATGTCATTAATTCTTCTTATGGACAGATAATATTTTACTCTATATTTAAGTATAAGTTATATAAATTCTTTTGCCCCTGTATAAGGACATTGCCATTTGCCTTTCACATTAGAATAATTAAAGAGAGCTGTGGTGCACACAAATACACTAATATTTGGTCTAAAAGTGTCATAAACGAAAAAATAATTGACAGGAGAATTAAATGACTTACCATACTCAATATGTTCCAATGCCTTGTGGATGTATTGTGGTTCTGTGAAGATTTGGTTATCAACAGTGACGACTTGTGGTGATGAGAACACCCCTCTTCCACCATATACCACCAAAGCATACCTGCAAAGTTGTATATTGGTAGGTGAATAATTTATTCTTTATATTGATCTACCTCTCAGAAATAGATGCAGAGCCAATATATAAAATACAAATGAAATATATTCTAGGAGTTCTATACAATAACTTCTTAATTTAATTGATTAGTCTTAGAAAATGCTTGACAAAAATAAATCCTCTCTTGAATACAGCACAAATATGAACTCTTACAATTGTACCCACATTCCACTTTCAATAATGTATCATGTTAATACCGCAATGATATTTTGCAATAATTAATTACAAATTCTGTGAATCTCAATAAAACTATACTTAAGCAGATCATTACCAGAATTTAATAAAAGTAAAGCATTATCTCTAACATTTTTTTCAGGAGACTAAAAAATTTAAACACACGTGCTTCATATCAACTAGGAATCTGCAAAAAATAGTCAACAAAGGTAAAATTGACTTTGTAAGACTAACCTTACAGATGTAAAACCTTTCTTAGTCATTTCTTCATTGATAACATTAATGAAGACTTCAAAGGCATTAATAGGTTTTTTCATGGAGAGCACCTCATTGCACTCCGAGGCTTCAACCATGAGCACAATATCGGTTGATTTCGGGATGTCTTCCTTCTCCAGAAGCGTTGATGTTCCTTCCTCTAGTGTGTGTGTCTCCCCATCGCTGGTCTTATACTCACAACTGTACATGTAAGGATTTTCCATGCATTAATAACACGTCTCCTTTTAAACCAGTGTTAACGTTATGTTAGTGTGTCTTCCTTTCAATATACACCACTGCCACTTTCTAACAACAATTCAAGTGGTCTGAACACAATCTGCATTAGTGAATAATTTTCTAATACAGTTTTAATATGATTGATGTTTTTTCTACAAAATGTAAAATGACTGACTTCCTGAGTACAGTATTCTAAATATGGAACGGAATACCCATGTGTTTACATGAGGCCCTCACATGGACTATTCTTTTACCTTTTCTGAAAATTGTTTTGAAAAAAAAAAAAATGATAAATAATATAGCTTTAATCAAATCAATATGAATAGTCACCAAAAAAAAAAAAAAAAAAAAAAAAAAAAAAACATCAATGTGTTTAAATAAGGTCTCAATGAAAATGTATCTAAAAGCTATGAACAATTCCTTACCTGACACAGAAGACTGGGATTTTCACAGGTATGTTATTAGCAGAACATGCTGTCATGTATGCTGTGGCTGCTGTACAAGTGTCTGATTCCTGATTATGATAATCCACTAGACACATGTGGAAATATGGAGTAGGATCAACCTGAAAATGTGATAAAAAAAAAAAGGCAAAATAACATCACATCAGTAATTTATATGTATGTGAGGCACAGATTTTGATTAACCTGTCCGGAAAATTATTGCTAAACGACACACACAGTTTCTTATCCAGATTTTATTAACACTAGAATATTTATTATGCTGAATTAGTATTTCTCAGGTTTAGCTCTATGGTTTTACCTTTGATATAGCCTTGGCTACACAGTATTGGTAAAGACATTTTTGAAGTCTTCTGAAACCCTTATTTTTTTTCAACCAATGTGAGATGTGAGATGATAACTGTGTCAATCCTCTGCTGACATTTCTTATGATTTAATACAGGAGAAAGTACTTTTTATAATTGAATTTCTTTTTTGGTTGAATATGTAAAGAAAAAAAGAATATTTTTCCTTCATGAATACCTGGAAGAAGCAATGTTTGAAAGGTGAGCTCTTGGCCTGGAATAGCTGTGAACACACAGGTACATCAACTTTGGAGCGCCCTCTGGCGATATTACCACTTGACTGACATTCGCGCCGACTAACTTCCCATCCAGCTGCCAGTGTTCCAGGTACATCTGTAAGGCTGTTGTCGGGTAACCTCATGTCATCAGAAGGCTCGTTGTTATAGATACCTAACAGGCCTCCAGTTTTGTCAAAGTATAAGCCTGGTACAACAAAAGAAACAATATTTACATGTGTACTGGAAAAAGAAAAAAAAGAGAAAAAAAAACAAAAAAAACTTTTGGGAATTACTGTAAAAAAAGAAAATATGCAAATACAGGAAAGCACAAATAGCTGATTTAAATGATTTAAGGACAACAAAAGAAACAATATTTACATGTGTACTGAAAAAAAAAAAAAAAAAAAAAAAAAAAAAAAAAAAAAAAAAAAAAAATCACTTTTGGGAATTAGTGTAGCCTAAAAAAAAGAAATATGCAAATACAGGAAAGCACAAATGGCTGATTTAAATGAATTAAGGATAACTGTTGCATATATAATATTCTAAAATACTGTATAGTATTTTGGTCTTTTAGAGGACAGACAACTGGAGAATCGTCCAGATACATGAAATCCATGAAGAACATACCATGTACTCGAACGGAGAGAACATCATGGGCAAGATTCCAAATCACAGTTAGACCGAAGTGTGTGTGGATCTCCACTTTATGTAACCATCGAGTAATGGTCGCATATGGTACAGATGTAGGAAGTTCCGTTGATCTACCATTAATTGTTACCTGAAATGGAAAGATGATATTGATTTCAAATATCTGAGGCAAGACTCAACTCACCAGCAGGTGTTTTGGTATGTGTACCAACCGTGTGTCACATGATCTTACATAGTTCATTTTGTGCTTGTAACAATTAGAATAGCGCCAACGTTATCCCTGCGTGTCGTAAGAGGCGACTAAAAGGGACGGGACGAGGGGGCTGGGAACCCCCTCCCCTGTAAAAGTATCCTGTGAGACAGCAACAAAGAGATGGAGCTGGGGGGAGAGTGACTGCTCCCCGCACTCTAGTTTTGGGGTGTTTGAATGTGCGTGGATGTAGTACGATAGAGAGTAAAAGATGTGAGATTGGAAGTATGTTTAGAAGTAGAAGGATGGATGTATTGGCCTTGTGTGAGACAAAGATGAAAGGAAAGGGTGAAGTGATGTTTGGTGAAATGTCTGGTAGAGTGTCTGGGATTGAAAGGGGAAGAGCGAGAGAAGGTGTGGCTTTATTGCTGAGTGAATGGATGACAGGTAAAGTAGTGGAATGGAAGGAGATATCATCTAGGTTAATGTGGGTAAGGGTTAGGTTGGGTAGGGAATGTTGGGCGTTTGTCAGTGCGTATGGGCCAGGTAGTGAGAAAAGTGAAGAAGAGCGGAATGAGTTTTGGAATGAATTAACTAGGTGTGTAGAAGGACTGGGTAGAAGGAATTATGTAGTTGTTATGGGTGACTTAAATGCTAGAGTGGGTGCTGGAGAGGTAGAAGGTGTCATTGGGAAGTATGGCATACCAGGTGAAAATGAGAGTGGTGAGAGACTGGTAGATATGTGTGTTGAACAAGAGATGGTAATAAGTGCTAGCTTTTTTAAGAAGAAAGATAAAAATAAGTATACATGGGTAAGAGTGGCAAATGGAAGAGTAGTAGAAAGGGCATTAATGGATTATGTGTTGATAACTAAAAGAATGTTTGGAAGATTGAAAGACGTGCACGTGTTTAGGGGTATGGCTAACGGTATGTCTGATCATTTTTTGGTGGAAGGAAAATTGGTTGTAGCAGAAGAGTGGGGGAATAGAGTAGGTGGATGTAAAAGGGAGCTAGTGAGGGTTGAAGAGCTAATAAAACCTAGGGTAAAAAGTAAATATCAGGAAAGGTTGAAAATGGCATATGACGAGGTGAGAGTAAGAGAAACTGGTAATTTAGAGGAGGAGTGGAAGTTAGCAAAAGAAAATTTTGTTGGGATTGCAAGTGATGTATGTGGCAAGAAAGTTGTTGGAGGCAGCATGAGGAAGGGCAGTGAATGGTGGAATGAAGGAGTGAAGGTAAAAGTGGAAGAGAAAAAGAGGGCTTTTGGAGAATGGCTGCAGAGTAATAGTATAGAGAAGTATGAAAAATATAGAGAGAAAAAGGTGGAAGTAAAGCGCAAGGTACGTGAGGCAAAGAGGGCAGCTGACCTGAGGTGGGGTCAGGGACTGGGTCAGTCATATGAAGAGAATAAGAAGAAGTTTTGGAAAGAAGTGAAGAGAGTAAGAAAGGCCGGCACAAGAATTGAAGAGACAGTGAAAGATGGAAATGGAAGGTTGTTAAAAGGAGAGGAGGCAAGGAAAAGGTGGGCGGAATATTTTGAAAGTTTGCTGAATGTTGAGGATGATAGGGAGGCAGAGATTATTGCTGTTCCAGGTGTTGAGGTGCCAGTGATGGGAGATGAGAATGAGAGAGAGATTACAATAGAGGAAGTGAGGAGAGCACTAGATGAAACGAGAGTAGGAAAAGCATCTGGTATGGATGGTGTGAAAGCTGAGATGTTGAAGGAAGGGGGTGTGACTGTAATTGAATGGTTGGTGAGATTGTTTAATGTGTGTTTTGTGTTGTCAATGGTACCAGTAGATTGGGTCTTTGCATGTATTGTACCACTATATAAGGGTAAGGGAGATGTGCATGAGTGTTGTAATTCAAGAGGTATTAGTTTGTTGAGTGTAGTTGGAAAAGTGTATGGTAGAGTACTGATTAATAGGATTAAGGATAAAACAGAGAATGCAATCTGGGAAGTACAGGGGGGTTTTAGAAGAGGTAGGGGTTGTATGAATCAGATTTTTACAGTTAGGCAGATATGCGAGAAATATTTAGCAAAAGGTAAGGAGGTGTATATTGCGTTTATGGATCTGGAGAAAGCATATGATAGAGTTGATAGGGAAGCAATGTGGAATGTGATGAGGTTATATGGAGTTGGTGGAAGGTTGTTGCAAGCAGTGAAAAGTTTCTACAAAGGTAGTAAAGCATGTGTTAGAATAGGAAATGAAGTGAGCGATTGGTTTCCGGTGAGAGTGGGGCTGAGACAGGGATGTGTGATGTCGCCGTGGTTGTTTAACTTGTATGTTGATGGAGTGGTGAGAGAGGTGAATGCTCGAGTGCTTGGACGAGGATTAAAACTGGTAGACGAGAATGATCATGAATGGGAGGTAAATCAGTTGTTGTTTGCGGATGATACTGTACTGGTAGCAGACACAGAAGAGAAGCTTGACCGACTAGTGACAGAATTTGGAAGGGTGTGTGAGAGAAGGAAGTTGAGAGTCAATGTGGGTAAGAGTAAGGTTATGAGATGTACGAGAAGGGAAGGTGGTGCAAGGTTGAATGTCATGTTGAATGGAGAGTTACTTGAGGAGGTGGATCAGTTTAAGTACTTGGGGTCTGTTGTTGCAGCAAATGGTGGAGTGGAAGCAGATGTACGTCAGAGAGTGAATGAAGGTTGCAAAGTGTTGGGGGCAGTTAAGGGAGTAGTAAAAAATAGAGGGTTGGGCATGAATGTAAAGAGAGTTCTATATGAGAAAGTGATTGTACCAACTGTGATGTATGGATCGGAGTTGTGGGGAATGAAAGTGATGGAGAGACAGAAATTGAATGTGTTTGAGATGAAGTGTCTGAGGAGTATGGCTGGTGTATCTCGAGTAGATAGGGTCAGGAACGAGGTGGTGAGGGTGAGAACGGGTGTAAGAAATGAGTTAGCGGCTAGAGTGGATATGAATGTGTTGAGGTGGTTTGGCCATGTTGAGAGAATGGAGAATGGCTGTCTGCTAAAGAAGGTGATGAATGCAAGAGTTGATGGGAGAAGTACAAGAGGAAGGCCAAGGTTTGGGTGGATGGATGGTGTGAAGAAAGCTCTGGGTGATAGGAGGATAGATGTGAGAGAGGCAAGAGAGCGTGCTAGAAATAGGAATGAATGGCGAGCGATTGTGACGCAGTTCCGGTAGGCCCTGCTGCTTCCTCCGGTGCCTTAGATGACCGCGGAGGTAGCAGCAGTAGGGGACTCAGCAGTATGAAGCTTTATCTGTGGTGGAAATGTGGGAGGTTGGGCTGTGGCACCCTAGCAGTACCAGCTGAACTCGGCTGAGTCCCTGGTTAGGCTGGAGGAACATAGAGAGTAGAGGTCCCCTTTTTTGTTTTGTTCTTGTTGATGTCGGCTACCCCCCAAAATTGGGGGAAGTGCCTTTGGTATATGTGTGTATCTTCGCTCTCCCCTCGCACTAAAAAGAACCTGAAAAATCATGTCTGCTCTTTTCCTCTGTAACATTGTCGATTTCTCAACATGAAAATTCTTGTTGCTTTGAGATTTTGTATATAAAGGAGAGTGTTCTACAATAAACTAACTCAGTTGTTTCCAACCTGCCTTTGAGTTCACAACCTTCTCTCGGCCCGTTACATATGAATAACATTTCTCCAACCTTGAATACCATCACAAATTATTGAAATACATGTAATTAAAAACTATGTTCTGAGAGAGTATTAATGGACTTTATCCCTTTCAAGAATATATGCTAATTATTGTTAGCAATTGAATGACATATTGTGCCTAAACTACGTTACATTGTTTGGAAACTCCAAAAGGCCATACTTGAGAAAAAAGAGAGAGAGAGAGAGAGAGAGAGAGAGAGAGAGAGAGAGAGAGAGAGAGAGAGAGAGAGAGAGAGAGAGAGAGAGAGAGTGTGACAAAGTATATTCATAAATCTTGACTATTTATCTAAAGATTTACAGTATATAGTCAAATTGGAATTTCTTTTTATATTTTTCATAGTTTTAAAAATAAATAATGCCAAATGAAATCAAATAAAGGATTTACTTACTCTGAAATCTCTTGATAATTCTATTTCAGTATTATCAATATAAACAACAATCGTCCTTGAAGAAAGACTATGATAATTTACAGTAACAGCCCACCATCCACCTATCATGTCTGCTGCCAGGAGGTGCTGGCAACGACCTTTGTATTCAATGTGTCGACCATCGAAAGTAACAAAGTGCTGTTCTCCAATCATGTATCCAGTTGCTGTAAAGGAAATGTATTATTGGTTAGTAGATTAAATAGTTTCCATTTATTAGTTTAATTAATTAAATGTGGCATACTAATATTCAAGGGACCTATTAGCCAGTGATGCCATATTCCGAAGGCTATGAAAGATTATTGACCAGAAACAAAAAAAACTTGGCTGCCATTTTAGGGATTCGAGCGAGAGGCTGAATAAATCCCACAAAACATCAAATTATTTCTCTTCCTCTTGTTTTGTCACAGTTTATAACAAAGATCTTTATTTCAATATTGTTACTGTTCTTAAAATTTTATTTTTCCTTGTTTCCTTTCCTCACTGGGCTATATTTCCTGTTGAAGCCCCTGGGCTTATAGAATCCTGCTTTTCCAACTAGGGTTGTAGCTTAGCAAGTAATAATAATAATAATAATAATAATAATAATAATGATAATAATAATAATAATAATAATAATGATAATAATAATAATAATAATAATAATAATAATAACAAAGGAGTAAGGAGTGAAAGATACAAACTACAAGGGGAAAAAAGTATGGAATCTTTCTGTAAACTCACCAGGGAAAGGTGGAACCCAAGTAGCAGGATTGAAGTTAAGGTTCCAGTACTTGTACCATCGGTCAAGTACAGTTGTATTGGAGCTGGAAAATAGCGAGTCTCGCACCCACCTTATGTTCTTGTATTCAGGAATGTCCTGGAATGAGAAAAGACATCACTCAAAAATCAGTTTACATTAACAATATTTTCCCCACTTTATATCCAAACTCGTTACATTGAAGAAATGACAAGAGAGGTTCTAAATTCCTCATAGCCGGCTATGAAAGGTTTCATAAAATTATAATAAATAATGAATGATTCCTAGTGATATTGTTATTGAATTGTTGTTGATTTAACTGAAAGGTATATAAATGTGATCTATTGATTTTATTCTTGCAATTGCAAAAATAATTTATTGAATAATATTTCTCTAAGATTATTCCCACAACACAATTTATGCCTAGAAGTTATATCTGATAAGAAGAAAATGGGCCTGACTAAAACTTGCTCTTTGCTTTTAGGTAGATTTCTTTCTCTTTCTTTTCAACATTTAGTCAGTTTTCCTCCTCTTACTAAGTTAGGTAATTGGTTCGATACTATTTCATGAAATTAATTCAAAGTTACCTTAATGGTAGAATTGTAAGATTAAATTTACAACTGCTTTCATAGTGTCTTAATAGCAAAACGTACATTACTATTGGTAAATCCTGAGAAGATTGTAAAATCTTATATTTGGGATGATGGGCTCCATTCTACCTCACAATCAAGTAGCATTATTTATAGTAAACTTTCAAGTAATACTATAAGCTTAAGTTAAATGAGCAGTTCCATTCTATCCTACAAGCAATGTCATTGTATTTCATGACGGAAATTGATGGGAAAAGAGTGAAATTATGTCAGATGACGATGTATATTCTACCTCATCATAGAAGGTGATGTTTCTCATTATAATCCTCAGCTGGACCTATATGATATTGAGTCAAATGACTGGTTCTATCTTATCCTAAAAGGAAAGCTAGTGTGACAGTATCATACCTTCCATTGCGGCATCGTATCAAAGGCAGTCCATTCAATAGGCAGCTTTTGGACTAAGAGAATTTGACCTTCATTTGGGCTGAATCTAAATTTAGTTTTTTCTGTGATGTACCTAGATAAAAAGAAAAAGAAAATAAAAATTATTTATGGAAAAATAACAATGACATTAATTTGAATTAATGGAGTTTTAGGGTAAATGTCAGTTGGGAATCTTGGTTATTCTGTATCGATGACTAATAAGTTCAAAATCTACAGAATTACAGAACAATTTAATTTTGAAATTTTAAATCAATGTGCTGTCTGTATGAACAAATGAAATATTATAAATAAAAATCGACCAAATATGCAACTATTAATTGTCCCCCATATATGTTTAATCCATCAAAATGATTTTCCAACACATCAGTTATATAAGCATTTTCATCAGAATCATATCCATTTTTATCATTATTGTTTCTACTATCATTAAAAATGTGTCAGCGTTCTTAGGGATTATTATAAAATACAACTGACTAGAATAGAAAAATAGAAGGAAATTAAGTAAAGATAAAATCAACAGGAAATTAATGAGTTTCTGGATGCTAAGATAAAGGGGACTTTAAAATATTAACTTCTCTCTCACTCTTCTCTTCAACTTTTTGATCATCACTATCAAGATCCCTAACAACGAGAAAACCTCTGTCCTTATAAGTAAACATGACATTGTTCGCTTTTAATATATTGAAATAATGAGCGTGAAATAGACCTCATGAAAGATGGCCATTATTATAAAAAATGATACTTGGATGAAACAACATTTTTGAAAAAATGGACTTGGAGTTCCCATAATAAATTGTAACTGAAGTCATTAATCAAATGAGGATTGATAGTCTAAGATTTGTAAGAGCTGGTTCCAAAATATTGCGGTAAATTTTTTCTGCTTTTTATATTAATATGCACGAAGAAACACATGAAGTGTCAGGAAATAGGCTTAGAATCCCAAAAATGATTCTTGTTTTTAATAGCTTCAATTTTTCTTTGACCAGTTCATATTTAAAACAAGTGACGGTAACTAGTAATTATGATTTTAAAGGTGTTAAAAACAAAGGTTAACTTATTGGAGATTACTATGAAACTTTACATATAACATTCTTTTGAGTCAATTTACCACTGGGTTACCGATATGATGTCAGAAAATTCCTTAAATCATAAATAATTAAGAAAATAATTCCTTTGCACCTCTAGATGACATGTGGTGATTAACTTACTTCTGTGAGGCCTCTATACTTGTCTGGGTAGTAATTGTGTAGCCATGTTCTAGGATGAATGCAGCAGCATCCATCATATGTCCTTTGATGTCAATGTATCTAATTGTCCATAAGACCTAGAAAATTTGGATAACAAACACAAAATATATATTTGATGTAGATACTGAATCATACATTATCAAACATTACCATACAGATAATGACTTATGCACTTTTTGTGAAATTATTAAAGTTTGAGATTTTTTGGTAAAAGAACATAGAAATTAGTGCTTAAGAATTAATAAGTTAAAATAACAGCGAAATAATATTTATTACTAATGTTAGAAAACACAGTTGTTTCCAGATAAAAATATTTGAATAAGAAATATTTCTACCAGCAATAGAATATATAAGGGCTTGACATCAGAAAAAATATACTGTATATTTTTCTTCAGATTTAAATTTGAAGACTCGATGATTTTCTCACTTTGACACATTTAAAAAAAAAGACATAATGATTAATAAAAGTTTAACAAATCGAACACCATACTAAAATGAAATACTGTACCTTATCCACACCAGCCAATACAGCATCTTTTATTCTTGCCAGTTGCTCAAACCTCATTAAACTTTCCCATGCTTTTCTCAGCTCATTCAGCCAATCTTCTGCAAAAGGCATCACTGAAAGAAGTAATAAATACCATTCATTATTCATATGCCTAAAATTTCATTGGAAATTGCAGTTATTATTTTTAACTAAAGAATATTGACTTGTTTTCTAAGGTAGAAAAACTTTTAACTCTTAATCATGTAGGAAAAACAAATGACTCAAGTATTTCGCTTTACTAAATGATCGTTTCATTCTACCAATTGTACAAATAAACTCTCCAACGATGAAGTTATTTACCCCTGCCTCTACATGCATTTCCATTAGTCTTGGTCTCCTCGTTATCATTGATAATGTCATCATCACCCTTATATCATTATCATCATCACCTTTATTATTGTTATTATTATTATTGCCATTGTCATTTTTATTATTTTATTTTTTAGAATATTACTTGAGATTTTCTTACAAATATTTCTCTATATTTAGCCCCACAATTTGTAGCAGAGTCATGTTTCGGGTAATGACCACCTTCATTGTGAATACAAATTTTAGTTGCTTGATAAGTTTTACGACAAAGAATGCCTATACTGTGTATATGACACATCAGCAAAGAATACAATTATGAGGTAGAAAATTTATAGAAAGCCTAAATATATTTCAAATTCCTATGGGTGGTATTTCATTGTTTTTTTTTTTTTTTTTTTTTGGTGCTACTATAGTGTGATTCCTACCATCAGGATTCTACTATGGTGTGATTCCTACCCTATTTGTCGGGTATGAGGTGATTCCTACCAAAGGAGGATAGATAAAACATACTTCTTGACACTATTCTACTCTATTCTATTCTATAAAACATGGTGAGAAATCCATAAAATGCACTTTAGGTTAAGTTAGGTAAAATGGTCGTTTTGTTTACACTGCTTGTTTAGTGGGTTTGGTAAGGCTTAATTGTGGTGTTACTCTTGTAATAACACCTTGGAAGGGGAATATTACATCATTTGGTTGTTTGCTTGGTAGGAACCACCCTATTGTAGGTCTGAATCCCCATACTGAGGTAGGAACAGAAAATGAGGGTAGGAATCACACCATAGTAGCACCATTTTTTCTATTAGTTTTAACATCCTTAATTCCCGAGGATTTATCACAGACACCCCATTCTGTCTAGAGCAGGAATATCTATAACAATGTTTTCACACTTGGATATAAATATAGTAGAATGTAGTTGACCAATGTCTCGAGAAAAGACAAAAAATTGATAGGTCTCCTCACATAAGAAACTTGAAATATCTCTGTAATAAAGCTGACTTATATAAAATTCACCATAGAGATACCCAAAGATTTTCAAGAAACAAATTATCACATATAAACACCTAATGTTGTCAAATAGATAAAGTTTAAGGATTACCAATGATGTAAGAGCTACTGTACATCTAGAATATTTGTTGGTTCATAGGTAAGTTTGTGTTTTACAGGAATACAACTCGGTAATAAAGATAATTGGCAGAATAAATTAAGCATAAGAAGAAGACTGGTCAAGATCAACCTTTGCCATGACATTTTAATCCTAATTTCACCCCTGCTATAAAACATGGGCTCTAATATAAACTATTCATCTAAAATATGGGCTCTAATATAAAATATTTACCTAAAATACGGGCTCCAATATAAAATATTTATCTAAAATATAGACTCAAATATAAAATATTTATCTAAAATATGGGCTCTAATATAAAATATTTCATTATCTAATAGTCCACTATTCAATGAGAAAAACCAAGAATTAAGTTGCATATTTGAACTCTAACTTAATTCATTTTCATATACTTTTATTATTTGTATATTGAACCATTCAGAAGTTATTTTAACTATCTTCAGTTTTTTAATTCAATCTTCTAAACATTACTATTTGAAAATAAAATTAAAAATGTCTTGTTCTTTTGTACGACACGTGATAACCTTCAAATGGTCGTAATTAAAACAACTCTAAGGATGGAGCCCTCTTTCTACCACTACCCAACCCTCTCCTATCCCCTACCAAATGAGAAATGCAATTAGAAGGAAACAGAAGGCAAGAGATAATTCTTGTGTTACAGAATACTCTGCAAAAAACACAACTTAAATCACAAAATGGACCTTTGCTAGAAATCTTTAAACATGAATCTAAATTGTTTTAGTAACTGCTAATTCATTATTACATTTTTTTAATCACAACTCATCTTATTATAACATAGAATTTTCTATAAAAAGTACTTACCTCTACTCAGAATTATTCTCATTCCTCGCTTAATTTTCTCCACAACAACGGTATAATACTTTTCCAAGTTTTCTCGCTTTGAATTTTCATTGAAATCTCTATATATATTTTCAATGTACTTTACCACCTCTTGAAGTTTCTGGTAAGTTGCAGAAGACTTTAGTTCAAGGCCAACACCCTGGAGCCATCCTAATAAAAAGAGCTATAAATTAATTATCAGAGCTTTGTGATTTGTTATGAACTTCAAGAAAAAATCCATATATAATTAATGTTAATGGAATATAAAGCATTGTCAATATAGATATATTTTGACATTAAAGCCTTAATAAAACACTTTGAGGAGAATGGTAGAACTTAGTCTGATACAAATGTGATTGCTTCAAATAAATGTAGCACAATAAATCTGTTATTAATATACCCATCACATTCTTCACGAAATTCCAAGCGTTTGTTTCCACGTCATCAAAAGTCCTTAAAATGTGCGGCTTATAATTGTCATAGACAGCTCGCCATTTACTTCTCAGCCATTCCCCAACACTGTCAGTGAAGCCTTGCACTGACTGGCTGACTCTGAGGTAAAATCGTTTGGCAAACTGAAAGAGAGGACGGTGTAGTCTATTAATACACAGGCAAATAAACAAAACAATAATTGAATAACCCCATAGAAAAAAAGGCATTAGTCATTTCTTAATCAAGGAGATTCTGTAAAGTTGTTTCATTTAAATCATAACAAGAATTCCTATTACCTTAAATAGAAAAGGTTAACGGTTCCCTTTTATATAGAATAAGCTAATAATTCATGCTGTCACTTAAATGACATCTTGCAGCATATAAAACACGGGTAAGCCTTAAAGTATTCTAGTTAACAGCCATTGTATCCTAATTTGATTTATTATGTTTGCAAAATTAGTAATAGCAATACTGGGGAATGAAGGGGATGCAAGCATAAAATAATTAAAAGTTTTTGTAGGCTACTTGAATGGAAAGCTTTGCAAGATAAGTGCATAAAATATTTAGAATAATTGTATTTACCTGGTCATACATTTGAGCACATATCGATAACACATTTTTTATTTTACTGGTTAAACTCGGGCCAGAGGGATCCTGTTGTAAAAAAAAAAAATAACAATTATTTCAAATACAATGTATGCAAAGATTATGCATCATAGTTTTTAGCATAAAAACTATGAAAGAATCATATAAAATAGATAACAATTTCATGCAAGTTCACATAAATCTATAATAAATTTTAGAAGAATACAGAAAAGTAGGAAATCACTTACGGGATGGAAGATATGATTGTATATATTTCTAAGGTTCTCTAATAAAGCTTTCATTTGTCCCCTGACAGCACCACTTTCCAGTTTTGTCTGGAGTCGTTTGAATGCCGGGCTTTAATGGAAGTTTGTAAGGAGAAGAGAAAAAGGTATCAAGTTGAAAAACCTTCAAGCATAAAGTATGCAAGATATCAAAATATATTCTACACAATACATTGGAACGAATCTCTTTTATCAAGGAATTTTGAACGTAAAATTCCCAGCTTTGGATCTCTGAGTGTATTCAACAAACAAAAAATTATAGGATAGAATTTTAGATACCAGTGATAAACTTACATATCTTTCAGAGTTTTATATATACTGCTAAACACAAACTTGACTGATTCTTGAACTTTGAGCTCAAATGCTGTGGAATTAATGTTGTCATAAAGATGCCAAAGGTCCTCTACAAATTCTTGTGACTCATTCCTAGAAATAGAGAAATAAAGAAAAGATTTAAAAATATCTATGTACAGCATACTATAGTAACTAATAATAATTTTAAGCTTGCTTATATACCATTAAAATATCTGTTCCATTAGTCTAAATAGGGAGGAAAATACCAAATGACTAATCACAAAGTAGTTATGTTTATTTGATGAATAAGCAACCTTCTGTCAGGTTTAACTAGACCTAATGGTCATCCATTTAGATGTCCATTGGATTATTACTTCTCTCCTCTAATTGGGTGAAATTTTCCAAGTGTCCCAGCAGATTGATTAAAATGCTGCATATTGCTGCAATTAGACAGTTATCTCCCTAATCAGATAAAATTTATGTTATATTATTTGATAGCTCAATAAATTTTTTTCATGCTCCCAGATTGGATGAATATTTTGCTGTGCAGTAATGTGGTGAATGTCATATTCAGAATTTCCTAATGATAATGTTTATCATATTCTACACTGCATCTAATAGAGAAATTTGTAGTTTACTTGCTAACATAAACCAAATAATGTACAGTAGTCTAATAATTGTACTTATTGTGTCCATCTATGTGTTTAAGGCAAAATCTATGACGAAGTAGAATTATATGATCTATGAAATCACATACAGTATTACAGTCACTATGAAAAATAGTATCTAGATTAGAAATTTTCTTCAAATTATTGAAAAATATCATAAAGTAACAGAAATGAGGAAAAAACTGTTCACCACTTCTAGTCACCTGAAATCATCAAGTAATGGTTTGGAGATGTCTATCAAATCTTGCAATACAGGCTGCAATCTTGAGAGAGCTTCATCTCCAGCCTTCCCAGCCATCATCATAAACCATTCTTCAGCACTCTGACGTAAATCGTAAGATGCCCCGACGATCTCTCCAAGTTCACTCTGCAAAACACATTTATACTTGCCAATAGAAATATCAAGGGCTTTTTTTCTTTGCTATACCATGGTGAAAATATTCTACTGTATCCTGAATACCAATTCAATCACATCTTATTTGATGTATTATGATGAGATTTGTTAAATGCAATCTATTCTTAGAATATTTTTTGTAGCTATTATGACTTGGATTATTGTCTCAGATGTATTAATCTAATTGCTATGTCATGGCAAAAAATGGTTGACAGGAATTCTAAGATATCTTTATAGTGCTTCTATGAAGAAATATTAGTTTACTAGAGACCTACCGTACCGTTCACGTTTTACATTTAGATATAGAGAAAATTAGCGTACTGATACAGTATCAAGAATATACTTAGGATGCCCGATGGAATAAATGATTTGATGTAGTAATATTTCCAATATCTTTTAAAATAATACTATTTGCTAAGAGTATTCTAAGAAGTTTTTGTATCTTCATACATGGTTACATTATAATATTTATTACCATTTTGCTGCTACTCTCAATTATCATTCTAACAATCCCATTTATTTTAAATATATGAAAAATGTTATTTTCATTAGTAAAATAAATTTTTGAATATACTTACCCGATAATCATGTAGCTGTCAACTCCGTTGCCCGACAGAATTCTACGGAAGGGATACGCCAGCGATCGCTATACAAGAGGGGGGTGTACTCACAAGCACCACCTGTGGCCAGGTACTGCAGTACTTCTTGTTGACACCACTTCAATTTTTCCTCGGTCCACTGGTTCTATGGGGAGGAAGGGTGGGTCAATTAAATCATGATTATCGGGTAAGTATATTCAAAAATTTATTTTACTAATGAAAATAACATTTTTCAATATTAAACTTACCCGATAATCATGTAGCTGATTCACACCCAGGGAGGTGGGTGAAAACCAGTGTACATGTATATCAAGAAGCTAAGTATCCCGTATTTCATATTATCAGTTATTCAAAATAACAATGAAATTACAAGTACCTGGTAAGGAAGTCGACTTGAGCCATTACTCTGCCTTAAATAAGTTCGTCTTCCTTACTGAGCGCAGCGTTCCTCTTAGGAGGCTGAACAACTCTAAGGTGCTGAAGTATCAAGGGCTGCAACCCATACTAAAGGACCTCATCACAACCTTTAACCTCGGCGCTTCTCAAGAAAGAATTGACCACCCGCCAAATCAACAAGGATGTGGAAGGCTTCTTAGCCGACCGTACAACCCATAAAAAGTATTCAAGAGAAAGGTTAAAAGGTTATGGGATTATGGGAATGTAGTGGCTGAGCCCTCGCCTACTACTGCATTCGTTGCTACGAATGGTCCCAGGGTGTAGCAGTACTCGTAAAGAGACTGGACATCTTTGAGATAGAATGATGCGAACACTGACTTGCTTCTCCAATAGGTTGCATCCATAACACTCTGCAGAGAATGGCTCTGTTTGAAGGCCACTGAAGTAGCCACAGCTCCCACTTCATGTGTCCTTACCTTCAGCAAAGCAAGGTCTTCTTCCTTCAGATGAGAATGTGCTTCCCTAATCAGAAGCCTGAATAGTAAGAAACTGAGTTCTTAGAACTTGGAAAAGAAGGTTTCTTGATAGCACACCATAAGGCTTCTGATTGTCCTCGTAAAGGTTAAGACCTTTTTAGATAGTACCTAAGAGCTCTAACTGGGCAAAGTACTCTCTCCAGTTCATTCCCCACCAAGTTGGACAGGCTTGGGATCTCGAACGACTTAGGCCAAGGACGTGAAGGAAGCTCGTTTAGCAAAAACCGAGCTGCAAGGAACATGTAGCCGTTTCAGATGTGAAAACAATGATCCTGCTGAAGGCGTGGATCTCACCTACTCTTTTAGCTGTTGTCAAGCACACGAGGAAAAGAGTTTTTAATGTGAGGTCCTAAAAAGAGGCTGATTGGAGAGGTTCAAATCTTGATGACATAAGGAACCTTAGGACCACGTCTAGATTCCAGCCTGGAGTGGACAACCGACGTTCCTTTGAGGTCTCAAAAGACCTAGGGAGGTCCTGTAGATCTTTGTTGGTGGAAAGATCCAAGCCTCTGTGGCGGAAAACCGCTGCCAACATACTTCTGTAACCCTTGATCGTAGGAGCTGAAAGGGATCTTACTTTCCTTAGATATAACAGGAAGTCAGCAATCTGGGTTACAGTGGTACTGGTTGAGGAAACTGCATTGGTCTTGTACCAGCTACGGAAGACTTCCCCTTGAGACTGATAGATTCTGAGAGTGGATGTTCTCCTTGCTTTGGCAATCGCTCTGGCTGCCTCCTTAGAAAAGCCCCTAGCTCTTGAGAGTCTTTCGAAAGTCTGAAGGCAGTCAGACGAAGAGCGTGGAGGTTTGGGTGTACCTTCTTTACGTGAGGTAGACGTAGAAGGTTCACTCCTAGAGGAAGAGTCCTGTGAATGTCGACCAGCCATTGCAGTACCTCTAAGAACCATTCTCTCGCGGGCCAGAGCGGAGCCAACCAACGTCAGCCGTGTCCCTTTGCGAGAGGAGAACTTCTGAAGTACCCTGTTGACAATCTTGAACGGCGGGAATGCATACAGGTCGAGATGGAACCAATCCAGCAGAAAAGCATCCACGTGAACTGCTGCTGGGTCTGGAATCGGAGAACAATACAACAGGAGTCTCTAGGTTATCGAGGTAGCGAACAGATCTATGGTTGGCTGACCCCACAGGGCCCAAAGTCTGCTGCAAACATTCTTGTGAAGGGTCCACTCTGTGGGGATGACCTGACCCTTCCGGCTGAGGTGATCTGCCATGACATTCATACCGCCCTGAATGAACCTCGTTACCAGCGTGAGCTTTCGATCTTTAGACCAGATGAGGAGGTCCCTTGCGATCTAGAACAACTTCACGAAAGAGTCCCTCCCTGCTTGAAGATGTAAGCCAGGGCTGTGGTGTTGTCAGAATCCACCTCCACCACTTTGTTAAGCTGGAGGGACTTGAAGTTTATCAAGGCCAGAAGAACCGCCAACAACTCCTTGCAATTGATGTGAAGTGTCCTTTGCTCCTGATTCCATGTTCCCGAGCATTCCTGTCCGTCCAAAGTCGCACCCCAGCCCGTGTCTGATGCGTCCGAGAGGAGACGGCGGTCGGGTTTCTGAACAGCCAAAGGTAGACTTCCTTGAGAAGAAAGCTGTTCTTACACCACGCGAGAGAAGACCTCCTCTCTTCGGAAACAGGAACTGAGACCGTCTCTAGCGTCATGTCCTTTATCCAGTGAGCAGCTAGATGATACTGAAGGGGGGGAGGTGGAGTCTCCCTAACACGATGAACAGGGCCAGCGATGAAAGTGTCCCTGTTAGACTCATCCACTACCTGACTGAGCATCGGTTCCTTCTCAGCATGCTCTGGATGCATTCTAGGGCTTGGAAGATCCTTGGGGCCGACGGAAAAGCCCGAAAAGCTCGACTCTGAAGATCCATACCCAGGGAGACAATGGTCTGGGATGGGACGAGCTGAGACTCCTCAAAATTGACCAGGAGGCCCAGTTCCTTGGTCAGATCCATAGTCCATCTGAGAATCTCCAGACAGCGACGACTTGTGGGAGCTCTTAAAAGCCAGTCGTCTGACGGAGCCGGACACAAGATCATGGTACTGCTGCACAGTCTGTGAACTGTCAACCATGGGGAAGCGAGGAAGTACCGTGACAACCCGAAGCTGTCTAGACTGTCTGGGTCGTACAGACAACTCCTTATCGGGTTGCTGAGGTTGCCGCACTGCGTCACAACAAGTCACTTCTGCTGGTTGTTGAACGTCTTCCCAGTGACACACTGACTCCGTAAACAAAAAATCCTCTAACAAGGACTAAGCTTGGACTGCATGTCTTGCAACACAGCTCAAGGTCTATGGGAGCAGGTGTGGTAACAGACGGGGTTAGCGACTGAAGTGGAACCATTACCTTCCCTGGAAGCATGTTATGCTTAAATAAAAGTCCATAGGAGGCTACGCAGCTAAAGGCTCCTCTCCAAATGACAGAGTCCTCAAGGGAATATCAGAAGGAGGGAGAAAAGCACTTTCTCATCTACAGGGACCATATCCGAGAAAAGCTAAGTTCTCTCAGTGAGGGTTTCACTGGTGCAAAAGCAGCAGACTAGAAGGCAACGTTATGAAACTGCTTGACAGTCTAGTGAGTTGGCAACAACCAAAGATGTATGACTGAGAAGCATGCGGTAAGGTATGCAGAGCATGTTGTATGCAGAGCATGCTGTATGCAGAGCATGCTGTATGTAGAGCATGCTGTATGCAGAGCATGCTGTATGCAGAGCATGCTGTATGCAGAGCATGCTGTATGCAGAGCATGCTGTATGTAGAGCATGCTGTATGCAGAGCATGCTGTATGCAGAGCATGCTGTAAGGTAAGCAGAGCGTGTTGCATGGCATGTAACATTTCTCAGAAATTCCATGACCAGTGCTAGAGTGAGTAATATCGCATTACTGTCCATTGAAAGTGCACGTGCCGAGGGAATTGATTTAGACTGTTTTGTTGATGAATTTGATAGCCGGCATGATAATCGTAGAATTAAGCTGCACTAAATGTACTATAATCTACTTCACCTCAGGAAAGGGAAACTCGCCCTGTTGGCAACACTGCATTACTTCATGCATGCTTGCATGGGGTTTTAATATCAACATAATATTTACCTTACATTCATAACTCATGATTCATTTTTGTTTTGAAGATATTTTTGCCATATTTTGCGATTTTGTTAAAAATATATTGCAAGGAATACATATATATTTTTATATTAAGTAATACAAATAACCTCCATTATCATAATGTTTGTGTAGGCATACATGTATATGATTACAAATGCAAGTTATGAAAGTAATGAGGTGTTATTATTGTCATTTGTTATTTCCAAGTTGAATGGGAAGAGGCTCAAGTTGAGGAGAAAGTGGCAGATGCATGCGTTGAGGTGGCTGACTCATAGCATGAGGTTGCTGCCTCAAGAGTTGCGCTTGCTGTAAGGGTTGCGGATGCGCAATAGCAGGTTCCTGAGGAACGAGTTGAGGTTCCTGAGGTGTGAGCTGCGAGAGTTGAGGTAGCGGCTGCGCAGAACGCAGTTCTTGTCTCGCTTTGAGGAGGGTTGAGGTCGCTGCAGCGAGTGCTGAGGTGGCTGCCTCATTGATGGAAGAGGTTGTCGTACCTCAAGAGATTGTTGCCTCGCTGGTGGAACCGCAAGCGGAAGCGGAGGAAGTAAGGCATAAGATTCCTGCTCCCATTGCTGAGGTTGCCTTAAGGAAGGCGGAGGTTGCTGCACACCGCTGGTAACTGGCAACTCAGTACGCGGTAAGGTATCCTGAGGAACCTCAACATCGTACGCCTGGCAGACTGGACTGCGGAGAGGCGGAGCGATCGCAGGAGGAGGTGTAACCTTCTCAGCCTGACACTCACGCATTAAGACCGCAAGCTGTGACTGCATGGACTGCAGCAAAGTCATCTTGGGGTCGGCAGACGCTAAGGTCTGCTGAGGCAAAGCCTTAACAGAAGATGAGGTCTGTTGCGGCATCACCTTACCTCTCTTAGGAGGTGTGCAGTCACCTGATGACTGCGGAGAGTCAGAGCTAACCCAATGACTGCATCCGGGTTGTTGAACTCTAGAGGTCTGGACTTTACGTTTAAGAGGTCTTGAGACCTGAGTCCAGCGTTTTCTCCCCGAAATTTCTTCTGCAGACGAGTAAAATAAGGGCTCAATCGTCTGCGGGTGGGAGTGACGGTCTCTGTAAGACACGCCCGCAACCACCGAGGATACTTCTGTGCGCCGATCAAGGCCTGCCGAACCCTTTTGCCCTTCGACATTGCTTCTCCCCTGGGCTTGGGAGCTTACAAGAGGTCCCGGACTGGGAGGACGACTGGCACGCACAGAAGTACCCTCACGCACAACACTGACACACTTTGCGCTAATCACTTATCACTTTTGAATTTCTGTTTGCACTTATTTCACTGAACTCGAAACTTTAAGTGGTTTGTTCCTGAAACACGCAATTCTATCCTTCCTTAAAAGTTAGTAATTGCGAAAACAGAATTACAATGTAACAGAAAAATCTAATGAAGGATAAATAATTCAGTGGCTGGAAAGAGACTAAACACTAGATCAAATAAACTACGTTTAAAATCTCTCACCGCATAAAGCTTGAGAACAAGAATAAACTCTAGAAACGTTTACCTTCTTCCCCTAAAGAGACTAGGGAGAAGAGCAAAAACGATAACAACGTTACCCGCTTGAACGAAACGTTTATCCAGCTCTCTCTCCCTCCGTCTCTATCTCTCTCTCTCTCTCTCTCTCTCTTGACTTAGAACCTGAGAGAAGAGCCCAATCATATATACTCGTTAAAACATATTATTGTTAAAGGAAAAAAACTGAAAGATTTCCCAAATAAAAAAGGGATTTTGACGTAGGAAAAATCTATTTCTGGGCGAGGGACCTGTGCCGCCCAGTGAATAAGCTCCATTTAGCACTTATTCCTAGGTAATTTACTGCTAAATATACCAGAGAAAAAATGTAAAGGAGTGCTAGGTTAACTAGCTCGCTCACCTATTGGTGTCGGTATAAAATTGGGCGTATATTCCAGAGGTCCCGCACTATTTAGATTAATCCACGACAGAGAACCCCAATAGAGGAGAGCCGTTCAACCTCACTCGGTACTACTACAATGCATCCGCTCAGAACCCAACTCCTTAGCACCCAAAGTTTGGGGACTCCAAGGGAGAGGAGCTGGGAGGGTTCACTGGGCGGCACAGGTCCCTCGCCCAGAAATAGATTTTTCCTACGTCAAAATCCCTTTTCTGGGCTCGAACCTGTGCCGCCCAGTGAATCTATACAAGAGAAAAATGTCACCAAACTTGCAAAATAAAGGAAAAAACATAAGCGTAAGAGAAATACAGGATGCTTTAATCAGAGATGAGTACCAAAAAACAATTATAAGGGTATCTTAAATATGAACATAAATCCAATAAGGTAGGTATAATAATGCCGTGAGTGATAATATATACAGATACTCAGGAGCATAAAAATTTACAAATATAATAACAGTATTCAGGTGCGAGACCAACGAATACAATAGGGTATAAATGAGGCAGGTAAGAGGGAGAGATAAAGAGTCAAGGCATTAACCTGTGAGTTACTCGGGAGTAACTACGCTCCCTGCGGCTACTGTAGAAAATTTTAGGGCTTCCAAATGTTTAAGGTAGTGTTTCTTGAACACTGACGGTGATTTCCACCCTGTATACCTGGAAAGGTCTGTAAAATTCATGTGGTGAAAGAAGTTCACCGAGGTGGCAACCGCCCTGATATCATGTGCAAGAGGAAAAGAGTCAGGGTTAGCTTGTTTAATAAAATACAAAATTTGTTGCCTGATCCCTTTAATAGTAATGGTACCGCCTTGTTCTCTAACGAATAGAGGCCCCGAGGAGTTAGAGGAGGTCCGGGATAGATAAGACCTAAGAGTAGTGACAGGGCACAGCGACGGATCTTGCGTGAGGGGAACAATTTTCCAGGAGGTCCATCTGTTTTGAGGGTCTTCATTCTTAGCCAAAAAGAATTTGTTAGGAGAAAGAAGGACCTCTCCTGAAGGCAGAAAGTCAATATGACCCGGGTCTCTCGACAAGGCTGCCAATTCAGAAATTCTTGCCCCGGAAGCCAAGCTCACTAGGAAAAGTGTTTTCCTGAGAAGGGGCATGTAATCACAAGAACTGTTAATGGTATCAGAAGCCAATTTGAGTACGTCATTAAGGAACCAGGTCACCGGGGTAGGACGAGTAACCGGTTTCAGTCTGGCACAAGCTTTCGGAATTGAAGCTAACAAAGAGTCGGTTAAGTCTATGTTAAAACCCACTAGGAAGATCTTTTTCAGAGCCGATTTAATAGTGGTGATAGTATTGGCTGCCAGACCTGATTCTAATAAAGATCTAAAGAAAGTGACTGTAAGGTTCAAGTTCATACAGTTCACGTCTGAGTCTATTAAAAATTTTGCCAACTTTTTAACTGCAGAGTCATACTGACGGATGGTGGAATCCCGTTTATCTGATTCTAGGAACAAGGTGTTTTGAGGATCAATATTGGCACCATGCATAGCCGCAAACTTCATAAAGTCCATAAAGTTAGGGCGCTCTGAATGTTTGAGAAAGCGTACACAACGCGTGCTTGTACTATCTGAGACAGAACCGGATTGGGTATCGGGTGAGGGTATAGTCTCAACTCCCGCAGGAGAGGATACCAGTTGCTCTTGGGCCAGTTGGGTGCGACCAAGGCTACTTGTCCCTTGAAGGATCTCAGTTTGTCTAGAACTTTCAGCAAAAGATTCACCGGGGGAAAGAGATAAATCTTTTCCCAGTTGTCCCAATTCTGTGACATGGCGTCTGTGGCGTAAGCCTGAGGGTCTAGATTGGGAGCCACATATACTCTCAATTTGTGGTTGGATTCCGTGGCGAAGAGGTCCACTTGGAGACCGGGAACCTGAGAGAGAATCCACCGAAATGACTTTAGATCGAGTGACCATTCCGATTCTAGAGGGGAGGTCCGGGACAGGGCGTCTGCCACTACATTCCGGACTCCCGCCAGGTGGACAGCTGAAAGATGCCAACGGTTCGAGGCTGCTAGGGAGAATATGGCTATTAGAACATGGTTCAGAGGCCCTGACTTTGACCCGCCTCTGTTGAGGCAGCGGACCACCACTTCGCTGTCGAGGACCAGACGAAGGTGTTGTTTCTTGGGAAGAGCGAGACGTTTCAGGGTTAGAAGAACTGCCATGGCCTCTAGCACATTGATGTGAAAATGGCGGAACAAGGGAGTCCAAAGACCTTGAACTTTCTTGAGCTGAGAATAGCCGCCCCAACCTGATAGGGATGCGTCTGTGTGAATGATTAATTCCGGGGGCGGAAATCGAAGGGGAACTGACTTTGACAGACTGTTTGCTCTTGTCCAAGGAAGAAGTCTTTCCCGTAGAATGGGAGGAAGGCGGACTTTCCTGTCCCGGAGCTTCCGGTTCGCCCTCGAACGCCAGACACGATTGATATCTTTCAATTTTGCCTTCAGAAGAAGATCCGTCACTGAGGCAAACTGAAGGGAACCCAGAATCTTCTCTTGAAGCCGTCTGGAACTTACTTTGTCTTTGAGAAAGCGTTTGGTGTTTCTTGCAATCTCTAACCTCTTGGGTCTGGGAAGACACAGAGTATGAGATATAAGATCCCATTGCAGGCCGAGCCATTGGAACTTCGATTTTGGAAGAAGACGGGACTTCTTGAAGTTGATCTGGAAGCCTAGAGATTGAAGATAATGGATGACTTTGTGAGTGGCTTTTAGGCAATTTTGGGAGGTGTCTGACCAAATGAGCCAGTCGTCCAGATAGGCTACTACTTGAATCCCTTGATTCCTGAGTTCCTGAACAGCGACTTCTGCTAGCTTTGTGAAGATCCTTGGGGCAATGTTGAGCCCGAAAGGCATCACCTTGAAGGAGTAACTTTTGTCCCCTAAGCGAAAGCCTAGGTACGGACGGAAGTGTCTCGCTATCGGGACGTGATAGTAGGCGTCTGTAAGATCGATAGAGGTGGTGACGGCCCCACGGGGAAGTAAGGTCCGCACCTGCGAGACGGTAAGCATTCGAAACTTGTCGCATTGAATGGACAAGTTGAGAAGGGATAGATCTAGAATCACTCTTCTCTTGTCTGAATCCTTCTTCGGAACACTGAACAGCCGACCTTGAAACTTCAGATGTTTCGTTTCTTGTATGGCATTCTTTTGTAAAAGTTCCTGGACAAATTCGACCAGGTCCGGAGTGGAATGTTGACGAAATTTGTTCGGAGGAGGAGGTCCTTGAATCCAACTCCACCCTAGTCCCTTGGAGATGATACTGAACGCCCAGGGACTGAACCTCCATTTGTTGCGGAAGGCATAGAGCCTCCCCCCTACCTGCTGCACCTCAGTATTGGTTTGAGGAGTTGCCTCCACGTCCGCCTCGGAAGTTCTTTCCTCTGCGAAAGGCTCTTCCCCTGCCTTTGTTCTGGTTAGAGCCACGGTGGTAGCCTCTACCTCTACCATAACTCTGGGAAGAGCTATGAGCCTCGTAGGACTGGTTAAAGGCAGGGGAAGTGGCGGAGGCACCAGAAAGCTGGCTCTTAGGTAGCAGAACGGTGACATAGTCATCCGAAGGAGCCCGAGAGGTGGAAGGCTGTGCAGGGGCAACAGAAGATGGAGGAAGAGGCAGCCGGAAGTTGGATGAAGCACTCTGTTGTTGCCTGAACTGGGTGGAGGTATATGGTCTAAGCTTCTTCCTACCCCGGGCTTGATAATTTGCGGGGTCATACTTGCGTTTAGGGGTCAAACCCCAACGGGCTTTAAGGCTCTGATTAACCCTAGTGGCCTCCGCCAAGACTTCCTCTACGAGATCCTCGGGGAAGAGATTTGAACCCCAACAGGAGGACCGGATGAGTTTATTAGGTTCATGCCTAATCGTCGCCTCAGCTAGAACATGCTTGCGACATCTGCGTTTAGCAGTAGCAAAGTCATATAAGTCATAATATAACGACTGTAGCGTAGCCTTGTTGAGAGACTTAAAAATACTCTCCGTATCGTAAGTCAAGGCTATCGACTCCGTGGATGTGGCCAGGTTTAGAGTACGGCCAACACGTAGGCGGGAATCATATTCCTGTTTAATGAGAGATTCCGGGAGACGGGGAAGCTTCTCACTAAACAAGACTGAGGCACAGTCTGCTGCAAGCTTGCCGGAGGTAAAGGTGGTATGGACGTTGTCCCAACACTCAATACCTGAGGGAAGAAGGAGGGAGATTGGATCCACTTCTCGGATGGGAGGCAAGGGCTTCTCCTCCAGAGCATATTGAAAGGCAAGCTCTGCCACCTTATTGACGCATGGAGTCAAGGTGTTCTTGTCCATTAAGAACATCGTAAAGGAGCTTTTATGAGGCGTCAGCATGGTGTTAGTGCAGCCGATGTCATTCAAAAATCTGGCCCAAACAGATTGGGCTTGCTCCTTCGGGAAGATGACCGTCTCTTTGGGGACCTTGTCTAATCGGACTAAAGCTTCCTCGGTAAGTCTGGCATAACCATGAAATGGAAATGCCAGACCCGGAGGAAAGAATTCAAAGTCCTCTAGAGGGCGAGTGCCAAGGCCCTCCAGAGTCAACATTCCGTCTGAGAACGGGGAATGAAGAGCCATCCGCCAGGGGTTGTTCTTGGCAAACGGCGGGAGCTTAGAGGCATCCGGTATGAGAGAGCTTTGGACTCTCTCCGGAGCTCCTTGCTCTAAAGCCCCAATTCTCTGACCGAAGTTAGAGAACATCGTGTCCATCCTCGACTGCATCTCCGAAACCAACTTTTCCTGCATCTCCGACACGATGCGAAGCATAGCTGATTCGGAAAGGCCCGGGCTAGCAGCAGGAGGGGCGGAAGGAACTCCCGGGTCGTGAGACTTAGAGGAGGAACCAGAGGTCTTTAAAGACGGGTTTGTACCAGGTTTAGAGCCATGAGAAGTCTTGTGAGGCTTGCGAGCTTTGGGTAAGGTCCTTGAAGTAGACTTATCCTTAGGGGGAACCGGGTATGAACGTTGAGACGAATCACGGTCCCCAGAAAATCCAAGAAAGGAAGAGCGATCAGAAGAAGAAGAAAGAGCGGGGCTGAGGATAGGAATCTCAGCGCCGGACACACCTGCCTCACTTACCACCCTACCTGTATCCGGCTCGTCTAGCAACATTGGTTCGACGTCCAGGTTCATGGAGGCAACATTGTCCTCCAGACCTCCGGGGGCGTCCGATGGATCTTGCTCTGGGTCGATGAGACCCGTTATAGTGGCATCAATGTGGGCAATGATGGGAGCTGCCACATGCCTAGCCACAGCAGCTGAAGACTTGGCGTTGGGGTAAACCATGGTGCAGTAGTCCTCAGATAGGACGTACGGCCGCTTAGACTTTACATTCCGGGCAAAACCACCAACCCACACCTTCAGTGTGGCCCGAGCCGCAGACTTTTGCTCCGGGGATGCCTGAAATAATAGTGGGAATTATAAAAGGGAAACTCCCAATGATCCTTCAAGACCATAGATATCTTACTAATAGTAAATAAAATAAGAAGGCAATATAGCCAACGGGACTCACCGAGTCAGAACCAAGGGTAGTGATGAGGTCGAAGCAAATCACACAGTTATCCGGGTGCCATACCACAACGTCTTCCAGTTGAACCCCACAAGGGGCGTGAGATCGGCAGACGGAGTGGCCACAAGGCTGGTGCAGAACAGCTGCACAGGCCGGCGTCAGACAATGCACCATCTGTAAAAAGAATAGTATATGAGAAACTGTAATTCTCTTAATTAGGGGCGGGTCTGGAGGACCCGGGCCTAACATAGGTCTAACACAAGATTAGAGCCTAACTACTATTCTATAAGTGGCCTAACATAGGTCTAACACAAGAATAGAGTTTAACTATACTATTCTTTTAAGTAGGGCCTAAAATAGGTCTAACACAAGATTAGACTGTAAAAAATAAAATAAAATTTTTTTTTTTTTTTTTTTTTTTTTTTTTTTTTTTTTTTTTTTTTTTTTTTTTTTTTTTTTTTTTTTAGGGGCGGGTCCGGAGGACCCGGGCCTAACATAGGTCTAACGCAAGGTTAGAGCTTAACTATAATATTCTTACATAGGGGCGGGACCGGGGGTCCCGGGCCTAAACATAAGTCTAACTTGAAACTAAAGTATAGCCATCCAATCCGGTCAAGCCGGGAGCATAAAAAAGGATGCAAAAACAAGGAATTAAGACACATAGTGTCTGATTTCCCGGGGTGGGGTAGACCCCGGCCGGGAAATAAAGGTATATTCAATACCAATTCCTTTAGGGACTCCGGGGTAGTGATCTGTCATATATAATCATCATAGGAAATGTTATAAAATAATAGGGGGGCGGAACTGTAACTAAGAACTGCCAATCGAACCCGGAGGGTTTCGTATAACATAAGCCAGAATGAAAAGTGAATATAAAATAGGGTACACCGGGATCCAACTCTGTAGACCGGTGGCCAACCAGACTAGACAGAGACTAAACCGCCGGGCCACCCGGAGGACAAAGTCCATAAACACTTAACTACCCCCTCTAAAAGGAGGGAAGGCAACGGTCCCTTAGTGGAGGGGGGGAGAAGCCTAGCCTCCCACCTAGCTAGAGGGGGAGCGTGGGGGAGGATCACGTGATACGAGGCAGCAGGGCTACCAACTGACGATCCCCAATCAGACAGATCAAACGGAGTAATGGCACAAATATTCATTATAATAATAATAATAGCGTTAAATATATGAATAAACACATTGAAAATTTTTGGGCAAGGCATGCAACATAAATAATTAAATCACAAAAGACACACCTGATGGCTAAAATAACATTGCCGCCTTAGCACGGTCGGCAGCCATAGCGATACGTAAATGATATCGGCCCAAAATTTGAACCACGAGGATTCTAGACGCTAAATAATGAATATTCACAATAACAAATAATATTTGATAAAAAAAATAATACACATAGTAACACCGCAAGTGAAAATTAAAAGCTCTCAAAAACAGGAGTACCAACTGTAGTGAAATCAAGCAAGATCGGTATGAACGAAGAGAATAAACTCCTATAATATAAATATTAAACGATCTAGGTTGCTCAAAACACAGTAAAATCCAGCTTGGTACTTAACATAGACGGTGTCTCCTGGGAAACCGACGAAGAAGCCATAATTCACTAGAAAATATCCAAAAGCGAGAGCACCAGAAAAAAAGCGGGTTACTTTGAACGTTGTGCTAAAAGGAGTAGGTTCTGAGCGGATGCATTGTAGTAGTACCGAGTGAGGTTGAACGGCTCTCCTCTATTGGGGTTCTCTGTCGTGGATTAATCTAAATAGTGCGGGACCTCTGGAATATACGCCCAATTTTATACCGACACCAATAGGTGAGCGAGCTAGTTAACCTAGCACTCCTTTACATTTTTTCTCTGGTATATTTAGCAGTAAATTACCTAGGAATAAGTGCTAAATGGAGCTTATTCACTGGGCGGCACAGGTTCGAGCCCAGAAAGTTCCTTTATTAGAATTAAAACCATTAAGCTAAGAAAGAATGAACAAAACGCTATAAACAGTTTACTCTTACTGCAACGTGACACCGTGAAAATTCTCTCTCTATCGTAACGATAGAGCGCAAGTTGAACGTTCTGAACGTCAACAACTGCAGAGACAAAACAAAACGTTAGTTCAACTTTGAAACAGTACGAGACTATCAAAGAAATTCTTTCAAAAACATTAAAATAGCATAATATGTTAACAGGTAAAACCGAAATGACGGGCTCAATGTTAATTAACTTCGGTACAAGAAAAGACCGCCTACTATTAGGAAAGGTCGAATATAAACAAATATAAAAATTAATTTTAATAAATTTATAAAAAAAAAAGGAAGTTAATCGAAGAGGCCTATAAAAGGCGGAGAGATTATAACTTTGTATTAAGAAAGAGAGTCTATACTCTCTTAGACACCAACACTTCCGTCTAAGGGAAGGGTCGGCCATTTAAAGGTGAAAGAGAGTTCATACTCTCTTCGTCACCATAAATAATCAAATTAATTCCAAAAGCTAGCTAAGCTGATAATAAAACTTCCTGAATAGCGAAAGCTGAAATCTTAGAGCAATACTTCACCAAAAACCGTGAACAAGACTCCAAAATTTTAAGCGTATCCATGAACGTCTTGCCGGAAGCACGACAGAGGAAAAATTGAAGTGGTGTCAACAAGAAGTACTGCAGTACCTGGCCACAGGTGGCGCTTGTGAGTACACCCCCCTCTTGTATAGCGATCGCTGGCGTATCCCTTCCGTAGAATTCTGTCGGGCAACGGAGTTGACAGCTACATGATTATCGGGTAAGTTTAATATTGAAAAAATACGATATTGATCAAAATGTTTTTAAGCATAATTTCAAAACAACAGGGTATCTTCCTCATTAAAATGAATATTTAAAATCGCTCAATTCCTACCCACAAATACTGGCACTACCAAGTCTATAAATATGCTAGCAGATATGTTACCATCATTTCATCCTTCAACTCAGGTCTCCATTTCAGGTACGATGTGAGAAGCCGAGAATGATTCAGCCTGAAGGAGAACTGAGCATCTGAAACCCAATAAGGTCGTTTCTCCTCTTCTTCACTCAGTCTGGCCGGTCTTCGGTGCTTCATAGAGAAGCGAGCGTGACGTAGGTCCTCAATCCCGCCTTCCAACACAACTTGTTCAGCAATAACTGAAACGAAGAAGACCATTTTATAATAGTATTGGAGTACAATATATGATATTCTATTTTCATTGTCTTCTCATCTTTCGATAAGTATTGTTGTTGCAAAAATTCCTGTATTCATTATGTAAACTTAGGAAAGTGAAAGATATGTTCTTCCATTCCTAAATTGTTTGAAAAAAAAAAAAAATGGCTTATCTTATACTTGAGGTTTGCTTGACAAAAGCAGAAAGCACTAGAGTGATAAGATAGAACTTTCGGTACTAACTTAACTTGCCTACTCCAGGGAAGCACTTGAATCAAATGATGCATTCTGGGGACATGGAATTTTCATGTAAAAACAATAGACCAAAACACCATAAAGAAAACTTACATCAAGGGATGAGGGGATTTTAAGAAGACTACATCAATGGAAAGGGAGACTCCATTTAAGACTTTAATAGGAAAATGGGGATTTTAACAATCCTTACATCTAGGGAAAAGGGAATTTCCAGAAGAACTACATCAAGTAAATAAGCATTATGTAGAAGAACTACATCTGGATAATCATGGTTACATAGAAGAATTACATCCCAGGAATGTCATGTAAGAGGCATGTACTGAAGAATGAGCGCTCTGACAAAAAAATTAAGTAAAAATATACTGCAACAAGTGTTATGTAAAAAATATCCTTACATCTGGGGAATGAAGTATCATAGGATGTATCATTGGAGAGGAGGTTGTCAAAGGTAATAGTGACAATTGGATGCGAGGGGTGTACTTGCAGGTACGTCATCAATGGCACGTCCTGGTCCGGTACACTGGTGGCTGCGATGGTCCACTGTCCTTCTGTGTCCTGTTCCATTTCCACGTGGATGTCAATCAACTTCCTCCATGTGTCAAGCTGTAGCAGTGATGATTCAAAGGTTTAAAGGTCGCTTGTGAATGGCAGAGGTAAGGGAAAGGATAATGCCCTATGCCTACACACAGGATAATGCCATAGAGACTGGCTATATATAAATATGATCAGTGATCAAGCTCATTTCCATCACGCTAGGATTAGGGAGGGCCAGGCAATGGCTGCTGATGACTCAAGTAGACTTGTAGATTAGTCCAAACATCCTACCCCTTGCTCACAAGGATAGCGAGGTTGCAGACACTACTAGAAACTATCGAGCTTGAGCAGGTCTCAAACTCCCGTCCAACAGATTGGCAAGCAGGGATGTTTCCAATATTATTCGTGACATTTTCAAGTCATTCTTAGACAACAAACATATAGGCAATAAAAATATTTTCTTTATACAGGTACTCTGAATTACCTTCAGATTGATAAATGTGAAAACTAGCTCACTGGACTGGGCTGAATTTATCACTCAGTGAATATCAAAGTCAATAAAAATGACAAAACAGTTTTTGAAAACTATGACACATAAATACAGTACACATAAAACCCTTGACAGAGAGAGAGAGAGAGAGAGAGAGAGAGAGAGAGAGAGAGAGAGAGAGCACTAATCACTTATGTCCATATACTGTAGGTATTGGATAAAAAAACTTAGCACACCAAATGCCTGCTCTTGTAAAGATTGCTGTATATATTAAAGCCAGAAGTAAAGTTCTAAATATTTGAAAAAAAAAAAAAAACCTTTGGTGTGTGAAAATATCTATGAAATTTATATCTCAGCAGGAGACAAATTCACACATTGTGACACAACTGAAACAAGAATTTGCAACTATAACAGTAACACATCTTCAGTCTTTAGCAGTTTTGCTTGGTTACTAAAGCATTGAAATAGTCGAGAAATTCCGGGTACATTTTAACAATGAGAAAACAGTACTTATGTAAAATAAAATTCTAAACTTAGGAAAGTTATTTAGTTTGATGGTTTTAAATATATAAGAATTGGTAACTCTGACTAAGACCGTAATTTATTTGGTCTTTTTTATATTTACCTGGTTAAAACATTGTTAATTTTATCTTAGCTGATTTAAAATATAATATGAGTTTGGCATGAAGCCCTGAGTAATTATTAGCTGACAATAGAATTTTCTTTATTCTATTAGTAATTTTGTTCAGAAAAGCATCTTTAAAAAAGCTGATAACCCGAGCTGAAGGAAGCTAAACACAAAAATTTACTTAACCTAATTGGAGCATACAAGTAACTTTCCCTCGCTATATACAGTAATAGTGACATGACTGCTAGAAATCTGCTTGTCATTTGTTCATTTAAAATAACATTTCACCCAATCAAGATTCAACAGAAGATAATATACACAAAGCAAAGATGGGAATCTAAATGTTTTGCAAGGAGAAAAACAGAAATCTTGCTTACCGAAGTCTGCAAAGTTTGTTCCAAAGTGTCCACGACGGTCACGAAATATGCCGTGCTGGTATATTCGGTCTTATTGGTATACAGGAAATGCTGTAGTAAAGAATATCTTCCTTCATCCAGAGTCAGTGATCCATTGGTTTGAACCAGCAAGCTACAAAAGACCATTTACAACATGATATATTATCAGGGGGTAGAAGCAATTTCTTCTATAATGTTTGAATGATGTCTCTAGATATATGAATGAATGAATATTGCAATCTTAATTACCCCCCTTTTACCCCCAATGGACGTACTGGTAGGTTTCACGAAACTCATCCCTTTACCCCCATGGACGTACCGGTACGTCCTTGCAAAAAACTGCTATTTACATTTTTTTGCATATTTCTGGGTCGACCTGTGGCGGCCGGTGAAAAGGGGTCCTTCTAATACACTTTTCTGATAAAATCTTCCAATTATACCAGAGAAAGATAAAAGCATGGAATGCAGAGGTTACTACCCTCGCGCGAGCACCTTGTGGGTGTCGTGTATAAAGCAAAGGCGCGTGAAAGCCACTATTCATAGGCTGTCTTCCATTTAGTTACTGTAATTCCTTCGTCAAAGGGATGGGCCGATACAGAGGCACCAGCCAATCTACCAGAGCCACGCCACCCACGTCCCGACGCGAGCGCCATCTGAACTTCATCCTTCTATTTGGACTTGCTCGAGTGTGTGTAATTTGTCGTGCTCTCGGCGTTTTTTCACACTTGTGGATTTATTTCGTCATGACCGAAGCTCCATCTTCACCCATTCCCATGTTAAGTACCATAGTTTGTTTTGACAGCTTTTTGTAGTACCGGGCTTTTGTCATCTAACCAGTATATTCTGTTTTATCTTTACCGTCTGGGCCCGTCCGTCGGCAGCCATTGTTTGTTCCCTTGTCTTGTTGGGAGTTCATCTTAGTCTTGCCCGTTTGGTACTCTGTCACTTAGGTTCTTGGTTAAGTCACTGGCCTTATGCCTTTATGAACCATCATTATTATTATCGTTATTATTCCCATGGTACTTTTTGCTAGCGAGTCCCTGGCCTTATGCCTTTATGAACCATCATTATTATTATCGTTATTATTCCCATGGTACTTTTTGCTAGCAAGTCCAGTCTGCGAACAAGAATAGCATTCTAGCTTTATTATAGTTTAGTACCCACCCCCCCCGAGGCGTTTGTCAGTCGACTATTTCCCTTTAATTCAGGTTTTAGCAGACGTTATTCTTCGTTCGTAGTCTTATTTTGATGTTACAATTTTATTATTATACGCTTATAATAGTGTTGTGTGCTTATTAAGTCCTGATTTGTAACCACGGGAGCGAGAGATTGGGGTTCCCGTTTTCTGTTCTCAGTCACGAGTTACCCCTTTCTCTCGTTTTCTTTCTTAACTCAGGTGGGTGAGTGGATTTCCCGTTTTCCGTTTTGTGCGTTCAACGAATTCTCCCTTCCTCACCCCTCCCTCTACGGGTGTATGATAGCTTACGAGTTATTTAGTTTTGGTTACTTTTCAATTGTTAGCGTTATTTATTAGGTCCCGAGTTCCGTCCTCTCCCCGTTACGGCTTGGGAGTAGTTCTGAACATTTTTCCACTCCGCCTTGAGTTCTACTCCGCCATGAGGGATTCTCAATGACTTTGGAACTTTTGTTATACTGTATATTTATATTGTTTAAATACAACCCTCTGGGACGGCCTTCATATTGTTTAGATACGACCCTCCGGTGGCCCCTACTCCGGTCTCAGGCCACGGCCATATCCACACAAATATCCATTGTTACTACAATTGAGTTATTATTCACAATAGAATTATTCAGGACCTTTCATCGACCTCCGGCTTCACCGGAGATCGTCAAGACGCTTTACTATTATTAGCCTTAGCCTTTAGCTAAGGCCTGTGTTTTATAAATTTCACAATTGAATTATTATTCACAATTGAATTATTCAGGACCTTTCATCGACCTCCGGCTTCACCGGAGATCGCCAATACACTTCACACTTATATTAGCCTTGCCTTTAGCTACGGCTTGTGTTTTATATTTATTTTACGGGCCTGTCACTGCTTCCCCGACCCTCAGAGGTCGGCAGATTGCTTTAGATTATTTATTCTTATTTCATTATTATCACTTTTAGAATGATACAGCCCCATTGCCATTGCTGGAACTTTCATATCTAATATATTTTAATAGGGAGCTCCGGCTCTCACTCACTGAATTCCCTTAAGCACCAATATTGCAATAAACTAAGCTCTGTTAGTAGATTTTTAATCCCTCACCAGAGTTTCAAGGAACATCCAGACTTATGTCTCCTTTCTTTTACAGAAGGTCCGTTGTACTGACCAAGGATGCCCTGCCTCGTTCAACGACCCCGTTGGACATGACCTCTGTCGGTCTCACGCACACTGCGCCATCTCCTTTATCCGGGAACCGGGACAAGCCCCTTATATGGTTTGGTTCCCGGATTTGTACTCGCTCTGTTACGAGTTGTCCTCAATACTGTACTACTGAACGATGATGTAAGTGGGTTTTCCTTTTGTTCCTTATTTATCTTTGGCAGACAGTAATGGTAGGTTTCACAAAACTCATCCCTTTACCCCCATGGACGTACCGGTACGTCCTTGCAAAAAACTGCTATTTACATTTTTTTGCATATTTTTGATAACTTTTCCAAAATAATGAGACCAACCTGACCTCTCTATGACGAAAATTAAGGCTGTTAGCGCAATTTAAAAAAAATATATTGCAAAATGTGCTTGAAAAAGAAAACCCCTGAGGGTTAAGAGATGTAAAGTTCCAAATAGCTTTGGGGGTAAAAGGGCATAAAAGTATGATTTCTTAAACCCTCTATCTGAATTTAAAAAGAAAATTTCTCTTTATTTCATATTCAACAATAACTTACAATCTACTATTTACATAGATATTTACGGCATGAAATGACACTTACTTTGAGTCGACGTGTTGTGCAAGAATTTTGGTGTTGAATATCCTGGAAGTGGGATTGCTTGCATCATCAGAGACGATAAGGTCAAATGCGACATCTTTGCTTTCCTCTGGAGAATACTCGAGCTTCACTTGCAGAGCTAATAACTCTTCAGCGTTTTGTCGAAGCTCACCAGCTAGTGTTACATCCTGTTAACAAAAGGTAAATATGAAGGTTGAGAGAATTTGAAGAATTTAATATTATGATTTAACAAATACAAATTAAACTTGATTAATCAGAATCTTAAGGCAGATTTAAATCTAACAAGCACTATTCTATTAGGTCAGTCCAAGCTGCCTGTGAGACGATTGTTTACATTCGAGATAAATAGCCAGTTCTTTCTATCATAAACATTAAAATACAAAAATTAAGCAACATAAGAAATTTAAAGATTAAAAAATATCTTGACCATTTTATGATCACAGAAAAAACCTCTCTTCAAAAGTGTCAGCATTTTAGTTTGTGGCAGTAAAATCAACCTCTGAATTACAATTTGAAAATGAAAAAAGGAGGAATAAAACTAGCACATGAAACCTTCCTAACTAGAAGTTACCTTCCTTATCGCCTATGGCACTACAAGCTAAAATGAAATAATCAAATCCTCAAAAAATTGATTGCGTATCATTTATATGAAGTTTGTTTTTGTTTCCCACTGTTTATCCTGTGGTATCTTTTTGGTTACGAATGAAATAAGGCTCTAATCCCCCTTGTTATCAATGTCTATCTTAACTGCATGCTAAACCTCCACTTAGTTTTACATTTGAAATAGAAGAATAATTGAAGAAAGTGCTAGATAAGCACTTGTTGCTTTTATTCCCTCCAATATGAGAATCAAGTACATCTTACCTCTTCCAGCAAAGGATGCTGAAGACTGACAAATGCCTTGTGAAGTACTTGCTGAGCCCCACTTTCATCTACATATCCTACTTTACCAATGATTTCCTCCGGTTTGCTGGAAAGTCGAAAAAACAAGATGTTGGTTTATCTGATTCTAGTACTTGTTGTAGTGAAATAAACACAGCATAAAGGCTTTGATAAACAATAAAAAAGTGACACAAATAAATACATGCATTATGAAATAATATTCTAATATTATTTGGCAAATACACCTGATATCAGCAAAACTACCATCAGCTTCTTGAAAAACCTTTTAGTAATGTTATGTACCATACATCTTAAATACCTTATATATTACAGTACCATATCCTGTGCAACTTATTGGATATGGTGTTGTGTTGCACTAAACATCATCAGATTTGTAAATACAGTACTAACAAAAAAAAGTTTGCAAAGGATGGTCACACATGATAACTCCTAACTATACCCTAAGTCATAGAAACCATTACTGTTCTATAATAGAAATTTTAAGTATCTATTCTTATATACAGGAGAACAATATTCCAATAAAAGAAGAACAAAAAAACTATGACATGTCACAAATGGTAGAATCCCCAAAGAAAGAATGAGATCTCCCAACAAAACCAAAGTTTCTGGCATCATTAAAAGATGTTTCCAAATGCTGTAAAAAGAAATCTTGAAGATGAAGAAAACTCAGATATCATAGATAATACTCTTAATGATTAAGTTTGGTGTTAGAGAGACAAAATATGGAATGGGAGTATAGTATAACATTTTAGTATTACTGCAGTTCAACTCCATCTACAACATACTTTACAGCTTAAAAATTTGTTTTTAAATCATAGCCATTTCAATTTGCTTTTGGGGAGAACAATTGAATAAAGACACTGCAACGACCATCTACTGTGCTATCTTAGCACATATCTACACATGTATCAATAATCTATGAAGGTAAAGTCCTCTCTCTTTCTGAAAAACGTTCAATATAGGACTTTGTTGAACCCTTAATTCTATCAAATCTCATTTATTTGTCTGTCTTCATATTTCTATCTACTGCAGAACAAATCAAAGGTGATAACGTAAATATTATTAACAATGAATATCGCTACCTTATCATACCTTGTATTTTCATAGTCCCAGTTATATTTGATGAAAGCATCTAAGCCATAAGGCGACCTCCTGTAGTAGCCATCGAGTAATACTGTGCGATATGGCTGAGAAAACTTTCCTGTCAGTATGTGTTCTTTGGTGAAACCCTGCAAGTAAACAGATTTATAATATCCTACAGCAGCAGAGAAGATAAGTCACAGCCTGGTTGATGGTTTGATTTAGGTGAAGTAGAACTTACACCAATATGGATTCCTGTTGTTGTTGTTGTTGTTGTTATTAGTATTAATATTATTATCATTATTATTAACTAAGCTACAACCAGTTGGTAAAACAGGATGCTATAAGACCAAGGGCTCCAACAGGGAGAATGTCAATAAGGAAACGAAAGGCAGTATAGTGTGCCTGAGTGTACCCTCAAGCAAGAGAATAAAAGGCCTAGTGTAGATCTATGGACTTTTTTGATCAAGCAATACAATAAAAGCTGGGCTAGTAGAAATAAATCCCTTTACCATGAAGAATAAATCATCTTACATAAAATCCCAAATTAAGATTAAGTCAATGAAACTCGGAAAATCCACAAAATAATGTCTTCAAGTCTGAGCAATTACTCAATTTTCATAATTTTGATTTTTATATTAAAATAAGTGTCCAAAGTATAAAGTAACCTGAAACTCACACCCTTAGTTACCTACTACTTAACCTAGGGATGCTATTCAAGTTGGAATTATAATATTCTTGGAAATTAAACAATGAATTTTCAAAGATTCAAATATTATCTTCAAGCAGAATTTATTATCCTAATAAATTGTGATAGAATTTCAAAGGAAGCTAAAATAACCCTTTTACCCCCAAAGAACGTACTGGTACGTTTCACAAAACTCATCCCTTTACCCCCATGGACGTACCGGTACGTCCTTGTAAAAAACTGCTATTTAAATTTTTTTTGCATATTTTTGATAATTTTTTTTTAGAAACTTCAGGCATTTTCCAAGAGAATGAGACCAACCTGACCTCTCTATGACGAAAATTAAGGCTGTTAGAGCAATTAAAAAAAAAATATACTGCAAAATGTGCTTGGAAAAAAATAACCACTGGGGGTTAAGGGTTGGAAATTTCAAAATAGCCTGGGGGTAAATGGGTTAATGGATTTACTTTCTTCGAAAATGCTTTACATCTTATTTCAGTTCACCCCCACAAAAATACTAATATGAAAATAAATAAAGGTTTAAGATCTATATAACTATGATGTATCCTTATATAAACCTGCTAGTGATATTAACGGCATGGGAAATGAACCTACTATAATGGAAACTTCATAACTAGATAAATAAAGTATGATGAATTCCGTCATTACTGATTTAATATTAATGTGTAACATATGTTGAAACTAACCCAACATAATAAAGTCATGCAATATATAAAAAGTAAAATAGCTTTTTATGAAGACTTCCGAGCTGAGGTATCTTATCAAGCAGGAAAACAATATATTTTGATGCTGTTCACACAATACATTAAAGTTATCTTTTTCCCCTGGGCTATTATATTATGATAATAGGAATGAGCAGGCTACATTAATGAAGACTGAACACTAAAAATTATATTTTCAAAAACTGTTATGGGAATTAGCCCTGTTAAGTACTTCAAGTACACTAATAATCAAGATTAAACTTTTTGCAATATATAATTTTCAACTGAAGTCTAAAAGGGCTAAATGATACATTTTTTAGAAGTCCTTACCTTTGATATATCTTTCCAATCAATATCAAAAGCTATTCTTTCATCTTTAGACCAAGAAAGTAAGAAATTGGTACGAAAATGATCGGGAGTCAAGTCGTACCCCATGACCAACACTATTTCACGGCCCAGAGCATTACCTGAAGAACAGAGTGAAATCCATTTAGCACATTTGTTCATATCATGAAATTATATAGTAAACAATGGGGCTACAAATCACATTGTGTTTATCAATGTGTCAGACACTGAGAACCAAGGATAATCTCTATAATTTGTTTTTGATAACTTTTCTGAACTGTACCAATCCATGGCAAACCAACTAATATCTACAACAAAATGATAATATAGTAAAACCTCTGATTATGAATTGCCTTCCAGATATGGCAGAGTTGTGCTTGAAGGCGAGAGTAACTTTCCTTTCGGGATAAGAAAGGTCATACAGCTCCAATGTCGTCATTTTCTGGTAGTAAAAAATAAACGGAATTAGATACTGTATTTATATAGTCTGTAAATATCTTGACCACGAATTAAAAGAAATCTGACAAAACATAAAAGAACTAGTATATGCAACCTGTCATAAATGCCTATTAAATATTTATATAGATATGCACACACACACACACACACGCCTTTCTCACTAGAGATATGACTACTCCCTCTCCTTCCCTCCAACCAGACGGGGAGAGCTGAGTGTAACCACCAGAAAGAAATATATCTATATATATAGTCAGGCACTAGCTCTTTGTTATATAAGGGAAATAAGGAGCCTTAATGAATATCAGGTAACTTACCTCCAGCTCTGTGCTTGATTTTCTTTTAGATTCTTTTGTGGAAGAAAATCCAAACGGCCACAGGAGATTGTCTAACTCAAAGGACGTCCTCTGCCTGTAAACTCCCTCGGCTAAGATCACAGTTATTCGGTCTACTTTCACCTTGACATTCACCACATTATAAGCGCATCCCAGCTCAATTGTGACGTCACCACTTGCAGGGAACTGAGAATGAAATAAAGCTGTCAATCATATGCAAGGTATAAGATTTTAAAGCTACATTAATCTTAGTTTAGATGAAATATTATCTGGGTTTACTTACCTCTGATGTATAATTTTCTAAGTAAATCATTTCCAAAATATAGCTAATATCCAAATCTTCAAAGAGCAGAAGTATTTCGTATTATTGATTTCATCAGTCTTGCTACAGTATGACTAGTATGAAAGGAATAAATTTTATTTTGACCCAAACGTGAGTATTTCTCCAGATATATCCATCGAGCTAATTAGCTTACCTTAAAGCCATAATCAATCTGAACAGTTTCATTATTGGTGAAAGCGGCAGTTATCTTTAATATTCCACGATGACCAGCTTGTAGGAATGTGTGTTTGAGGGAGGCTACAACTGGACTTCTACCCCAAGGCTCAGATATGCTATCACGGTGCGGCCACTCTAAGTGGTAATCACCTTCATATCCATGCTCTGTTAGCTCCTGTGGACAATTACAAAAACAGGGAATAATGGCTTTAGAAATAATTCTTTATTAATCTAAGACCCTCTTTGGTACCGAAGTTTCAGCTACACCTGCCTGTGTGAGCAGAACATTTACCTATCACACAAGCTAGAAAATTCTTTGCTTAGAAAACTAGTTTTAGATGAGCTACAATGTACTGGTAGAGGTATAATGTAAAATGTTCTTTATGATTAATGATAAATAATGAGGTAACCTTAAAACAATGTCTTAAGCACTATTTTTACATACTTGTTTGAAATTCAATGTGAGAGGTTGCTTTTCCCACATTGCTGTTGAAGATACGGTAATTTCCCCGTCGCCTCCGGGAAAACGACCACCTAACATACTACCCGTAATCGTTGTTACTTCCTTGCCCGTTTCTAGATTTATCCTGCAACAAAAATACTCATATTAAACTTGTGTAAATAACCACATTATTGAAAGGGAATTTCAATTAATCACACTAGTTTCAAAGCTAAAAGCCCTTATGAAAATTTGTGAAAAATTACCAAATCTTTCTTTAATTTTGAAATTATCACAAAATATATCCCTTTGTTATTTCCTCACTTCCCAGGTAATTAATTGCAGATGCCGCTGTAGTGATAGCACCATCACTACACCATATTATAAAGACTAATCAAGTTTCTTTAAAACCACAAATAGCATGTGGTTGTAAAAAAATCTTGAAGAATAGTCCTAAAAGTAATATGGCCATATATTCAACAAATATTTAGTTTACTATTTATTCATATTTCTAGATACGAGGTTTATAGACTCCCTGAATATCAGATACTGCAAGAAGTCTTTAAATGTAAATAGTTTAAGCTTCTTTGGAACAGCCGAATTCTGGAAATTATCTCCCATATGCAAGATACAATAATATAAATTCACCTGAACAAACTTTTATTTTCAAGAGTCTCATAGTGAATAACAGCATTGTTTTCCTTCCAACTGGGTACCATCGGTAGATCTAAGGTGAGTTCTCCATCAACGATATTTCCAGCAAATGTGAAAAGTGTGTGGAGCACCACTTTCTGGGGTTCTGAATCTGCTCGTTTCCATTCCAACACACCAGTCATGTTCAGCTGATTGCCCTTCTTCCTCATCTGAAATAAATGGTGACCCATTCCTGAATTAAGAATAAGTCTTTTTCATCCATTCATTGGCAGTTAAAAGTATTTGAACCAATACATTGAAGTTTATTCTACATATATTAATCCAAGATTTCAAAATCTTACAAATAGTATACATACCTCACCAGAAAAACTATAATTAGACCTAGTCAAATCTAGTATGACAGTTGGTTTAATGATTTGGAAGTCATCATAGTGTTCAGCAATCGCCTTGAAGGAGATAGGATCAGCACCAGGCCAAAGCAGATACAAACTAAGCTCTCCTGGGTCTACTGTTACTTGCCGAACTGTTGCTTTCATAACAATATGGCTGAAAGATCAACAAAAACCTAAGTTAACTAGTTTTTAAATTTACTATACAATTTTCAATACAAAGTTTTAGTCATATTTTGATCATATCATAAAGTTTGTAGAGTAAATAGTTAACATTAATATTGCTATTTCAATAAAGATAAGTTAAGCTGAAATTAATTTTTCAGTTAGATAATCTCAAGGTTTTATAGCCAAGCTGTAGATGGACACAAAGAATTTTGCATGTTTGGACAAATTTCTCATTTGACCAAACAGCAATATAAGGGCATAAAGAAAAGGACCCATTTGAGGAGTCTAAACATCATACTTAGTACGGGACATCAAGAATGACTCCAGTTTCCCAATTTAGGTCTACCTTTGTAATCATAGCTTGGAACACAAGGAGCATTTTTGTTTCTATAGAGGTAAAAGGTGTTTTTCAAAAATAAACGTTAAGATTCCCCCTATTTAAGAATACCATTCACATATGACAATGAAAACAACTATCAAGTAAACTACAGTTTTCCTTTATTCCCAATGTTATAACCCAGGAAAGCTCTTTTCTGGGCTCGAACCTGTGCCGCCCAGTGAATAAGCTCCATTTAAGCACTTATTCTTAGGTAATTTACTGCTAAATATACCAGAGAAAAAATGTAAAGGAGTGCTAGGTTAACTAGCTCGCTCACCTAATGGTGTCGGTATAAAATTGGGCGTATAATCCAGAGGTCCCGCACTATTTAGATTAATCCACGACAGAGAACCCCAATAGAGGAGAGCCGTTCAACCTCACTCGGTACTACTACAATGCATCCGCTCAGAACCCAACTCCGTTTAGCACGACTTGTGCAGTAACCCGCATTTTTCTTGTGCTCTCGATTTTTGGATATTTTCTAGTGAATTATGGCTTCTTCGTCGGTTTCCCAGGAGACACCGTCTAAGTTAAGTACCAAGCTGGGTTTTACTGTGTTTTGAGCAATCTAGATCGTTTAATATTTATATTATAGGAGTTATTCTCTTCGTTCATACCGATCTTGCTTGATTTCACTACAGTTGGTACTCCTGTTTTTGAGAGCTTTTAATTTTCACTTGCGGTGTTACTATGTGTATTATTTTTATTATCAAATATTATTTGTTATTGTGAATATTCATTATTTAGCGTTTAGAATCCTCGTGGTTCAATTTTTGGGCCGATATCATTTACGTATCGCTATGGCTGCCGACCGTGCTAAGGCGGCAATGTTATTTTAGCCATCAGGTGTGTCTTTTGTGATTTAATTATTTATGTTGCATGCCTTGCCCAAAAATTTTCAATGTGTTTATTCATATATTTAACGCTAGTATTATTATTATAATGAATATTTGTGCCATTACTCCGTTTGATCTGTCTGTTGGGGATCGTCAGTTGGTAGCCCTGCTGCCTCGTATCACGTGATCCTCCCCCACGCTCCCCCTCTAGCTAAGTGGGAGGCTAGGCTTCTCCCCCCCTCCACTAAGGGACCGTTGCCTTCCCTCCTTTTAGAGGGGGTAGTTAAGTGTTTATGGACTTTGTCCTCCGGGTGGCCCGGCGGTTTAGTCTCTGTCTAGTCTGGTTGGCCACCGGTCAACAGAGTTGGATCCCGGTGCCCCCTATTTTATATTCACTTTTCATTCTGGCTTATGTTATACGAAACCCTCCGGGTTCGATTGGCAGTTCTTAGTTACAGTTCCGCCCCCCTATTATTTTATAACATTTCCTATGATGATTATATATGACAGATCACTACCCCGGAGTCTCTAAAAAGGAATTGGTATTGAATATACCTTTATTTCCCGGCCCGGGGTCTACCCCACCCCGGGAAATCAGACACTATGTGTCTTAATTCCTTGTTATTGCATCCTTTTTTATGCTCCCGGCTTGACCGGAATGGATGGCTATACTTTAGTTTCAAGTTAGACTTATGTTTAGGCCCGGGACCCCCGGTCCCGCCCCTATGTAAGAATATTACAGTTAAGCTCTAACCTTGCGTTAGACCTATGTTAGGCCCGGGTCCTCCGGACCCGCCCCTAAAAAAAAAAAAAAAAAAAAAAAAAAAAAAAAATTATTTTTTATTTTTTATTTACAGTCTAATCTTGTGTTAGACCTATGTTAGGCCCGGGTCCTCCGGACCCGCCCCTACTTAACAGAATAGTACAGTTAAGCTCTTTTCTTGTGTTAGACCTATGTTAGGCCATTTAAAGAATAGTACAGTTAAGCTCTAATCTTGTGTTAGACCTATGTTAGGCCCGGGTCCTCCAGACCCGCCCCTAATTAAGAGAATTACAGTTTCTCATATACTATTCTTTTTACAGATGGTGCATTGTCTGACGCCGGCCTGTGCAGCTGTTCTGCACCAGCCTTGTGGCCACTCCGTCTGCCGATCTCACGCCCCTTGTGGGGTTCAACTGGAAGACGTTGTGGTATGGCACCCGGATAACTGTGTGATTTGCTTCGACCTCATCACTACCCTAGGATCTGACTCGGTGAGTCCCGTCGGCTATATTGCCTTCTTATTTTATTTACTATTAGTAAGATATCTATGGTCTTGAAGGACCATTGGGAGTCTCCCTTTTATAATTCCCCCTATTATTTCAGGCATCCCCGGAGCAAAAGTCTGCGGCTCGGGCCACACTGAAGGTGTGGATTGGTGGGTTTGCCCGGAATGTAAAGTCTAAGCGGCCGTACGTCCTATCTGAGGACTACTGCACCATGGTTTACCCCAACGCCAAGTCTTCAGCTGCTGTGGCTAGGCATGTGGCAGCTCCCATCATTGCCCACATTGATGCCACTATAACGGGTCTCATCGACCCAGAGCAAGATCCATCGGACGCCCCCGGAGGTCTGGAGGACAATGTTGCCTCCATGAACCTGGACGTCGAACCGATGTTGCTAGACGAGCCGGATACAGGTAGGGTGGTAAGTGAGGCAGGTGTGTCCGGCGCTGAGATTCCTATCCTCAGCCCCGCTCTTTCTTCTTCTTCTGATCGCTCTTCCTTTCTTGGATTTTCTGGGGACCGTGATTCGTCTCAACGTTCATACCCGGTTCCCCCTAAGGATAAGTCTACTTCAAGGACCTTACCCAAAGCTCGCAAGCCTCATAAGACTTCTCATGGCTCTAAACATGGTACGAACCCGTCTTCAAAGACCTCTGGTTCCTCCTCTAAGTCTCACGACCCGGGAGTTCCTTCCGCCCCTCCTGCTGCTAGCCCGGGCCTTTCCGAATCAGCTATGCTCCGCATCGTGTCGGAGATGCAGGAAAAGTTGGTTTCGGAGATGCAGTCGAGGATGGACACGATGTTCTCTAACTTCGGTCAGAGAATTGGGGCTTTAGAGCAAGGAGCTCCGGAGAGAGTCCAAAGCTCTCTCATACCGGATGCCTCTAAGCTCCCGCCGTTTGCCAAGAACAACCCCTGGCGGATGGCTCTTCATTCCCCGTTCTCAGACGGAATGTTGACTCTGGAGGGCCTTGGCACTCGTCCTCTAGAGGACTTTGAATTCTTTCCTCCGGGTCTGGCATTTCCATTTCATGGTTATGCCAGACTTACCGAGGAAGCTTTAGTCCGTTTAGACAAGGTCCCCAAAGAGACGGTCATCTTCCCGAAGGAGCAAGCCCAATCTGTTTGGGCCAGATTTTTGAATGACATCGGCTGCACTAACACCATGCTGACGCCTCATAAAAGCTCCTTTACGATGTTCCTAATGGACAAGACCACCTTGACTCCATGCGTCAATAAGGTGGCAGAGCTTGCCTTTCAATATGCTCTGGAGGAGAAGCCCTTGCCTCCCATCCGAGAGGTGGATCCAATCTCCCTCCTTCTTCCCTCAGGTATTGAGTGTTGGGACAACGTCCATACCACCTTTACCTCCGGCAAGCTTGCAGCAGACTGTGCCTCAGTCTTGTTTAGTGAGAAGCTTCCCCGTCTCCCGGAATCTCTCATTAAACAGGAATATGATTCCCGCCTACGTGTGGGCCGTACTCTAAACCTGGCCACATCCACGGAGTCGATAGCCTTGACTTACGATACGGAGAGTATTTTTAAGTCTCTCAACAAGGCTACGTTACAGTCGTTATATTATGATTTGTATGACTTTGCTACTGCTAAACGCAGATGTCGCAAGCATGTTCTAGCTGAGGCGACGATTAGGCATGAACCTAATAAACTCATCCGGTCCTCCTGTTGGGGTTCAAATCTCTTCCCCGAGGATCTCGTAGAGGAAGTCTTGGCGGAGGCCACTAGGGTTAATCAGAGCCTTAAAGCCCGTTGGGGTTTGACCCCTAAACGCAAGTATGACCCCGCAAATTATCAAGCCCGGGGTAGGAAGAAGCTTAGACCATATACCTCCACCCAGTTCAGGCAACAACAGAGTGCTTCATCCAACTTCCGGCTGCCTCTTCCTCCATCTTCTGTTGCCCCTGCGCAGCCCTCCACCTCTCGGGCTCCTTCGGATGACTATGTCACCGTTCTGCTACCTAAGAGCCAGCTTTCTGGTGCCTCCGCCACTTCCCCTGCCTTTAACCAGTCCTACGAGGCTCATAGCTCTTCCCAGAGTTATGGTAGAGGTAGAGGCTACCACCGTGGCTCTAACCAGAACAAAGGCAGGGGAAGAGCCTTTCGCAGAGGAAAGAACTTCCGAGGCGGACGTGGAGGCAACTCCTCAAACCAATACTGAGGTGCAGCAGGTAGGGGGGAGGCTCTATGCCTTCCGCAACAAATGGAGGTTCAGTCCCTGGGCGTTCAGTATCATCTCCAAGGGACTAGGGTGGAGTTGGATTCAAGGACCTCCTCCTCCGAACAAATTTCGTCAACATTCCACCCCAGACCTGGTCGAATTTGTCCAAGATCTTTTACAAAAGAATGCCATACAAGAAACGAAACATCTGAAGTTTCAAGGTCGGCTGTTCAGTGTCCCGAAGAAGGATTCAGACAAGAGAAGAGTGATTCTAGATCTATCCCTTCTCAACTTGTCCATTCAATGCGACAAGTTTCGAATGCTTACCGTCTCGCAGGTGCGGACCTTACTTCCCCGTGGGGCCGTCACCACCTCTATCGATCTTACAGACGCCTACTATCACGTCCCGATAGCGAGACACTTCCGTCCGTACCTAGGCTTTCGCTTAGGGGACAAAAGTTACTCCTTCAAGGTGATGCCTTTCGGGCTCAACATTGCCCCAAGGATCTTCACAAAGCTAGCAGAAGTCGCTGTTCAGGAACTCAGGAATCAAGGGATTCAAGTAGTAGCCTATCTGGACGACTGGCTCATTTGGTCAGACACCTCCCAAAATTGCCTAAAAGCCACTCACAAAGTCATCCATTATCTTCAATCTCTAGGCTTCCAGATCAACTTCAAGAAGTCCCGTCTTCTTCCAAAATCGAAGTTCCAATGGCTCGGCCTGCAATGGGATCTTATATCTCATACTCTGTGTCTTCCCAGACCCAAGAGGTTAGAGATTGCAAGGAACACCAAACGTTTTCTCAAAGACAAAGTAAGTTCCAGACGGCTTCAAGAGAAGATTCTGGGGTCCCTTCAGTTTGCCTCAGTGACGGATCTTCTTCTGAAGGCAAAATTGAAAGATATCAATCGTGTCTGGCGTTCGAGGGCGAACCGGAAGCTCCGGGACAGGAAAGTCCGCCTTCCTCCCATTCTACGGGAAAGACTTCTTCCTTGGACAAGAGCAAACAGTCTGTCAAAGTCAGTTCCCCTTCAATTTCCGCCCCCGGAATTAATCATTCACACAGACGCATCCCTATCAGGTTGGGGCGGCTATTCTCAGCTCAAGAAAGTTCAAGGTCTTTGGACTCCCTTGTTCCGCCATTTTCACATCAATGTGCTAGAGGCCATGGCAGTTCTTCTAACCCTGAAACGTCTCGCTCTTCCCAAGAAACAACACCTTCGTCTGGTCCTCGACAGCGAAGTGGTGGTCCGCTGCCTCAACAGAGGCGGGTCAAAGTCAGGGCCTCTGAACCATGTTCTAGTAGCCATATTCTCCCTAGCAGCCTCGAACCGTTGGCATCTTTCAGCTGTCCACCTGGCGGGAGTCCGGAATGTAGTGGCAGACGCCCTGTCCCGGACCTCCCCTCTAGAATCGGAATGGTCACTCGATCTAAAGTCATTTCGGTGGATTCTCTCTCAGGTTCCCGGCCTCCAAGTGGACCTCTTCGCCACGGAATCCAACCACAAATTGAGAGTATATGTGGCTCCCAATCTAGACCCTCAGGCTTACGCCACAGACGCCATGTCACAGAATTGGGACAACTGGGAAAAGATTTATCTCTTTCCCCCGGTGAATCTTTTGCTGAAAGTTCTAGACAAACTGAGATCCTTCAAGGGACAAGTAGCCTTGGTCGCACCCAACTGGACCAAGAGCAACTGGTATCCTCTCCTGCGGGAGTTGAGACTATACCCTCACCCGATACCCAATCCGGTTCTGTCTCAGATAGTACAAACACGCGTTGTGTACGCTTTCTCAAACATTCAGAGCGCCCTAACTTTATGGACTTTATGAAGTTTGCGGCTATGCATGGTGCCAATATTGATCCTCAAAACACCTTGTTCCTAGAATCAGATAAACGGGATTCCACCATCCGTCAGTATGACTCTGCAGTTAAAAAGTTGGCAAAATTTTTAATAGACTCAGACGTGAACTGTATGAACTTGAACCTTACAGTCACTTTCTTTAGATCTTTATTAGAATCAGGTCTGGCAGCCAATACTATCACCACTATTAAATCGGCTCTGAAAAAGATCTTCCTAGTGGGTTTTAACATAGACTTAACCGACTCTTTGTTAGCTTCAATTCCGAAAGCTTGTGCCAGACTGAAACCGGTTACTCGTCCTACCCCGGTGACCTGGTTCCTTAATGACGTACTCAAATTGGCTTCTGATACCATTAACAGTTCTTGTGATTACATGCCCCTTCTCAGGAAAACACTTTTCCTAGTGAGCTTGGCTTCCGGGGCAAGAATTTCTGAATTGGCAGCCTTGTCGAGAGACCCGGGTCATATTGACTTTCTGCCTTCAGGAGAGGTCCTTCTTTCTCCTAACAAATTCTTTTTGGCTAAGAATGAAGACCCTCAAAACAGATGGACCTCCTGGAAAATTGTTCCCCTCACGCAAGATCCGTCGCTGTGCCCTGTCACTACTCTTAGGTCTTATCTATCCCGGACCTCCTCTAACTCCTCGGGGCCTCTATTCGTTAGAGAACAAGGCGGTACCATTACTATTAAAGGGATCAGGCAACAAATTTTGTATTTTATTAAACAAGCTAACCCTGACTCTTTTCCTCTTGCACATGATATCAGGGCGGTTGCCACCTCGGTGAACTTCTTTCACCACATGAATTTTACAGACCTTTCCAGGTATACAGGGTGGAGATCACCGTCAGTGTTCAAGAAACACTACCTTAAACATTTGGAAGCCCTAAAATTTTCTACAGTAGCCGCAGGGAGCGTAGTTACTCCCGAGTAACTCACAGGTTAATGCCTTGACTCTTTATCTCTCCCTCTTACCTGCCTCATTTATACCCTATTGTATTCGTTGGTCTCGCACCTGAATACTGTTATTATATTTGTAAATTTTTATCTGTATATATTATCTGTATATATTATCACTCACGGCATTATTATACCTACCTTATTGGATTTATGTTAATATTTAAGATACCCTTATAATTGTTTTTTGGTACTCATCTCTGATTAAAGCATCCTGTATTTCTCTTACGCTTATGTTTTTTCCTTTATTTTGCAAGTTTGGTGACATTTTTCTCTTGTATAGATTCACTGGGCGGCACAGGTTCGAGCCCAGAAAAGGGATTTTGACGTAGGAAAAATCTATTTCTGGGCGAAGGACCTGTGCCGCCCAGTGAACCCTCCCAGCTCCTCTCCCTTGGAGTCCCCAAACTTTGGGTGCTAAGGAGTTGGGTTCTGAGCGGATGCATTGTAGTAGTACCGAGTGAGGTTGAACGGCTCTCCTCTATTGGGGTTCTCTGTCGTGGATTAATCTAAATAGTGCGGGACCTCTGGATTATACGCCCAATTTTATACCGACACCATTAGGTGAGCGAGCTAGTTAACCTAGCACTCCTTTACATTTTTTCTCTGGTATATTTAGCAGTAAATTACCTAAGAATAAGTGCTTAAATGGAGCTTATTCACTGGGCGGCACAGGTCCTTCGCCCAGAAATAGATTTTTCCTACGTCAAAATCCCTTTATTAACCCTTTTACCCCCAGGCTATTTGGAACTTTCCAACCCTTAACCCCGAGGGGTTATTTTTTTTTTTCAAGCACATTTTGCAGTATTTTTTTTTTTTTAAATTGCTCTAACAGCCTTAATTTTTGTCATAGAGAGGTTAGATTGGTCTCATTCTCTTGGAAAATGCCTGAAGTTTCTCAAAAATTATCAAAAATATGCAAAAAAAAAATATAAATAGCAGTTTTTTGCAAAGACGTACCGATATGTCCATGGGGGTAAAGGGATGAGTTTTGTGAAACTTACCAGTACGTCCTTTGGGGGTAAAAGGGTTAAGCAGTGAACAAGTTTTAGTGCAATTTGATAATCACTACAAAAATACCCCTTTCTTGTTTCTTCTGAATGCCAAGTGAACTATTGTAGAAAAGGTAGGAAAAGGTTGATTCTTCACGTCCTGCAGAGAAAGGGAAAAGGGGATTCTGGCTTAGCAAAGGAGCCTCAAGAACTTCCAGAAACTCTTGGCTATAATGAATGCACCCACAGCAACTCAATCGTGATGGCTTCCCACATCAGGCTTCACTGAATCATACCTTTGCAATGAATTCTCAACCAGTCCAAACAGGATGAATAGTCTCTGGCTCTAAATCATTTTAAGCTTGTAATGTAAACTGAATTTCAGTAGTGTAAGGCGAGTGGCTTCTTGGTAGCCTTACAGATACATACTGGAGCTTGGATCTGCCTCGCCATTATTCTCATACCACAGAGATAATCAATACTTACTCAAGGTAATCGTTATTGCTCTTGACATCCGCAGTCAATGAAACATCAATTGTATCATCCGTGGAATGGTTGATCACATCAAGGTCAAGAGTAAAGTATTTCTTAGTTCCTAGTTTATTCTGGAAGTTGAACAGCATCACACCCTGCACTTCACTGATTGACAGCTTCCTGAACTCGATGTCTATACTACGTGATTCTTCAGAGTTCCCCCATCCAATTTTTAAGTAATATGGAGCTCGGAAACGTCTGAAAAGTTGTTTTATCATTATTATCAGGAGGTCCACTTGGTTACATGTTAATTGATAAAAAAGATTAACTTTTATGGTAAGACTAATATCAATACAGTACATGGAAAGTTGATATTTCTAACTGGCAATTTTTCTAATGCAAATTCATAATGCAATAAATTAAAATCTAATTCTATACTTTCTAAGCCTTTCATTTCTCTTTGGCTAGACTAGTCTATTTATGAAATGGACTGGACTAATTAGAAATATCAAGCTTAATATCAGACAACCAATGATTAGTATGCCTTCTTGGAAAACCGATCAAATGTATTTACAGGCAATTTCAAATAGATCCAAATTACTATCAGGCTACCTAATAGGTGGCATATTAATTTTTCATAATTTACAAATATATTTATTTCCCATATCCCATGAGCTCTCATAAATATGTAAGTGTGTGTGTGTATGTGTATGTGCGTGCATGCGTGTGTGTATGTGTTTCGGGAGCATATAGTTAAGAAATAATCATGAACTAGCGGTATTAGCTCGAGCAATTAAAATTCTGATTCTGAATGATCTAGCAAATTTAAAGAATGACTTAGATATTCAAATAAAATCTTATGAAACATTCCATTTCAATTATTTCCCTTTGGTCTCTTGATTTTATTCTATGTACTTTCCCACTTTCAAAATTCTGCTAATGTATGTTACTTTGGTGATTACTACTAAATTTCTGGAACTTCATAGGTTCACACTTGATGCAAATACTTTTCGGTTGAATAGGTTGACCAAAGACTCATAGTTTAAATTTGACTGATTTATATTAAAATTGTTATTGATTTTAATATCTCTTGTACTTTTACTTATTTCTCATATATAGTTTATTTGTTATTTCTCTGCTTTCTCTCCACACAGGCCCTCTTTTCCTGTTAGAACCCTACTGTTTGTAGCATCCTGCCTTTCCAACTAGAGCTGTAGCTTGGCTGCTAAGTAATAATAATAATAATAATAATAATAATAATAATAATAATAATAATAATAATAATAATAATAATAATAATAATAATAAAGTCACACTAAGAAAAAGTAAATGACTTCATATGAAATTATAATACTTACCTCATATCCATATCAAAGTTAACTTCTCTGAATCCTTCGTGGGGCGTGGTAAGATGGGCAGCCAGCTTAAATGGCTTGTTGAGGGTGTTAGTCAAGGCTAAGTTGACAGTGTAACGCCCTTCGCCACTGCCTCGCTCTCGCTCTACCTAAAAAAAACTTTTATTTTAGCCTTTTCAATCATTTAGAAAACTGTTGCATAGCCAATGCTTGCAAAAAATATATAAAACTGTATTTTTTTTTTTTTTTTGGCAAATAATGGTAAATGGTCCCATATCTTTTAAAAAGTAGTTACACCTTTAGTCATGCACAAACTATTACCCGAGATTTGATGTTGCAGATAAACATAAATCTGAGACATTTATGTCTTCAAGAAATTAGTTTTTTATCATATGATCACTGCAGAGGTTTTTATTAATTCCATATTCTCATAACTAAATGTTGAAGCCATCTTCCTTGATAAATCATAAATCTGATTTCTACATTGCATAGAATTCATTATTTATTCTTGTGTCATGAACAGCTCTATGTTATTCACTATTTATAACACAAAATTATTCTAATCTCTTTGATTATTTAATATTATCATGGCTATGATAATTAAACCACAATTCTGTTGATGTAAGTATAAATTTAAAAAATTATATTTGTGCTTTTTAGACAAATAACTCTTAACTTACAAATATCTTATCTTCCGAGCTGAAAGACTTTGATATCTGAAACCCTGTCGGAAATAAGTAAAATAGTCATTCATTTGGAGGTAGGTCAGACTCTGCCAGTACTCAATCATTTGTTTGCTTTGCAACATCTTGGATGGTATAATGGGTGGATAGATTATGCTATATTAGCACATAGACTTGCAGTTAGGAAGTATGTTATCCCAGCTCTTCATTGACATGTCATATGACTCAAAATGTGTGTGAAGGACTTGGTAACTGATTGGATATACTGTATCCCTGATCAGAAACTCATGTGTCTGGAGTATGTCTGCAACCTAGCTAAGAATTAGATGGTTGGAGAGCTTATAGGTCTACCAACTGGGCATCAACAACCATTGCCTGGCTCTTCCTGGTCCTACCATTGGTGGTGATACACTAGGTCACTGATCATTTGTGTGTAAGTTTGAACTGTAAGACATCTTGTTGTCCATTGCTTGAGCCACTCATGAGCAATAACATAAACCTTTATAACTATGAACGATAATGCAAATCAAAGAGACAATATCAATGTCTTAAAAATACTGAACAACGTTTCTACAGTTTAGTATTAAAAAGTCCTAAAAGCTTTTATAAGACTTTCTTTTATAATGATATAGTTATGCATAATCATAAACAGGCATAAGTATGATATATTACTTGAATATGTTAAATATGATATTTTAATTATAAAATAAATTTTTGAATATACTTACCCGGTGAATATATAATAGCTGAGCCTCCGGCGGCTCGACAGAAAAACACACAAAAACTCGCGAGCGATCGCTATGAAGGTTGCGGGTGTGCCCACTAGAACCAACTATCGGCCAGATACCGCATATACATGTAAACAGACCCAATTTTTCTCATCCCGCTGGGTCTCTATCGGGGAGGAAGGGGGGGCCTTTAATTTATATATTCACCAGGTAAGTATATTCAAAAATTTATTTTATAATTAAAATATTTTTAAATATTTAACTTAGCCGGTGAATATATAATAGCTGATTCACACCCATGGTGGTGGGTAGAGACCAGAGTTAATTAAGTTTACAGCGTATATGCTTAGAGTTTTTGACAGTTATATCATAACAAAACCCAAATATATAAAGGTACCTGGTAAGGAAGTTGACTTAGACGATTACTCTGCCTTATTAGTCTGTCTTCCTCACGAAGCCCAGCGATCCTCTTAGGATGCTGAAAGACTCCCAGGAGCTGAAGTATTAAGGGCTGCAACCCATACAACAGGACCTCATCAAACCCCTAATCTGGGCGCTCTCAAGAAATGACATTTGACCACCCGCCAAATCAAAAAAGGCTGCGAAAGGCTTCTTAGCCTTCCGTACAACCCAATTAAAAAAACATTTCAAGAGCAGATTAAAAGGATATTGGAATTAAGGGAATGTAGTGGTAGAACCCTTACCCACTACTGCATTCGCTGTAACGAATGGACCCAGTGTGTAGCAGTCCTCGTAAAGAGTCTGGACATCTTTTAAGTAAAATGACGCGAATACCGATTTGCTTCTCCAAACGGTCGCGTCCGTAATACTTTGCAGAGATTTATTTTGCTTAAAGGCCACGGAAGTTGCTATAGCTCTTATTTCGTGCGTCTTAACCTTAAGTAAGCATCGGTCTTTTTCATTCAAGTGAGAATGAGCCTCTCGTATTAAAAGTCTGATAAAATATGACAAAGCATTCTTTGACATAGGCAATGATGGTTTCTAAACTGAGCACCATAATGCCTCAGATCCACCTCATAAGGACTTAGTACGAGCTAAGTAGAACTTAAGAGCTCTAACTGGACACAGCACTCTTTCAAGTTCGTAGCCTACGATCTCTGACAGGCAAGGTATATCAAAAGACTTAGGCCAAGGACGAGAAGGCAGTTCATTTTTGGCCAGGAAACCAAGTTGAAGTGAACATGTGGCTTTTTCTGTAGAAAAGCCGATGTTCTTACTGAAGGCATGAATTTCACTGACCCTTTTAGCCGAAGCCAAGCACACTAGGAAAAGCGTCTTGAGGGTGAGATCCTTCAGGGAGGCTGAATGTAATGGCTCAAACCTGTCTGACATGAGGAACCTTAGGACCACGTCTAAGTTCCATCCAGGAGTTGCCAAACGACGTTCCTTAGAGGTCTCGAAAGACTTAAGGAGATCTTGGAGATCTTAATTGTTGGAAAGATCTAAGCCTCTATGACGAAAGACCGAAGCCAACATGCTCCTGTAGCCCTAAATCGTGGGAGCTGAGAGGGAGCGAACATTTCTCAGATGTAAAAGAAAATCTCCGATTGGGCTACAGAGGTACTGGAAGAGGACATAGATGCTGGCTTGCACCAATCTCGAAAGACTTCCCACTTCGACTGGTATACTCTGAAGGTAGAAGCTCTCCTAGCTCTCGCAATCGCACTGGCTGCCTCCTTCGAAAAGCCTCGAGCTCTTGAGAGTCTCTCGATAGTCTGAAGGCAGTCAGACGAAGCGCGGGGAGGCTTTGATGAACATTCTTTACGTGGGGCTGACGTAAGAGATCTACCCTTAGAGGAAGACTTCTTGGAATGTCTACCAGCCATTGAAGTACCTCGGTGAACCACTCTCTCGCGGGCCAGAGGGTAGCAACCAACGTCAACCCTGTCCCTTCGTGAGAGGCGAACTTCTGCAGTACCTTGTTGACTATCTTGAATGGTGTGAATGCATATAAGTCCAGATGAGACCAATCCAGTAGAAACGCGTCTATGTGGATTGCTTCTGTATCTAGGACTGGAGAGCAATAGATTGGTAACCTTTTGGTCAACGAGGAGGCAAAGAGGTCTATGGTGGGTTGACCCCAAGTAGCCCAAAGACTCTTGCCCACGTCCTTGTGGAGGGTCCATTCCGTGGGTATCACCTGACCCCTCCGACTGAGACAGTCTGCCAAGACGTTCAAGTCCCCCTGGATGAATCTCGTCAACAGGGAGATGCCTCGATTTCTTGACCATATGAGAAGGTCCCTTGCGATCTCGAGCAGCGTGAAGGAGTGTGTGCCTCCTTGCTTGGAGATGTAAGCCAAAGCTGTGATGTTGTCTGAGTTGAACCCTACCACTTAGTTTCGAAGAAAGCTTTCGAATTTCATCAAGGCCAAGTAGACTGCTAATAGCTCCTTGCCGTTGATGTGCATGCTCTTCTGACTTGAGGTCCACAGACCCGAGCATTCCCGACCGTCCAGGGTCGCACCCCAACCCAAATCCGACGCGTCTGAGAACAACACGTGGTTTGGGTTCTTGACTGCTAGGGATAGTCCCTCTCTCAGACTGATATTGCTGTCCCACCATTTCAGGCATGCCTTTACTGGTTCGGAGACTGGGAATGATACCGTCTCTAACGTCTTGTCCTTGTTCCAGTGAGAGGCTAGATGGAACTGGAGAGGCCGAAGGTGTAGTCTCCCTAGCGAGACAAACTGCTCCAGGGATGAGAGAGTCCCTACGAGACTGTTCCAACTCCTGACTGAACAAACGTTCTCTTTTCAGCATTAGTTGGACTTCGAGCAGGGCTTGTTCTATTCGGGTGGCAGACGGAAAAGCCCGAAAAAACTGGACTACGAATCTCCATCCCCAAATATAGAATAATCTGGGATGGGATCAGTTGGGACTTTTCTAGGTTGACCAAAAGTCCCAACTCCCTGGCCAGACTCAACGTCCAATGTAGATCCTGCAGACAGCGAAGACTGGACGATGCTCTGAGAAGCCAGTCATCCAAGTACAGGGAGGCTCGGAATCCCGATAGATGGAGGGATTTTGCCACATTCCTCATGAGCCTCGTAAACACGAGAGGAGCAGGACTGAGGCCAAAGCACAGGGCTCGAAACTGGTACCCCACATTCCTGTAAACAAACCTCAGAAACGGTTGGGAATCCGGGTGTATAGGAATGTGGAAGTATGCCTCCTGAAGGTCGAGAGAGACCATCCAGTCGCCTTCCATTAATGCTGTCAAGACAGCCTGGTAGACTTCATCGTGAAGTTTGTCTTGACAATGAACACATTGAGCGCACTTGCCTCTTACGTACTCCTGCAGTGAACATGGCTGCCAGATCATTGGAGCCATCCCTGATAGACTTGTTCCTGCAGAGAACATGGCTGTCAGATTATTGGAACCATCCCTGAAAGCCTTGTTTATGCATGACATAATTGTACAGCAAAACTTCAAACGCTCGAAAAAAAAAAAAACTCCTAACAGGAGATGGTCTAGCTCTGAAGCCGACCATAAAATCTTGGAGCGTCTCATGGCCAGGCGCCAGGGAGAGTCTATGAGGTTTGAGAAGTCTATCTGGGCAGAGGCAGGAACTCCCAAGCCGAGAACTTCTCCCGTGTCATATCAGACTCTCGCTCTATAAGCCAGCTTAAAACTCCTCCTGGTGATTAACCAGTCGCCTAGCAAACGTAAAGCTCTCTTAGAAGAGCGAGAGAGCACTAGCTTAGAAAACAACAGCTTTGAAGTAGCTAGGCCTAGTGTAAACTCTGACGTTTAGGCGAACGAGGAGCAGCAGTTACAAAAAGATCCGGACAAAGATCCTTAAAAATCAGCATGATTTATTTAAAGTCCATAGAGGGCTGAGCAGCTTTAGGCTCCTCTCCGTCTGACAGAGTCTTCAAGGGAATATCAGTAGGAGGGGGATCAGCAACTTCCTCATCTGAAGGAACCTTGTCCGACAATTGCCGAGTCTCAAGCAAGGGAGAGACCTGCCGTGGTGGCAATGCTTGACAAGCAGAGTCCACACGCAAAGGCAACAGTAGCAGTCAAGGACGCTATGTCATGTAACTGCTTAAAGGACTGACCAGCAACAACAACAGGTGCGGGAGGACGCTCGACGTCAACTCGAGACTGCCTTGACTGCCTAGACTGAGCAGTCAAAACAACTCTTGACTGCGGTGCTTGACGCTCAACGTCAAAACAAGTCAACTATGCTGGTTGGCGAACGTCCTGAACGTCAACAAGAGCAAGCGGCAGCGGCTGAGAGTCAACACGGGACTGCATCGAGTGAGGCTCTACAAAACACGATTGACGTGACTTTGTAACGTCAATGTCAACAGGACGAGCAAAGGCTCGTTTGGGCGGCTGACGGCCAGGATCTCGATCAGCTAAGCGGCGAGGATCATCGTGAACCTTTTCAGCAGAATAGTCCTCCATAAGAGAGGCAAGCTTATTCTGCATGTCTTGCCGTACAACCCATTTAGGATCAACGGGAATGGGTGCGGTAAGAGACGAGGGTAACGTCTGTGACTGCAAAACCTTGCCTACAAAAAGACTCTCGGAGCCTGTGTTACGCTTTTGTTTAGGCGGCGAGCAGTCTTCCGATGACTGCATAGGGTCAGAGCTGTCCCAATGGCTACAACCAGGACGCTGGACCTGTCCTGAAAGGACTGACTTTCGCTTTAAGGGCCTCGAAACCTTGCTCCACGGTTTCTTACGCGAAAAGCCTTCGGATGACGAGGAGAAAATCGTCTCGCTCGTCTTATGGTAGGGGCGGTCTTGATGAGACACGCCTGAAACCATAGAGGGAACGTCTGTTCGCTGATCAAGGCCTCTTGAACCCATAAGTCGTACGACATTACTTCTCCCCTGGGCTTGGGAGCTTGCAAGAGGTCTCGGACTAGGCGAACGACAGGCACGAACAGACGAACCCTCGGTCGCAACACTGATAACACTTTGCGCAATTATCACTTTATCACTATGATTTTCTGTTTTGCACTTACTTCACTGAAATCGAATTTTTCAACAATTCACATTAGGCATGAATAAAACTGATTTCTACCTGAAGCACGCAATTCTACCCTCATCAAAAGGTTATAATTGCGAAATAAGTCGTATAATGTAAGCACATTAATACAAGCAAAAAACAGTAAACATATATTAAGATAAAAAGATCAGTGGCTGGGGAGTAGACTAAACACTAGTTCATTCAAAACTACGTTTTCAATCTCTCACCGTACAGTGCCTTGGGACGAGAATAAAAACTAAAAACGTTTTATCCTTTCTCCCCGTACAGAGACTAGGGACGAGAGTAAAAAACTGACTCGAGAACAACGTTACTCGCTTGGGACGAGAATGAAGATCGGAACGTTCTCTCTTCCTCTCTCTCTCTCCGTCTCTCTCTCTCTCTCTCTCTCTTGATTTCGCACCGAAGAGAAAAGCCCACTTACCTTTCGTCAATAAACAGGTTATTTGACCAAAGGAAAAAACTGAAAGGACTAAGAAATTGAAAATTAACAAGTTCCTTTAAATTAGTATTTAAAACATTTAAGTTTGAAAGAAGAATGAACAAAACGTCAGAATCGATTTACTCTTTCTGCAAAGTGAAACCGTGATTCTCTCTCTCTCTATCGTAACGATAGAGCGCAAACTGCGTAGCATAAATAAACTAAACGTTAGTTCATCTTTGAAACAGTACGAAGACTATTCAAAGAAAATCTTTCATAAAATATCTACTAAAAAATATTCATTTAATAAGTTTTAAATCATTTGCTCTGTAAAAGTTATTTACGATTGAAAGGGCTCAACGTTGTTTAACTTCGGTTTCCAAATTAGGACTGCCTACTCTCGGATTAGGGGAGGAATGGGTAAGGTCGCATATAAACAAATCATTAAAATTTATCTTGATGTTTATTATAAATGGAAAGCTAATCGAAGAGGCCTAATAAAGGCGGTTGAGATATAAAATATATAGAGGAAAATTTATAATTAACAACAACAATTTATAACGTGATAAGATAATTGCTAAAAGCCTAAAACACACTTCCGTACTAAGGGAAAGGTCGGCCAATTAAAAGTCAAAGAAAGTCCAAAAAACAATCCAAAGTCATCAGCAATTAAATCTATCCAAAAATGAGTTCAAGATTTAAGTTGAAGATAAAACACCTGCACTACGAAAGCTCAAACCAAAAGGAAGTACTTCACCAAGACTGTTAAAAAACTCCAGGTTAACAGCGAGTAATGGTATGTCTTGTCGATCAGACCGACAGAGAAAAATTGGGTCTGTTTACATGTATATGCGGTATCTGGCCGATAGTTGGCGCTAGTGGGCACACCCGCAACCTTCATAGAGTCGCTCGCGAGTTTTTGTGTGTTTTTCTGTCGAGCCGCCGGAGGCTCAGCTATTATATATTCACCGGCTAAGTTAAATATTTAAAAATGATTAAAGCAGACAAAATAACATTTGCTTATGCTAAATACTGGTGAGATCCTACACCCGGTAAAGAAAATTAATCTATATAATAGAATAATTCAACACCTAGTTTATCTACTTTCTTATGGTATTCAGAGCAGAGCCTACTCACTGCATAGACAACAATAAAAGCTTCGTAACATAGATTTTGTATTTTAATGAACACATTGTACAATAAATGGAGTTATTGTGTCTTTTTCAAAAGAAATATAAAAGATCTGTGTATTATACAGTACTTCACAGCTTCTGATATAGAAGATCAATACGCTAAATTAGATGTGAAAGGAATCCCACCACAGCTAAATGGATCAAGTCCTTACCTCGATGTCAACTTCCCAGTCACTTTCACTGCGATATTTCCAGAAGAGATTGCCGTTGTAAGTTTGTCCTGAACCTTCGAGCACCAGGTTATTTCGGTAACCCCCTTCCTGCGGCTTGCCAACAAGACGTAAACTGGACTTTTCTAAGTCTTCCCAGGGTGTCTCAAGAGTGCCATCCAACTGAAACAGCATAATGTGTTATTAAAGCATATCTATAAAATTTTATCATATATTGTTGCTTTCTGTAATTTGTTTGATTTTTTGCTCTGAACTGCCTTTTTTTTTCTTTCAGAAACTATAATTTGGTGTAACTTCAAGTGATGTAACAACTAATTACACTTTAAAAGCAGATTCTCCCTACCTGTTAGATGAAGGACTATATTTGGAGAATGAATGTTAGGTGTCTTATACACACACAAGAGATTACAAATAAAGCTAGAATTAAAAGGGTAACTTATCAAAAGTTCCTAAATGCAAGATATTGCTGTATATATATTCAAATTTGATAAAAAAGTTTTAAATAACTTTTTGCCTCAATGTATTTCTAAAGAGAGTTAAACAATTCTGTTTTCTATTTACTGAAGAATTGTTATAATACTGTAAATCAAATTACATTAAGGTAAACTAACTTACTAAACCTTCTGAAAAGGTACGAAAACTGTCAAGTTTATATGGTTTGGTAAATTTTTTTCTATTTCACATAGTGTTTAGCAACAATGACTCCCCTATGTCATTTGTTACTTGTTAAAGATGTAGGAGTGAAGATTCATATACGATAAACATAGAAACTATTACAGAACCTAAAGGAAAATCCCAGAAAATAGTTCAATTAATATTACAAGAATTGCCAACGGCATTACTACTTTGAGTTGGAGATACAATCTTTTCTGAACGATCAGGTCCCAAGAACGACTCCTATACTTTGCCAAATCTATGATAATACAGTAGGCCGATCTCCTTTGTTTTTTTTTCCTTATACATTCAAATATTTGCAGATATTTATGATCCTTCTGCTTCTATTCCATTCTTAAAAATATCTTCATTACAGTTCTTTCTCTTTCTACCCTTTGTGGTACATTCTTTTCTATTTGTTTGAGGAATGGTATGACATTCCATATAAAATAATTAATCCTTAACCATAAGAAATCCTAAAACTTCTGAAACAATTTTGAAAGACAAAAGTGTACTCCATGATCGATGTTAAATAACCAAAGCATTTTGTAAAAACAAGTTAGACCTTTGTTATGAACCTGAATACAGGATTCTTCAGCAATTTTCCACAAGGAAATCAAGATTTGACTGGAATTTTAAAAAAGGCACATATAACCTGATGCCAATTTTGCTAAAAAAGAAAAAAACTATATATAAAGAATAATTACAAATGAAAGTATATATGAATGCTTATATGTTGTAGAATGAAATAAAACATTATTAGTTCCTTAACTTGATTAACCTCTATAGATTAATAAGATATGTCTCTTGACAACTTCATAAGTAAACACCTATGCAAGTAAGCTAACTTTAAGAGAATTTCCTTTTACCTCACGAATGAAGTTCTGATCATATTTGACTGTGGCGTCAAGAACAATATTTCCTCTTTCCCATCCGACTTTGGTTTTCAGACGAGATTTCAATATATCAACAACAATTAGTTGCCACATAAACTCTCCATTTCTGAAATAAAGGTTAAAAAAATTTATAGGATTTGCAACACACGACAAAAGTTTTGATGGGAAAAAATCTATTGAGCAAATATAATTTGGCAAAAATAATTATAAACTCATTCTAAGAATACATCAATAAGCAGGCAAATATAGGATAAGTAATTTGAATATCTTTTAATAAAGTCTTAGATACTTTTTATGCCTGACCTAAATGGCTCAATCGGAGACGAATATGTCCCAGAGAGGTCTCTGGTTGTGCCCTGAGCGAAGATCTCATAAACGCCTTCTTTAGTATGAATGCGACCACTCAATTTCCCGACGTCCTCGCTCGTAGGGATGAGGTATTCCCAAGTGGTATCAAACGTTTCATATCCTTCTATGGAGGAAGTCAGAGAAACGTGTAGATCTCCTTCTTCAATCCTCGGTAAACTTCCTTTCACCACAAGCTGAGGTGAAAGAAAACAATCTCATACTAAGGGTGATAAGCTTTACATACACTCAGATGGTAACATATCTCCATATTAACTAAATTGTATTCTAATGTATTTTCGGTGCTATTATAGTATGCTATCTACCGTCGAATTTCTACTATAGTATGCTATCTACCACAAAGTATGTTATCTACCGTCAATGTTAATCCTCCTGTTTGATGAGGATTATCAAACAGATTACTTACCACCAGTATGTTATCCTCATTGCACTTTAATGATAGTTTAATAACATTTATTGGCAGGACAACATGGGTGCATAATTATAAGCAGTTTGTAGGTTAGGTTAGGGTAGGTTAGGTTATCAAGTCGGTAGTGATCCTCCTTATTAGAGGCGGATTAGCAAGTAGACCGTATCCTAGGGACTGATGGTAGGTATCATACTATAGTCAGAAAGGGGTGGTAGATAGCAAAATCGGCGGTAGATAGCATACTATAATAGCACCGTATTTTCCATACAGTCAAAACCTCACATCCCATGTTTAGAAACAAAAATCACTGACATTTCTTTACCTTGGATGTATCTGCACCTTCTGATTGGATAGTTATATTAACTTTTGGCACTGAATCCCACGAAATCAAACCGGCAAACTTCACACTGGCATCGGTGAGTCTATTATCTAGGGACTGTAAGGGTAACTCAGCTATGGCATGGCCCTCAAAACCACCAGAACTTCTCTGAAGATTTACAAAATATATAGATAAAAAATGCAATAAATAAATAAGAATCCTATTTCTTACTGAATTTTATATGTATCAGAGAGAGCGGAGACAAATGCATTGAACTCAAAATCAAATGAATTAGGTTTCATGAAAATTATTACATAAATAAATTCCATTTTACATGGAAAAAAGCTGATTCATACAATATTCATCTTTCAAATAGTATTGGTTTCCACTACCCTATTTTACATCACACATCATTGACTAGTAAAACCTAGAAAGGAATATGCAATATATCAAAATGCATCCTTATCATAGAAGTATCACCTGAGTGTCTACTATGATAAATCACCAACAGGTTCATTTATATCACAATGAGTCATGAACAGGGAAAAAGAGAGTTAAATTTAGATTCAAAATTTTGATAATACCACTCTTGAAAGCATCACAGGATTAAAGCAAGCTAATGAAGGAGCTTCAGGAACTCTACATTTATTAAAAATCAAATAAGGAAATAAGAACATAGTAACTTTTACCTCAAGGTCCACATTTAGTCGTAAGTTTTTGGTAGGTCCATACTTCATGGTAAGGTCATACCTCACACTGGAATCCGTAGTGTTATCACACAGATCGAGAACGACAGTATGGAGCTCAGGCAAGGGGGAATACAATTCAATGGCAATGCGCAGGCGAGGAAGTTGGCCTTGCTCGTAACGAGCCCCAAGGCCATACTGCAGATGCGCGAGAAACAAATAAGTTTTAAAATTCTAAACATTTTGATAAATTAAAACACCATCTCTGAAGCAAATAACCAAAGGCGCCAAACATCTTTTTTTGTAATTTGATATTTGTACATGATACATTGTACGTTGTTTAAAAGATGTTTGTATGTAGATCACTTTGAGATATTATCAATAATAGTCTAAAAAAGATAAAATAAAATTTAAGTAATACGAAAGTTGGATATTTGTGATAAATTCTATCACAATGTTGCATACCTTATTATCTCCTATCTGACCAAAAATCCTGGGGTGAACACGAACTTCTGGTTGCAATGTAAATAGGTTTCTAAGTTCTCCTGTTATCACCTAAAATATTAAAAAATTAAGGGCGATTCTGAGAACTAGGGATTTAAGGATTGAAATTAGAAACAAATGGAATTTACGAAAAGATACTTCTAAAATACTATTCCTCAGATTATGTTAAATAAGTTAGATGAAAATACTGCCCATTAAACAGCAGAAAAGTTGGCAAAATTCCTTATGTCACATTAGGAAATAATTTGAAATCTGAAAGATTGGCACAAATTCATACCTATCAACAAGACTTCATAAAAGAAAATGTAAAACTTTGCTTTTCTTAGGTCTGTACATACATAGTGTCAATATAACGAAAAAATAAAGTATCTTTGAATTTACCATTATCAGACAGTGCTACACATACTCTAGTATTCATGACTGAGATATAGATAGCTATGAAGTCAATTTTTTTTCTGCAGAATAGTCATACTAATGTAACTAGTCTAACGTTCTTACCTGATACCCTGGAAAAGGTGTACGTATAGTGCAGCTGACCAAGAAGTCAGTCAGGGATGTGACTTGGCCAAACAGAATGAAACCAGCGTCGACTTTATCATTCCACTGCACTCTGGCCTCTGTCTGCAAAAGAAAAAAAAATATAGGTTAACCCATCCCTTTTTCAAAAAGTAAATAAAAACTGGATAATTTTTAAAATCCTCAGAACGACGTGAAATCGTTACTACTAGATCAAATTGAAACTTGATCATTTTAAGAATGGGTTACAGAAAAATATGAAATTAATTACTAAATCACACCTATCTACAATACATCAGAACACCACAGTAATTTCGACCCATAATAACAAAACTCTACATGGCACAGAAAAATCTCTCAACTTGATGAAAAATCATCTTGAAAGTAAATTAGAGTCATGAACTATGTGTTGTTAACTCTCACCTTTATATGCTTGTCCTTTGAGTGGCCTAGGATGATGCCCGCCTTACGAAACTCTTCCATGGAGGTCTCTATCAGAATTCCAGCCTTGAAGTGTTGAGGTAAAGTAGCCACTTGACCCTCTATGTGTATTTCCTCATCAGCCCAAAGTACTGCTATCTTTAATTAGAACAACACTGTGATACTCCAAATCGAATAAGTCTACCTTGGTTCAAGTTATGGCTAATTGAATTAAATCTTGCTTTTTCACGAGGGATTTAAATACAGAATTCTACTGTTGTGTTCAATCAGGCTTTCATTAAAACTATTGACATTTTCTGATACAGTACCGTCTTATTGGAAATGCTTTATCCTAAGCATGAGTATAAAAATAAATCCCTAGCATAAAATATAAACCAATTCAAAATTATTACAAAAAGATCCTACTTTTATATCTCTGGTCCATTCTTCTATATAAAATCTATTCTCAATTTTCTTCCAAATATAACCAGATGTTTTTAGATGGTAAAATCAAAGCATTAGTGAAATCCTAAATGAGTATTTGTTTACATACACTTAGCTTCTCCTCCAAAGCTTGTGGATCATGGTACACATGTATATTGGCCATCAACATGTCTTTCTTTTGTAATGACGACACAGACAAGTTTCCCCTGAGGAAATCATATCCATGGTACATGTCGCCTGAAAAAAAGGAAGATGTTTCATCATTTATGGTACAGTATTACAAATTTATATACTGTATGCATATAATTCAGCATATTATCTATTCTGATAAAATTGTAGTGAATGCAGTATTCCACCTAATTGAGCCAAAAGTCTAATATTACATAAGTGTTTCTGCCAAAAGTACTAAATTACAAGTGATAAACATTTCAGCATACATATAAATGTCGATTCTCCCTAGTGCTAATATAGAGAATCACGCAACTGAAGACATAATAACCTATATACATACACATACATATAACAAGGCACTTCACCCAATTTTGGGGGGTAGCCGACATCAAACAAATGAAACAGAAAAGGGGACCTCTCCTCTCTACGTTCCTCCCAGCCTAACAAGGGACTCAACCGAGTTTGGCTGGTACTGCTAGGGGTGCCACAACCACCCCTCCCCCGTTATCCACCACAGATGAAGCTTCATAACGCTAAATCACCTACTGCTGCTACCTCCGCGGTCTTCCAAGACACCGGAGGAAGCAGCAGGGCCTACCGGAACTGCGTCATAATCACTCGCCATTCATTCCTATTTCTAGCACGCTCTCTTGCCTCCCTCACATCTATCCTCCTGTCACCCAGAGCTTCCTTCACTCCATCCATCCCCCCAAAGCTTGGCCTTCCTCTTGTGCTTCTCTCATCAACTCTTGCATTCATCACCTTCTTTAGCAGACAGCCATTATACAGAGAGTAAAAAATGTAATATAATAACGGTTGTAATTTATATCCAAACTTCAAAAGGAAATGTTGGTCGAGTAAAATTTAGCCAGGAAAACTTTTCATGAGCTGTGTTACAACCAAATTGTCTCCTAGCTAATCCTTATTTATGAAATTATGACAATATATTTTTTTTCAAATAGGGCCTTTATGCCTTGAAGGCATTTGTAAAAGAATGAATTTATTCTTTATATGACCATAATTTTGAATCATAAATTAATAAAAAAAAAAAAAAAAAAGCCCTTCACATTCCTGGCTGTATATAAACATTTAATGTCCCATTGCACATCTTAAGAATGAGATTAGAATGAGTGGAATTTTAGATTATAAAGTTAACAGTCTCTACAAATACTTCCCTATAGACTTGGTCTTATTACTGAAATCACCCAACTGTTGCAAAAGGTAGTTACAGGGAACTGTATTTAACAAGATCACTAATACAAGAAATAAAACTCATCATTCATATGATAATTCCAATGAAAAGTTGAGGATTGGTCTTACTTACCTCCTGAAGTCACGGATCTAATCATTCATAATGAATTTCAAACAAAAGACAATTGATATATATCACCACTCCCTAGTTGCCCATCATCATCATCATCATCATCATCATCATTATTATTATTATTATTATTATTATTATTATTATTATTATTATTATTATTATTATCAATGGTCAGGCTGGGAGGAACGTAGAGAGGAGGTCCCCTTTTTTGTTTCATTTGTTTGATGTCGGCTAACCCCAAAATTGGGGGAAGTGCCTTGGTATATGTATGTATGTATGTATGTATGTATGTATGTATTATTATTATTATTATTATTATTATTATTATTATTATTATTTATTATTATTATTATTGTTAGCTAAGGTACAACCCCAGTTGGTAAAGTAGAATGCTATAAGGGAGAGGAGACCAACAGGGAAAAATAGCCAAATGAGGAAAGGAAATAAAGAAATAAACAAACTTTGAGAAAAGTAATGAACAATCAAAATAACACATTTTAGAAACAGTAATAACATTAAAATAGATCTTTCAAAAATAAACTATAAAGAGACTAATGGCAGCCTGTTCAACATAAAACACATTTGCTGCAAGATTAAACTTTTGAAGTTCCTGATTAAGTTCCACTTGATTAGGAAGATTGCAACAGGGAAGTAAAGACAATCATTTTCCTGTTTTCTGGATGAAAAGTTCTGAAATGACTTCCATACCTGCAAGTATTACTTCATATTCATGTCCTTCCCATTTGGCTTTGGCTCGCATATCTGAGGCCAAGGGCAGGAGAGAAAAGTCAACAGCGGCAGACATCAAGCTGTAACCCTCAATCGTAGTCCGGACTTGACCAAAGAGCGAATATCTCAGAATATCGTTCATACTGTCGTCTTTGCCTTCAAATGTAATTTCCAGTCGATCTTTGTCCCACTATGGATAAAAAAAAGTATCCGTAACTATCTGAGAAAATTGTAATATGGCTGTGTTAAGTAAGCAAGTCTTGATAGTAAAAGGAGTCTGTAAAAAAGTAACCTTAAGTTTTCTTTTGTGTTCAATTATGTTTGTAATGAAATTATTTTGAATAATTCTAAAGAATTCTTAGTCAATTGAGAAAGGAAACATTCGTCCCTCGCACCAACAGACCGTCAAGAATTAGCAGTTAACACATATTACTTATCTAGACTCGTTACCCAGTCACAGGTGCTGTTTCTTATGCTGCAATCTATAGTATTATGTTTAATTCAAATAACCTTGTTATATGTATCGAACTTTTTATGCTTTGTTTTTGGGTCTTTAATACAGTTGCAGATGGGATTTTGACTTTTAATAACTCAATTAGTCTTTGCTCTTATGAAAAATGTGTAAATGAGGGTTGCAACCAGTAAAAAGAGTATTTAGTAACCGTTTACCTATTTTCTTTTAATACTGGCTATATTTAGTAGCTGTTTACCTATTTTCTATTAATACTGGCTGTCTTAAAAGTGTACTTCTCCTTGGGGGAAATTTGCATCACCCTGTATACATTCTAGTAGCTTCCAAGATCACAGAGAGTTTGACTTGTTCTGACTCGGTTGGATTTAGTAAAATTTCAGGTAATTAACACCTGTAGGAAACATGAAGACTTACCTATCCTTAGAGTGCTTGATAGCTATCTATAGTGTTAACTCATTAACCCTTTTGGAATTTTCCAACCCTTAATCCCCAGGGTATTTTTTTTTTTCAAGCACATTTTGCAATATTTATTTTCTAAATTGCTCTAACAGCCTTAATTTTTGTCATAGAGAGGTCAGGTTGGTCTCATTCTTTTGGAAAATGCCTGAAATTTCTCATAAAGTTATCAAGAATATGCAAAAAAAGATGTAAATAGCAGTTTTTCGCAATGACGTGCCAGTACATCCATGGGGGTAAAGGGATGAGTTTTGTGAAACGTACCAGTACGTCCATTGGGGGAAAAGGGTTAAGAAATTTTCAATATAGTGTACGTATCTGGGTTTCTTTCTGAAACATACTTGGTGAGTATTCCTTCCAATAAAATACCTTAAATAGTTAAGGCAACAATTTCACTCACCATTATATAGAAGTTCATATCAAGAACTCCGACAGTTTTCTCTATGATAGCTCCAGTGCTAGCACTTATGAGACCCTCAAAAGAGGAGCTCACGTCCAACTTGGTCTCTATCCTGAAGGTAGAATTGTCAATCCTCTTTCGTGCTAAGAGTTGCATATCGATAAACTCATTGTCATGCCAGCCAGCTTTCATAGTGCCTTCAATGTGATCAGGGTCACGGAAATACCTGTAGAAAATGTGTTCTTTCAATATTTACAATTTATTCAAGTTCCCCAAATAGCATAAAGACTGAAATGATAGGATGTTTTTATTCACTTACTAAGATCATGTATTTTTGAAGGTAAAGACAATAGAAAAATTATTATTCTTTTTAAAATTTTAGGAGAAAGAGTCAATCAAACTGATCTTCTGGAAAATAATTAAACAGATGAAACATATTTTCTATGATGTAATGACATGATTATGAGCATACATAGCCACCTACATGACATTACGAATAGGCTTTTATAGCCAACATAATTTTCATGAAAGCATTTTACAGATTTAAAAGTAAAATTCTTATTCGTTCCCATGTATGACAAAATTTCTTCCGTGGCTTCACCTTATTATGAAAATTATTTAGGAATCTGGACATATATACATCAGAAAATATGCTGTAAAGATTAAAGACACACTTACTTGATTTCAAGACAATTCTTCTTCCAGTGCACGAATGGCGTACTGATATCGAAGTTACCGTAAAGTTCAGCAGTATGACCTCTTCTCAGACGCATCGTGAAGTTCGTCGTTATGGCTTGAATGCTGCGACTGCTTTCCATCCAACTGATGCCACCCTCATTCCTGTGTTCCCAAATTAAGTCTTCACCTATAAACTGCACTGTGCAGATGTTGGAAAAATTATTAAATACAAACATGGCAATCTAAAATGATGCTCACTCCTCTGAAATAGGAAGATTATGAAATGTTGATGGCATAGTTTATCATCAGTTTCTCACTACTGTATTTACATTAATACTATGAATATTTTCCTAGAATTTCAGTTCCTTACTATCTATCTAACATTTTATGAATATTTTTTCTAGAATTTCAGGTAAAAAAGCTTAACCAAAGCATAACTGACAGACCTTTTTGTGAAATATTTTGTTATTAATTCTAAGTCCAAGTTCTGACTGATAACAGTTCAAGCCAGTGAAATTTTCTGATCACTCACTCTTAAGTTTTATCTTATATCGATCTTTCTTTTTTCTTCATAATTTGCATAAGAATCTTTTGTCAACATTATTTGTTTAGAGAAAATGTTTAATAAATAAAAAAATGGCAATAACAGTTTTCTTTTCATTACTTGACGATCTACCTTACTGATTATATCCAAGTTTACTGTACATATTACTGTATTTCAAGCTGATCTCCTCAGAGTTTTCAATGATCAAGAAATAAGGAAATGAAAATCTGCAAGTGGAGAAAAAATATATAACCATAACATGAATTTCTAAGGTTTTTAGAAAGGCAATTAAGAGATTCACTCCCCATACTTAGAATAATTTCATTTGCACACATATAACAACCATACAAGTTCCAAAACGTACATTTGGATAAGGAATGAGCATTATATTAGTCAAAGATAATGAAATAGTATAATACAAAGAAGAGAAGAAGATGGATGTGGCAGAGATGAGAATGTTGAGATGGATGAGTGGGGTGACAAGAAGAGATAAGATACGGAATGAGGTAATTAGGGGTACCACAGGAGTTAGAAAACTATCAGATAAGATCCAAGAAAGTAGACTGAGGTGGTATGGTCATGTAATGAGAAGAGATGAACAGTATATTGGGAGGAGAGTGATGGAAATGGAGGTACAGGGAACGAGAAGGAGAGGGAGACCAAAGCGAAGGTGGATGGACTGTATCAAGGATGATCTTCGATCAAAGGGACTAACTGGTGATGAAGTGTGGGACAGAGGTAGATGGAGAATGCTGACCAGAAACATTGACCCCACATAGAAGTGGGAAAAGATGTAGACAAAGATAATACAAAATTAAGATCATAATTGAGCTTGATATTCCCTTATCAACATTTAAAAAATAGATGACTCACAGAATTTGTGGGTCTTCCAGTTCGAACGATACTGCTGTCCCAAGAAGAATAGTTGACCGTCCATAGTGAATGTGAACTCTTGGTCACTCGGGGTTTCGTATAAAACATCAAAAACCAGTTTTTGATTTGGATCCCTGTTGATATAAACAAAACATGACCATCTTAATCTTTTTATAAATAATAAATCAAAATGATAAAAAACTGTCTTGGTAGTTAGGCGACAACTGACAACTGACTTATCTCTGATAGGGGAAGAAGTCTGTACTATTCCTGCAACCCCAAGGTATGAGATTCTTCCATTTTAATCTAAATCTATGGCCTTTTAGATAATTGATCACAACATAATTTCATTTGTCTATTTATTACTTCTTGAATTTAACTGATTTTATCCAGACCTTTAAATGAGATTGGAATTCAAAGATTATGATATGCATATGTCAATTATATTATATGAAATATATAAAAGATGTTCTTATTACATCTTTCTCCATGACTGAAATGTGACTGATTGGTAGGTCTATCTCAAGTAATTTGTTACGAGATTTTAGGCTACCAAAATCAAATATAATGTCTGTCTGGGTAAAGACAGTCCATGCATTCTTAGGAATTTAGTAGTATTTTGCAAATGTTCACATACACATATATATATATATATATAAATATATATAAATATACATACATACATACATACATATATATATATATATATATATATATATATATATATATATATATATATATATATATATATAGATATATATATATATATATATCGCCACTTCTTTCATAAAAGGCTTAATCCGGGGAATCTAAAGAAACTACTCATTGACCCACAAAGGCAATTTTGTATTGCCCTTAATGAAAATACGTATATTGATATACACTCATGTATATCTGTATGTTTGTATGTGTATACATACGTATATACTCATACATATACATACACACACATATACATATACATACAGTATATATATATATATATATATATATATATATATATATATATATATATATATATATATATATATATATATATATATATATATATATATATATATATATATATATATATATATATGCCTATACATACATACATGAATTCCTGATATGGAATATGACTTACCTGTTGGCATCCCACTTCAAAAGGGCTTGAAAACCATATTGATGAGACTGTAGAATATCAGCAATTACACTCACGTGAATGTCTCGCTGCCTGAAAATACAGTAAGATCAATTAATACTGAACAACAATACTTTAAGAGAGAAAATGACATAAAGGATGCAATGAATAATTTGCAAATTGCAGCTAACAGTACAACTCACCTATCCAAATGCAAGTCGTTGGTGATGGTGATAACATTCCCTATGCTTATTTCGGTGTTTGACGTATACAGTTGGCCAGGAAGATGGACTTCCAAGTTGACTGTGTGAGTTTGAGCCAATAGATGGTCCCTTCCATGGGTGTAACCAATGCTGACCCCATATTTCTGTCCACTGTTTGTGAGTAGCTGGAATGGAAAACTAATTCTGAAACTTAAATAATTCTGAAACATTTATTCATGATCATTGCATAGAAAATATATAAACATACCATTAGCTATATACTATCACATAGTAATTAGATATCTTGATTAATGTTACTAAATCTTATTAGCATAAGAGTGAGTCAGATCATCACCAATATATAAAATTTATCTCAGAAGACTTTAAAGTTTAATCTTCAAAATGAATACCCATTTAAGAGGTAACACGCTCCCCTTGCATTCACAAGACAGCAGATCGAGTCGTGCCTTGGACCTTGAATTTAAGCTATGTACTTGGGAGGTTACTGTTGGGGTTGGGCACAACAGTGGGAGACTTTAATGCCCAGCTGATGTTCTGATGATCATCTATTCAGAATTTAACCTTCAGATGTTTCATTTGTTATCATGCGATATGTTTAAACGAAGATATTAACTCTTCGACAGATACTTACATGCGTGACAAGACTCATTCCTCTTTCATTAGAATGAAAAGTGGAATTTATTCGTATCAATCCATAAGATGGAAAAGTGATGTCCAACAAGAGATTGTGCAAATTTTCAAGGCGTGTAGAAAGGTCCCCGTAAGCACCACTCAATTCTATTCTGGTATCACTTCCAGATTTTGCCTCACCTTCGAACTAGAAAGAGATTTGGGGTTTTCATTAATCTATTTTTTACTTGATAAGTAAACCAGAAGCTCCCAAATGCTACAAGTAATTAGCTTCTGAAGAAGTCTACTAAAATAGAAAAAAATAAATGTTTTTCCAAAAACAGGTAACAATAAAAGATATGCTATAAAATTGTTGATGTTATATTCTAATTACCGGTATACAGTTAAACTAAATAATTAACCAAGATACAAAAAAAAAAAAAAGTGGAATTTACTCACAGTGTAAATCTTGCTTCGCTTTTCTTTAACTTGGCCATTAACTTCGAGGTCAGCAGTGTCTGGAATTTTGATGAACCATGACCCCTCAACTTCCACGTATTCAATTAACTCCTTTTTTAGATGCAGACGAGATACAACTTCTTTGGCTGTAAAAAAAAAAGATGGTCAGCTTACAATTAATATTAAAGTGTATCAGTTAATATATCTCATAAACAGAGGTATATTAAATTTCTATTGCATAATTCAGGATCATTACTCACTCACCGAGAACGATTTGCTTACAGTAATTACGAATATCAACAATTACAACGAGTGTTAAATTGTAAATAATAAATTACTCACCTGTTGCATATTGGACAATAAAGCCTGTGTTAAGTATATGGTCATCATGGAACCAGTCTAGACCTACTTTGAGGTCCAAATTACTCTTGGGGTGCTGGAAACAAAATGAAGAATATGCAAAATAATTTCCATGTTTTATGAATACTGCATACACAACTCTTTATTTTACTTTACAAAAAAAAAGAACCTTATTTTCAAGTTCAGGTAGAAATCTAAGCGTTGATTAGTGATGGTATAAAGATAAAATTGGATTGAGGATGGAAACCTGTTCTCTAACTAAATCTTTACCCAAAAGGACGTACTGGTACATTTCACAAAACTCATCCCTTTACCCCCATGGACGTACCGGTACGTCCTTGCAAAAAAATGCTATTCAATTTTTTTTTTTTTTTGCATATTTTTGATAATTTTTTGAGAAACTTCAGGCATTTTCCAAGAGAATGAGACCAACCTGACCTCTCTATGACAAAAATTAAGGCTGTTAGAGCAATTTGAAAAAAATATACTGCAAAATGTGTTTGAAAAAAAATAACCCTTGGGGGTTAAGGGTTAGAAATTTCCAAATAGCCCGGGGGTAAAAGGGTTAAGGATCAGGATCAATTAAATACAGTAATTAGAAACAATTCTGTTACATTCAGAATTACAGAAATGTTAATTTATGAAAATTTAACAATTCAGAAAACCTAATGGGATTTACAAACAAAATAAAATCAAAATTTCTAAAGGCGAATAACAGTGGAAAATGTAATAAAAATAGACAAAGATCAAGTAAGAAATTTTTTGTATGATGAAAATAAAGAAGAGGAGAGGTGTCAATACATTAAAGCTTTCAACAGGTGAATTTCTCTGGTTAACAATTTTGAAACTGCGGTGGTCATTTGCTGTTTGTAAGACCACTTATTCAAAGAAATTTCATTCAATTCTAATAGAACAGTTAAAATACGTACAACTTCAAAGCTCAAACATCTTGAAAATGGTTCTTTGTTGAGTAGATTTACGGAAGTCTCATTTCATGGTCTATACAACTTATTTATTTGACATATTTAACATCATTATAATTTAAGTTTTATTATTCTTCATTTATAGTATGTTCCTTACTTCTCTATTTCCTTTCTGCACTAGGATGCTTTTCCTTTTGAAGCCCTTGTGCTTGTAGCATTCTGTTTATCCAATTAGGATTGTAGTTTTGCTAGTAGTAATAAAGGGATTTTGACAAAGAAAAAATCTATTTCTGGGGAGATACCTGTGACGCCCGGTGAAACCCTTCCCTTATGTTGCCCCACCCTTTCCTTTCCAAGCCATAGTTCTTGCAGAAGGATGTAGATCAGAGGGCGCTAGTAGTATAATACAGTAGTAATGACTCAAAGAGATAAAATTACAGCAAACCAACACCCATGGGCAGACTAATTCAAATGAATAAATAAGGCTAATCTCTTCTTTTTAGCAACTACTTGGTCGTTTCCAAAGGATCAGCTAAAGGTCTCTCACCTTGACGTTGAAGGTAGAGTTGAATGTTGTCCTTGTATCGATATTGTAAAGAGTAAACAACTGGAATATGTCCACTTGATGATCTGGATTCTCAAAGTTCTCACCAAGGTTTACTTGAATGTCATTTTCGAAGGAACCAAAATGACTCTGCAAGAGAAAAGAAATAGAAACAAATTACCTTTAAGAGACTGATAGAACACAAGGAATGAGATTTTAAGAAATCATAATCTATCTATAATTTTCAGGAGTTTAAATGCAGTAATACAACAATATACCTATTTTTAACTACTACAGAAGCTATTACAACTTGAATATAGCAGTTAAAGTGCCCGAGAATTCTCTCTATGCTCAAAAATAGAAAAAAATACATCAATAATAAAAGCAATTCTTAATGAAAACTCCACCTTTTTTGCACAAAAGTTCTAATCTTTTCAGTCCCTTCAACCATAAATGTATCGTTAAATGAGTGTTTATATACAAAATGGCACTGTTTGAAAAACATGCTGATAACCTAAAGGATAATTTACTCCGTCCTCAAAAACTCGTAAGCATTTCTCACCCTATAAAACCAAGCACCCATGAAATTAATGTTGGGGAACTGAGAGAAGAAGAATCGCCATCGACGCTCAAATTTAATATCACTGGTGGTTGATGAGTTAGCCACGCGGTATTCTATCTTGATGTTTTCCCTGGGCAATGATAACTGAAAAATCAAACATTAAACAAGTGTTAATATTCATATATTACACTTTCAATTCACCAGGGACATTCCTGGAATGGATATCTTTGGCGATATTGACAAAAACTATTATGATGATGATGGTAAAACTTAATTCACTTAATGCATTTTAGTTATTTTAAGAATTAGGATATCTAAAATTAAGAATCTACTACAGAATATCCTGAGGGTTATTGATAAAGATTGAGATTTTTAGAATTACCCACAAATTATATGGATTTCAATTACCCGAGAGTTCATAATGCCATCTACCTGTCTCTCTTCTGCCGTGAGAAGAGAAATTAAATTACTTCAAAGCGTCTAAATTACAACATACCGATGGGCTATACACGATGTCCAAATTTGCATCCCTTTCAGATCCATTGTCACTAAGCGATCCCTGTATGGTTCCCGTCGCTCGCTGCCACGTACCCCCGGGGCCTGGCACCAGGTAATTCACCTGCACATCGACCTCGTACAACTGAGCCCCCGCCTTCTGTCGTAAATCTATGACTCCTATTTTAAGGAATATGAGGAATTGTGAATCTTCTTGGAAAGACTGTTATTATCGGGATGAATTACTTAGTGCATTTTAGTTCGTACAGCTTACATTGTAGAAATACCACTTTATTAGTGGAATGCTCAGTAAATATATATCATCATTTTAGTATTGTGTTAGAGGTGTAAGCTTAAAGTAACTATTTCCAATTCATAAAATGACCCTTCTATTTGAAATATACTTTATTTTCCTTCATCAGTAAAAAAGTGAATGTGAACAAGTTTCAGTTAGAATTCATACTTTATAAAGCCATAAGCAAGTGCTGTTTATGTCATGGACATATGAATTCTCTTAATGAACATAATTGATCCCTTAATGAAGGTATTACACCTACAATGAACAAAAAAATCCTTAATACACATATTCTATCCCTTACAAAGTATTGAATCCCTTAATGGACATATCAAATCGCTTGGTACCTGTAAATTTAACAATTTCCTCTCCTCTCCAGGAAATAGTGAATATAGGGCTGAACACATCCCGTCCTTGTTTACTATGACGTGAAAAGCCAGCATTGACTGTTGAAGCCTCCTGGTCATTGATCGTCATACTTATGTCCATGCGTTTCTCCATTTCCGTCCACACATAGCGTCCTGCAATGAAAACCGGAGCAAAGCTGAAATACTGTAGAGCTAATGATATGAAGTAATAACGACAGAATTTGGGATTTTTGCCTGTAACTCTAAAAAAAAAAAACAAATTTGCATTATGAAATAAAACAAGAATGGAAGAAAAATTGGAACAGGATTAAAATCTATTCATAATAAATGTGGTTGGAACTTAAAAATACCATGATAACTTATAAATCATATACAGTATTGTAGTTTTAGGTAAAGCTATTTCAAATAGTTCCTCTTGGACTTTAGTTTCAAAGAGCACACTCTAAGCCTCATAATTCTACTTCACTGACTGTAAAAGGCTTGCCAAAGTTTCACAGGGCAATGACAATGGATCCATCATGGAAAATAATTCATATAAATGTTGAGCAACAAAACTGGATGTAGGCTAGTCCTCAAAGTTGAATAAATCCTATTTCCTGCAGAGTCATCCTTGGAACCCTTTACTTTTTCAACACTGCATCATGATTTACTTTTAAAGTAAAATTGGGTTGCTTGACAAACCGTGTATAACTTCATTATGAAACGTAATACAATTAACACAACATTATGTTAACTGCAAACTAATTATTATTATTATTATTACTTGCTAAGCTACAACCCTAGTTAGTAAAGCAAGATGCTATAAGCCCAGGGGCCCTAACAGGGAAAATAGCCCGGTGATGAAAGGAAATAAGGAAAAATAATATATTTCAAGAACAATGACATTTAAATAAATATTTCCTGTATAAACTAAGAAAACTAACAAAACAAGAGGAAGAGAAACGAGATAGAATAGTGTGCCTGAGTATACCCTCACACAAGAGAACTCTAACCCAAGACAGTGGAAGATCATGGTACAGAGGCTATAAAACTACCCAAGACTAGAGAACAATGGTTGATTTTGGAGTGTCCTTCTCCTAGAAGAGCTGCTTACCATAGCTAAATAATTATTATTATTATTATTACTTGCTAAGCTACAACCCTAGTTAGTAAAGCAAGATGCTATAAGCCCAGGGGCCCTAACAGGGAAAATAGCCCGGTGATGAAAGGAAATAAGGAAAAATAATATATTTCAAGAACAGTGACATTTAAATAAATATTTCCTGTATAAACTAAGAAAACTAAAAAAACAAGAGGAAGAGAAACGAGATAGAATAGTGTGCCTGAGTATACCCTCACGCAAGAGAACTCTAACCCAAGACAGTGGAAGATCATGGTACAGAGGCTATAAAACTACCCAAGACTAGAGAACAATGGTTGATTTTGGAGTGTCCTTCTCCTAGAAGAGCTGCTTACCATAGCTAAATTGTCTCTTCTACGGTAGGGTCTAAGTTGTGTACAACTGAAGAGTCATATATTAACCCTACATTGCTCCATTCTCCTTTGTTTACATTATGGCAGCAATATGCCTACATGGTGTTTTCTTTTTAAGATCAGAAACTGAGATAGACTACTTTATACCATTCAAAAGTGCATTTTGTAATTCTATACACTTTAGTTGCCTATAGAGTAATAAAGAATTTAAAAATGTTCTGTGTAGAATTGATGACTGAAACTTGTCAAGATGAGTAATTCAGACAGGTCTTAAACGGTGTTACATGAAAATGTTTTCTGGTATTTTTAAGCATCTTGCAACAAACTTTGGACCAAGTAACCAAAAATCAATGATTCCCTCGCATGAACTACCATCGTAAATCAGACTGAACTGGTAGCACGGATAACTACATCCAAGTCTCACTAGAGGATTATCATTGTTACAAACTTTTGTAGCTTTGATTGTCCACAAATATGAAAAATTATATTTGGTACTCGGTACAGAGTTCAGCATCAAATGACGCCAGCAATGGCCCATTACACTAACCTCTTGCTAATATGCTCGTCATCGGAGACCGCAGCTCGAGTATAATATTCTGCGATCTGAAGTTAATGTTGTATTTTATGCTGTGTTCACGAGGACTTGTTGTTCCTGGAGTATTCACTGATAACAAAAATGTTCTGTAGTCCTGCAATTAATAAGAGGTTTCAATTATTAAACTAATTTTTTTGTAAAGGCTATAGGCAACCCCAAAATGATTCATAGGCTTACACTTTGAAAGGGCTAAGAAAACATCTAATCTAAACTATCCAGTTTCCAGCAAGACACTTGAAATTATGATCATGCTAACATACTTAATCTTTCTTTCCATCTAAGATACTTTTACAAATAGATAATTGAGAACACTCCTTTCAAATGCTATTTGACGCAAACTGCTTCTGCCTCTCTACCTGATTTATTTAGAGAGTATGACATTACAGTATTCTCTTATCTATAATGCGTATATATGCCACATCAGGCATAAGCACCCACCCCACAGATAGGAGGCTGATGGCTAACGACAGAACCCAATACTCGGACACGAGTGGGCGCCGACGACGACGATATGATAAGAAATATAATCTAACAGTACTGATTTGAATATGAAAGTTTGTCAAACTAAGGATACCTGCCATTAGAATATACTGTATATAAAAACCTAGATAGCTTCACTTTTGATTAATATCATCTGGTTTCTTCATGCCACAATAGAATGTAGTTAGATATCTACAGAACTCATTTTAGAACCTCACACTACAATAAACTATGAAAACAAATCTTAACACATGATAGCTATAAATGAGATAGATGGCCCTATTGCATCCTGAAATATTTCAGTTAAAGAACATCTTGAAATTACATTACCTAAGAGAGGTTTCAAAAGTATTTTCCTAGATCAGCATTTGCTTTTTATTTATCTTTGTGTAGTAACTTTACCATTTGTTTATTTTTCTTTGGGTAGTAACTTCAGCATTTACAAAATCCTTAAGCATAACAAAATTTCACTCATCATTTGGAGAAACACTATGTAACTCTTTAACCTAGTTTAAATATATTACCAAAGTGCAAATGCTCAACCGTTAAAATTCAGTTTATTTCTTTCTCCATATTTCAAACTAATTTGGATTGGTCCTTAAAGAAGGTGATTTGATGTCCTATAGTACAGGTATGTAATTGTGTGAAATGAGGTAGGAAACCACTATAACTACCAGTTTATGAAGTGGCACCTAACTGAGCTAAAACCAACAATATTAAAATTGATCGCCATTATTCAAGAGTAACACTCACAGGCCTCCATTCCCACGTATAGCGTAGTTGATACCAAGTCAAACTGGGGTCCGTTTTGTGCAGGACCAATTGCAGCTGCGATGGTCCAGTCAGAGGGTAAAAAGGACTCTCAGGTACCCTTGAAGCGTTGGGGTACTGGACGTTCAAACAGAGCTTGGTTCCAATTTGCTCTTCGTAAGACGTACACCCGCTGACTTCCATTCGGTCTATGGCCACCCCTTCTATGGCTTCTCGGGATCCCTCGGCCGACACGTCCAATGATCCGTGGACAAGGAATAGCTTTGATCTGTTTGGCATAGGTCAATGTTTTAACACAAAATAATCAAGGATGTTAAAACAAACTTTGCCAGGGAGAATGCCCTTTTCAAAGCTGTTCTCATTGCAGTTCTTACTGTAAGTTATTCTATAAAGCTTTAACTTTGTTCTATCACATATTAATCTATAATCAATTTAGGGACCTGATATTTTTCTCTTTACTTTATATTGCATTATATAAACTGTACGGACATTTCCCTAACACATTAGAAAATAGAATTAAAAGATGAATGGTTGTTCAAGGTTCAAATACCTACGATGTACAGAACCTACTAAATACAGCCTTATTCCAAGTTGGAAATCCAAGTACTACTTTTATCATTTACACTAAGTGCCTTACTGTATTCTTATTCTGGATTTTCCTCCAATTAGCAAAATCACTGAAGAATTAATTCACAATCTAACAGTGACCCGAACTCCTAGAGATTCAAATCCTAAGCAATCACAAGTCTGTAACACAACTTACGTAATATTCATTATTTCCACCTTGTCTCTTGGAAGTTTGATATCAATGCGAACATTTTCTGATCCCTCTATGTCAAATCTGCCGTCCAGAACAGTTGAAGAATGCAATGTTGCAACGATCTCGGCTCCCGACTGAGAAGAATGGCCGTCGACAATCATTGAACCGACAACCTCGATACCAACACTGTTAAAGGAAATCAGCGTTAAACATACATTCACAAGGGAACTTTTCACTTGGAATAGAATTACTGCAATTAAACAAAATCAACAAACTGACCATTCATCTTGAGAAGTGAATAATATTAACCCTGCAGCACAAAGAGAACATGAAATAATTCTGATAATCTTATTTCAGTAACAAATAACATTGTGAGGGATGAAATAAGGCTTGTAATAAAAGACATGGTTTATATACTGACGGACATTTATTTTACCACAATCTAAATCTGGCTTGGGGATACAATTAGTTACTGAACCATGGTCCCACTGACTTATGTGGAAGGAATAGATATAGCCAGGATGAGGGGGTGTGGGATGTGGATAAGTAAGATCTTGCAGGAATGTTAACGTTAATTTCATTTTCTTATTGATTTAACCCTTTTACCCCCAGGCTATTTGGAACTTTCCATCCCTTAACCCTCACTGGTTATTTTTTATTCAAGCACATTTTGCAGTATATATTTTTCAAATTGCTCTAACAGCCTTAATTTTCATCATAGAGAGGTCAGGTTGGTCTCATTCTCTTGGAAAATGCCTGAATTTTCTCAAAAAATTATCAAAAAAAAAAAAAAAAAAAATTGTAAATAGCAGTTTTTTGCAAGGATGTACCGGCACATCCATGGGGGTAAAGGGATGTGTTTTGTGAAACGTACCAGTACGTCCTTTGGGGGTAAGAGGGTTAACATAACATCAGAATATTCAAGGCACCTAAGCCATGAATCCTGGCCAGAAAATGCCATGACCAAAAAATAATTTCTAAACCCATGTGCCTGCCTGGAACTACCATTACCTTACCTTGGCTTTAGCTGTCCACTGATACTAGCCTGGCCACTAGTAAAGAAGGAAAAGAGATCTAGTTTACCACTTGCATGCACATCAAGGGCGATACTGGCAGTGATAGTGAGGTTCAAGGGCATACCGGCAGTGGTTGGTATGATGTACGCCGATTCAACAGCTAACCAGGATTTTTGCAAGTTGATGTCCTGTGGAGCATGATATTGCAATATGTGAAAGAGAACTTTAATCCTTTATGATAGGTTTAATTAGATACATGTAACCTTTCTCTAGAAAAAAGAAAATATCTATAAGGATTTTGCAATAACTGGAGGAAGAATTAAAAAAAATTTCATATGTAAATCATAGTGTCCAGTAGCAATTAATATAATGAGTGTGAATATTTACTGGTAAAAATAATTTCCAGATTATTTCATAACACGCAGCTCAGACAGATTTTGAGGGTTATAGCCTAAGGTCTCAAAAGACTGATTAAGAAATTATGTCTTTTAAAGATACTGCTTCAACTGATATATGTGGTAAAAGCCAATTCACTTGAATTTTTGCATAATGATACAGTTTAATTTTTCCTTACAAATATAGGAAAAAATAACTATCTGAAACAGATTGACAATGATATTCTAAATTAATCACCTGTGCATGAATACTGTACTCAGTTTGTATAGTACTTCTTTACAAATTTAAAACTGATAGTCATCTTGCTTAAATATACTTTTATTTCCTTTAAATTATTCCAAACTAATGAAGGCAATTCATCTCTTTAGGCTATTTTATCAACAAACTCTAAATGTGATTCATTTTGAATATAATTAATGAATCATATTAAACAGCATGCTTTAACTTCAATCTGAATGTCCTATAAATTATACTAGATGGAGAGTTAAATTTCATCCTAAAACTTCATCCATAAATCTTTTTAGTCTTGAAGGAGGAATTATATAAAAAACATTTTGATTCTACAACCAAATTTTACACAACTGCTCATTGGAACCATTATATGATTCATTCATTCATTCATTAAAAAGTTACCAACCTCTCCCTCATTCAACTTCCTAATCCGTTCGGCTGGGTTGAGAGTGCTGATTGCTTCCATGATCTTGTCCATTCCATGCAAGTGGCGATAATAGATCTCACTTCCAAAGGTCTTCATGTGAAGAGAAAGCTGTTGAGAAATGATTGATGATTAATGGGGGATTCCTAAGAAACAATGACAGGTCTTACCAGCAGAGTAATAGTTTAATTTTCATTTGCTATATTAGAAATATAGTTGTTTAATTTAAACAGTGACTTAAGTCATATATCACAGATGGAAGATTATCAATTTCTGTTAATTTTTCTTGATGATTAAACGTACACAAATGTAACCTTACTTTGCAAAGGGAAAAATATGTTCAGCAATCAATTTACATTTCAGTATACTGCATAAAAATAAAAGGTTTCTATATATTGTTCAAGAAACTCCTTAACATATTTCTGGTAAGGCTTGGCAGGTGTCCGTAAAGCTTATTAGGCATCCGTAAAATCTAACATACTCTTTGATAAAAAATATAATTCATGTTAAAATTCTGAATGCAGTTTGAACACGTCTCTATACTGATATTCTTACTTATATATTCTATATATTCAGGTCTCTAAAGAAGTTTGGAAATATCTTTAAACTTTCAGTTACTGAAAAAGCCTAAAACTTATTCCACTTTCTGATAAGCTTCATAACATTTCCAGTTTCTTTAAAAATCTTTTAGAATCCTATATGTTATTTAAATCATTAGAATGATCAACAGTCACCAGACTAAATATGATTCAAGCAGCTACTGAGCTTAGAAAATTTCTTCATACTACACTACTGTAAAAATATTAATTCCCTAAATAATATTGAGCTTCCTAGTGATCAGAAAAGTTCCACCCCCTTTTATACTTACTTAAATAGTTGAAATTTTATTCATCCTTATCAAAATTTCAATGAACTTCTTACTTGTTTTAGTCTTATTTTAGCACCTTGAATCCGAGTCATTACCCCAGTAAGCCTAGTAAACACCTTCCCACTTCTTTACTGTACTTACTAAAATAACCTAAAACTGACTCTCCTTCCTTCTACTTACTTCAGCATCCTTTGTCAAATACTGTGAGCGTTTTCCAGTTCGTTCCATCAGCTCATTAATTTTGCCATTGACAAAATTGTCTGTCTCCTCATAAGGCGTTGGACGGAAGACACTGTCAACATAACGGTCCATGCCTTCGACGCGAGCACCAATCTACCGGATAAACACACACTCGCATGTAAACTGACACAGTACTGTAGTTACGTATGGGAAAGTTTTATTTGTATTGAATTGTGTTTCAGATAATGATGATAACTGTAATGATAAAAATAGTATTAACAATAAAGAAAGTAACAATAATGATATTATTATTATTATTATTATTAAATGCTAAGCTACGACCCTAGTTGGAAAAGCAGGATGCTATAAGCCCAGGGGCCCCAACAGGGAAAATAGCCGAGTGAGGAAAGGGAATAAAGATAAACAAAATATTTCAAGTATAGCTACAACCTTAAAATAAATATTTCCTATAAAAAACTATAAAAACTTTAACATAACAAGAGGAAAAGAAACTAGATAGAAGTGTGCCCGAGTGTATCCTCAAGCAAGAGAATTAAAAAAGTACTGCTATTACTACTACTACTACAACGAGGCTTTTTATATAAAACATAACGGATCGTCATTATTTTTGTACACAAAACGAGATGAATTTTGTACTAGTATACTACAACTACGTCACTGAAACCTAATTAAGTAACAATTTATGTAATTTCTGATCAAACGTTCATAATTTTGTGTGATTACATATCAAAGGATAAGAAATTAGGCAATTCCCAAGTCTGGGTAACTTCACGTAAGAGATATGCTAACAATTTTGGGCAGCGATGAATATTCTCAAATAATTTAATTGAACATGTTAAAAGATACATACATATACCAAGGCACTTCCCACAATTTTGGGGGGTAGCCGACATCAAAAAAATGAAACAAAAAAGGGGACCTCTCCTCTCTACATTCCTCCCAGCCTGACAAGGGACTCAACCGAGTTCGGCTGGTACTGCTAGGGTGCCTCAACCCACCCTCCCCCGTTATCCACCACAGGATGTGACCATTAAATCCAATTTTCTGACATTTACAGCATAAAATGAAAGGGACAATATGTGAAGTATTTCATCTAATATTTTAATAGATCATACATTGATAGAATTAGATCTATTTCACAAAATACTCTTAAATCTAACAACTAGGAATTGTTTGGAACTAGTTTTCCTAGATGTATTGTTCCTCAAATTCTAAAAGAAAAAAAAATTTGATTGACAAAACATACAAACTCCTTATCTTGTTGAATGAAGCTATCTAACTTGCGTGACATTGCAAGTTTCGTCATTTGTATTGAAACACTAAATACATATCTGGCAACGTATTGTTTTGCCTGCAGTTTGCCCTAGTTATCATTTAGTTATCAGAGAGATAAAAGACAGTGATGCTACAGGGTTATCTTAGTAAACACATGGTTGTTAAGAGCTGTCATTCACTATCGCAAGAACACAATAGACTGCATTATCTTGAAAGTATTCCGTAATCTCATTCTTAAGTACTTGAAGTCGTAGTCATTAAAATAGTTTCTAATCAGAATCTTTAACTTATTAACCAGTTTTCAAGTTTAACCCTACATACAGTCTTGGGTGGAGTCGCCACTGAGTGATTAATCATCATATCTATTGGTTTTCACCTACGATTTCCAAATTTACCGTGGAATTTTCTATTTTCCGGAGGAGTCCTGCCATTCTTTAAAAATTTTATCCTAATATTAGAGATCCTCTCATGCATTTCATGCATGAATAACAAATCATCCCAATTCCTGAAATTCAACATAAAAAACTATCCTTTAAGATTTGATTATTCTTGAAAGTCATAAGATAACTTCTATAATGTTGAAGAATACTGGTTGCCCATCCTTATTTTTTCTAATCAAGAGACTAGCTACAATGGGAAGCAATAGAATTAAAATTCAATGATTCTTATAACTATTGAAATACCTCAAGAAGGTTAAGAGAATGTCCAAATAAATCTGTAGTGAAGTTGAACGTCGCAGACCTTGGGATGTAAGAACTCTGGGAAAAGATAATGTTGCCATCAAGGCCAGCACCTGCAAAAAAAATATATACAACTTTCTTAATCTAGCAATAGTATACTATTATTATTATTATTATCATTACTTGCTAAGCTATAACCCTAGTTGGAAATGCAGGATGCTATAAGCACAGGGGCTCCAACAAGAAAAATAGCTCAGTGAGGAAAGGAAACAGAAAAATTAAATATTTCAAGAAGAGCAAAAAGATTAAAATAAATATCTCCTATATAAACTATAAAAACTTTAACAAACCAAGAGGAAGAGAAATAGGATAGGATAGTGTGCCCAAGTGTACCCTCAAGCAAGAGAACTCTAACCCAAAAGACAGTGGAAGACCATGGTACAGAGGCTGTGGCACTACCCAAGATTAGAGAACAATGGTTTGATTTTAGAGAGTCCTTCTCCTAGAAGAGCTGCTTACCATAGCTAAAGAGTCTCTTCTACACTTAAAATGAGAAAAGTTGCCACTGAACAATGACTGTGATGTAAGAAGAATTGTTTGGTAATTTCAGTGTTGTTAGGTTTATTCTTATTCATTTGTAGGCTATATTAGAATTCATGGTAAAGTAAGAATGACTATTCAAGTATGCAACATATTCTTGACGCGCGATAATCCATCAAAAAATAAAAGATTTAATGTCCTTACTTAAAGTTTTCCTACCTGCATTTAGGTCATTGTAGAAGCCAGACCACTCAAAATTTCTTGAAAATTTCCTTACATCGGCTGAGAACTTGGAAACAATTTCTTCATTTGAAAGGAGACTCTGAAGACCATATTTGGAGGGGAGTCCTGTTTCCCTCAAGTTCTGCAGATGTGTCCAAATGAAGGATCCAACTACAAAGAAAGATGTTAAAAGATTTGCAAAGGTTTAAAACTTTCACTTTATAGCTTAGCATTTCTGCCATTCAATAGTGTATACATATGACACACTGAAAGACACATATAGCTTCAATAGATTCTCTTTGACAATTGCGTCATACAGTAATGTACTCAATAGATAAATATGAGAAGAGTAAATAAAAATAATTCTATATTTCTGTATAATTTTTGCTGCATCTCTCCTATAATAACAAAAAAACCTTATAGTTAAAATTTCAGAATACTATTTTACATTAATGAGTATTCAGTCTAAACAGAGGCTAGTAGGAAGTGTTATTGGCTCTTTGACTGTGAAGTACCAACAGTATCTGTTGAAATCCAACCAGAGGCAGTCGTATAATTTTCTGCTCATTAAAGATCAACAGTGTGAATAAATTTTAAGAGACTGGCTTACCCTGGTTCACTTCTTCAAACAGAAGCATGCTCTTGACCTGCTTAATCGTCTGGTAATTAGGACAGCGCATGATCTCCAGGTAAGCCGCGATTCGCAGTTCTGAATCCTGCTGGGAGTTCAGGAATAGAGTTTCCAACGGCTTGCGGGAGACATGGCAGGGAAACCGCCTGAAAAAAAGTAGGCTATTGATTAAAGAAATAAGTAATGACATTTCAATTATGACTTATTCCTCTCGAGTTTTTCATGGTTCAAATGAATTCAGAGGCCTATACCGGGCCTATTCCCAAAAATGCATTTTCCTTTATACAACTGTATTTGAGTAAGGGTTTATGCTGGCATAAGTCAACTCTAAAAAAGAAACCAACAGGAGCTTGTAGCCTTCGATATTAAAACCATCTAAAGCTTGAATTCTGGAGACTTTATTATTACTATTATTCTTACCTCTGCCAACAAAGTTGGAAGGAGGTTATGTTTTACCTCCTGTTTGTGTGTTTCTTTGTGTGTGTATGTGTGTTTGGTTGTGAACAGCTTCCTGGCCACAATTTTAATCCTAGAGTAATGAAACTTTCAGGGATTAACTGTTATGTAAAAAGCCAGAAATAATAAAATTTTGGAAGGTCAAAGTCATGGTCAAGCAAATGTTCAATTCGCGTAATCAGCCATAAGTTTGGACATCATTGTCACAGAGACTTTAAACTTGGTTCATATTTGAGTGTATGAAAATCCATGACAATTAATACATGTTAAAGTTGAAGGTCAAGGTCAAGAAAAAGGTCAAATTTTGATAATCAACCAAACGGCCACAACTTTATTTATAAAGCAATGAAATTTGCAAAGATTTTAAACTGTTATGTAAAGAGCTGGAAATTATTAGATGTTGGAAGGTCAAAGGTCAAAGTCACGGATGAGCAAAACTTCCAAAATCAGTCCAAAAGGTCAAGAAATAAGCTGCCCTGGCAGAGGTCTGCGCTCTACTGAGTGCCCCTCTAGTTATTATTATTACTATTGCTTCAATAAAAAAAAATAAAACATAGTTCTATTCAAAAAATATTAACGTGGATTTTTCCAACTATTATATTACTATTATCAAACAGGAAAAATATATAAAGAATAATCTTAAAATTACATTGCTTATAAAAGCATGCTTCTTGGGAAAGTAATAAGATTTTGTAATCAAATGAGAAATGTAAAGAAGCAAGTAACAAACGAAAAATAGCTAACACAGTTCTACGCAAGAAATCATGGGTTTTATTCCATAAGTAAAACCAAGTGGCTGATGAGGATAAACTATACATTAAATTATTATAAAATCTTAACTGAGAATATTCTGAGCAACAAAAAAATCCTCGATATATTACACAATGCAATCGTAGGTCATGCAATTACTGTACTCGAATATTGACGTCATTTTTGGCAGCATACACCAACCAGGCCTAAACATTAGGGTGCATATACAGTAGACAGAAATCCAAGTCAGAAAAATGAAGGAAGAGAGACATAACTATACCTGAAAGCAGTAATGGCGTCTAGTCGAATCTCATTTTCATTCTCTTGTTCGAAGAAACACTGAGCTAAGCTTACTGGCATGTCCTCTGTTACTGCCAATCCAGCATTGCCAATCCCTTTTAAAGCCATCAGAACCTAAAATCAAGAGAGCAATGATAATTCATGAGCTGGCAACCTTGATGAATTAACCAAAAGCCAAAACAAAATGATTTTGAGTTTGTCACAAAAAATGTCAAGATTTGAAAAAAATATTTACATTGTGAATATATGGTTCTATATGTTTAAATCAAGCATGTTTACTACACCGTTTTACTTGTGAGTTTCTATGCTATTTTTTTTATTAAATAAATACTGGTAAGCACAACTAAGACTACCTTACTTCATATTTGCCTTCAGAAAAGTACAAATAACAGCAATCATATAGAAATAAAAAAAACCCAAGATGAATTCCTTTGATATTTTCAATCTGATTAGCCTAACCTGGATCTTAGCCTCAGAGGTTTCCTCTTGACAGCTCGAAGAGATGAAACCATGAAGGGCCGTCATAACTCTCTGGACGGGGGCATGCTGGCTACAGTCCAAGTGATCCTGACAGTAGGAATGAATGAGACCTCCGACTCCCAGAAACGCATCTGCCGGAACGGGCCCTGACTCCAGCAATGGGGCAGCTTCTTCTATGGTGTCTAAGTCAGGTCTGGGTTGGAAATGAAAAATGTTTATATGTTGAACAGGCTGACACTAGTCTTTTTATAGTTTATATATGACACATCTGTTTTGACGTTGTTACTGCTTTTAAAATAATTTATTGTTAATTTATTCTCATCATTTATTCATTTCCTTATTTCCTTTCCTCACTGGGCTATTTTTTCCTATTGGAGCCCTTGGGCTCATAGGATCTTGCTTTTCCAACTAGGGTTGTAGCTTGGATAATAATAATAATAATAATAATAATAATAATAATAATAATAATAATAATAATACAGAGTGGCAAGTTAGCATTCATATCAAGACTATTGATAATATATTGCTTACAGTAGTAAATTGTCTAACAGATGTACAGTATTGGGTAAAATATACTTAATGTAAACAAGAAACTATTAAGAATACTCTTTAGAAATGTAAGGAAACCTCAATAAAGTTGGTGTGTGTACTATGAAAAACCCCATAAAACTCTGCTCATTAAAATTCAAGATAATAGTTGGCAATGCTTTTCAGTCTGTAACAAAACTAATAACACATAAAATCTTTTTTATTTTATTATTAGGTATAGGAATCTTCATCTTGTCTATTATTGTTCTATTCTAATTGTTCTCGACATTTAATTAAATTTTTACGATGTTCTTTAAATGACTTTCAATCTTCAGAACTAAATTTTTAAACCTTTATATTTCCGCAACTTAAAAAGGGATGATAAAAACTTCTTAATGGTTCCCAGCAGTTGCTGGATCTGTTCACTCACTTTGGTATAAATGCTAGTGATGTCAGCCACGTATTAGTTATGATGTCATTGACGCGCCTTGTTACCATCAAATCTCGCATGACGCCGACACTCGCTCCTGTTCCGACCATGGGCAAAGCGTCTTCGAAAATAGGTCTGGAAAAATATATTAGAAATTTATTACAAATGTTAAAGAGAATTTTCATTTCTGGAGATTTGTTGCAAAAGGTATGGAACCAGATAATTTTACAAAGAAAAATTAAATTTGTATCGATATATTCTATTCAGTGAGCATTGAGAAACAAATGGTCTAATATCAATTTTATCCTTTTTTGACTATACAAAATCCCAAAACTTTCAGAGCATTTTACTGCATTGGTAAGTTACACCATAAGTAACACACAGTTGCTATGCTATTTAGATATTGCTGTCATGTTTAGGGGCTGGAAACTTTTAACAATTATAAAAAAATCAAATATTCCTAAAATATAAGAAAAACCAGAAAAAAAGTGGTTGAATGCAATCACCGTTCTACACTCCAATCTCTCTCTTCATTCAGTGCCCACAGTTGTTCGAAGTCCAAGTGTCGAAGAATTACAACCAGCTCTTTGAAAAGCCTGGGGGCTTCTGGTGCTACGCCTTCCAACTGAATAAGAAAAGTAAGAATAAACAGTTGAAATTCCTGTAATGTCTATTGTACATTCACTTTTATATTCTTCCGTCAAGAAAGCATATTTTACAATTATGTAACTCACTCGCAAAACGACAATCTTGATTATTTCACAGTTTAGAACAAGCATCAAAGACAAATAAAAATTGGTACTATCAATCTACCCTTCTATTCTCTGCAATACTGTCAAGGAGATCGCTGGCCTTTTCCCTCCATTCTTGAGAGTCGTCAATTCTGGAGTCCAGTCCCTCCAGGTGGATGTGATTATGGTGATCAAAACGTAAGTCTGTTCGGACATCAACTGGACCTAAAACGCAACGTGTCTCGCTTAGAACTATTTTAAGGTAATGCGTATCGGTTAGAACTACAGTATACCAAAGTAATTTATCTCGGTTAGAACTATCCTTAGGTAATGTGTCTCAGTTAGAGCTATCCTGAGGTAATGTGTCTTGGTTAGAACTATCTTAAGGTAATGTGTCATAGTTAGAACTATCCTTAAACACTTTTTCTACAATAACTGATTTTTTAACAATCATAAACATATATAATAGGAGCAAAAAAAGCTATCTCTTTCCAAAGAATATCAGGATGGTCTTCAAAGACAAATATTCATTGTTAAGGGGGCCGGCCGGCTAATGACGATTTTTAATGACAGGACTTTGATATTCATACCATTTTGTAAGGTGACTTAGGACATCTCCAAACTTCATAGGATTTTTTCCTTTGACCTTCGGTTTTGCAATTCCAGGGCCATTTATCCTAAAAATTAAGTGCTTTTCAAATTCTATCTCATCCCTTGATAATTATTACTAAGATCTGGGAATACTACCCTATATAGACCTGATAAAGACCTCCAATAATATGAAGCGTTTTTTTGTTATAAAAATAATATTTTTGCCAGATATGAATTTTTTCTTTATGGTAAAAGATGAACCCTAAAAATCTTGGGAAAAAATTAAGAAAAAAATATGAAACAAAAATTGGAAAAAGGGCTTCATTTCATTGTTTTATAATGTATTTCTAAGTTATATACCAAATTTCAATGTTATATCTTTCAAACTAAGGGAGACTATTGAATTTGAAGGTCAATAAGTATAGTTTTGAGATTCGGGTGTTCAAAGTTTTTTTTTTTTATTTTTACAAAGACAATATTTATAAATCATAATTATTATGAGTTTTATGTTCTTTTTTGTGTATTAATAAAAAAAATAAAGGTATTTATCATAATTTAATCATAAATGAAGATACTTTTCCTCAATATCTTGCTTCTTTTGACTTCTGTGACGTAAGGCACCAGCTTCTCAATCCACAACACTCTATCTCTCTCTCTCTGCACTACCAATACTACCCTCTTCTGAACTCTTAATAGAGCGAATTTTCTTCTTCCTTATGTTAACAAAATGTTGAAATTGTCTTTTCCTCTTTGAAATTATAAAATTCTTGCCGGAAAAGAGAAAAACGTAAAAACGAGAGAATGTTAGAGGTCAAACTCAGGAGTCGTCTGCGACTCGTGGAAGTTATACAGATGCCACTGTTCACAATTTCTTTGACATTAAAATGTAATAATTAAAGTATCAAAATGTACGATAACAGAAGAAATACAGCATTTCCTTGTAGGGAACAATGTTTATGGTTTATTAAGTTACTTTTACTTATCACCCTGTGACTATGAAAGTAAAAGGAATTTTGACAAAATATTTAGTATGCTCATTCCCCATTGTCATATGGAGCTCAGTGAATTTTTCCAGGATTTTGTGTTTTTCTTCCTATAACCCCATATATTGGCATCCCGGCAGCCCCCTTAAGCAACAAGTTCCAAATATGAATTAGCTGATCACTTGAAACGTTAATCAGTGGAAAAAACCCCATCAGGATTTTTTATCATGACTTTTGGGGATTTTAACACTAACCCATCTGGCAACACAGTCATTTTAACTTACCCAAACGTCCTGTAAATGAGCGGTGTCCTGTGAGGTTAAGATTCTGGGTGACTGTCGTGACAAGACCTCCCTTCTCTGAACTAAATGGAGAAAAACGATGCTCTTCTGTGCAGGTCCCAAACTGCACCATGGCTTTCCCAATATGTTGCTCGCAGACGCTACTGCTGTCAAGTAGCGGAGGAGTGTGTATACCCTGTAATTGAGGAAACGTTCATTGGTGTATTATTATTATTATCATTACTAGCCAAGCTACAACCCTAGTTGGAAAAGCAAAATGCTATAAGCCCAAGGGCTCCAATAGGGAAAAATAGCCAAGTGAGGAAAGGAAATAAGGAAATAAATAAATGATGAGAACAAATTAACAATAAATCATTCTAAAAACAGTAACGTCAAAACAGATATGTCATACATAAACTATAAAAAGACTCATGTCAGCCTGGTCAAAATGAAAACATTTGCTGCAACTTTGAACTTTTGAAGTTCTACTGATTCAACTACCCGATTAGGAAGATCATTCCACAACTTGGTCACAGCTGGAATAAAACTTCTAGAGTACTGCGTAGTATGAAGCCTCACGATGGAGAAGGCCTGACTATTAGAATAGGTGATCTTCTACGAAATATTGATGCCAAAAAAAAATGAGAATCAAATTTTTAGGGTAAATATAGTTTGTTTGGATAGGCGTAAACTTTCTTATTACTTGTCAAATTGATAATCTTTATGGAGATGTTTACTTTGGTATGAAATACGATACAGTAATATGAAGATAGTTTTACAACTTACAAAATACGATTTAGTGTTATCTTGCCAGGACTGAAGCTGGTTGGGAAGCAAGGAGAGGGTGAAGACTTAGTCTTGGGGTAAGCTAAGGATATGACGGTCTACGGGGGGCGGGTTGCAAGGGGTTAAGGGTACGACTCCTATGTTAGGTTAGGTGGGTGAATCTTAGGTCAGGTAGTGTTTTTGCGCGTTTCCCTTTTCAATCCGTTTTTCAGTCAAAACTTTTGAAATTTTACACAAGGTGTCCCAACTATCGACCAATGCTCCTTGACTTTGCTAAGTAATCACTTCATTATTCTCTCAATTAAAATGAACATGACAGCTACACAGGGAAGTCAAAACTGGAAGTTATATTAGTATGTTATGAGAGAGAGAGAGAGAGAGAGAGAGAGAGAGAGAGAGAGAGAGAGAGAGAGAGAGAGAGAGAGAGAGGGGGGGGGGGCAAATTTCAGACTAGAAAATTAGAAAAACATAAAAAATCACTCACCCCAACGAAATCATATTCGACGCCTTTGATGAATGATGTCACTGCTGATCGATGAATGCACGAAGGGATGTCTCGTGTCTTCCGGATGATAAGACGCGTGCCCACAGCTTCAACGGCCTCGTATTTAATATTGCATTCGCCAACGACGTCTTTCTGCAGGATTCAGGGATTTTGTGATGCAAGTCATGCAAGTCACTGTTAGAGTAGCCTATCCTACAATGTTTCAATCATATGGGGTTACTTCTAACTCGTCCTACTACTTTCTTATTTATTGACTGATTTCTTTAAATGAAAACAGAAATTCATATTCTAAAAGTTGTTTGTGAGAAAAGTTTCATATTCCAAATATATATATATATATATATATATATATATATATATATATATATATATATATATATATATATATATATATATATATATATATATATATATATATATATATATATATATATATAAACGTCAATTTTCTCATTAGTATGGGCTTTTAGCAATAAATTATACCTCACGAATGGAGATCGTAAGGACATTTCTTCATATTTCACGTGATGAATCACTTCCCTTAAATCCGGAAATGTCTATCCCACACACTCGTTCATACTGGTACAAATCTCTCTCTCTCTCTCTCTCTCTCTCTCTCTCTCTCTCTCTCTCTCTCTCTCTCTCTCTCTCAACCATTTACCAGACTCACGTTATATTCTGTATTTTTCTGTATTTTTAAGCTCATCAAAGCATTTGGGGACCATTCAGCTTTTTAATAATCACAAACTTAAATTTACAACTACATTGATGTTATTCCCATAATTGACTTTCAGTTTCACGTATAGTTTTCCAAACCAACCTGGCATAGTACGTGGGCCAGCATTATTAATTTATCATACAAAATAAAACTGAAGATATCTACGTCTAATGTTATCAAACAAGAATAAGATGGAATTACTAAATTTTTCAATAATCTTTGTACTTTTTACTCAGGCCATTCTCTTCACTGCTTTTTAAATCAGCAGCTTCAAAATCACTTGATATGACATTAATGTGCTAATGTACTAGAGATAGGGGGATGAGCAAATGGCGTGCTTGGGAAGGGGGGGGGGGGTAAACCATCACCTGGGGGAGACATGATACCTAAGAAGATTTAATATGCCTACTTTTCCTCCAAGCATGATCCATAAATAGAGTTTTTTTTTTTTTTTTTTTTTTTTTACATTTCATTGTGATACGACATTCCTCTTTGGGCAATCTAGACAATTTGCAACTTGTCTAGATTCACTCTCGGGAGGCGAAGATAACTTTCCTCGCAAGCAGGATCGCCAAGTTTTCCAAAGGAGAAAAGGTTAACGTCTGATGAACGGCAGCTTTAAAATGCCAACCTAATAGTAGAAAAGGCCGAAAATATAGCATTTAAGGCTGATCAATTTAAAAAAGGCCACATTTAGGTATCTACCAGGAAAAAAGGCCAAAATTTGAGGGGTTTTTGGTCCGAAAAAGGCCAACCTGGCAAACTTGCTCGCAAGCAGAACAAGATGGTGTTTGAGTAGGAAATTACTTCTGATTGAAAATCTTTGTTTTAAACTGAACAATAGATAATACATTAGTTTGAATTCTCGATTTTAATAAACAGAGAAGGGCAAATAAGTTAATTTTACAATTAATATTGCTATTCTAGTTTATACGTCGACAAATTTTATGAATATCTTCGTACGACACGAGTTTTTTTTTTTTTTTCTTTGTTGGAAACAGTCTTCTTGGATTCGGGCTCACAAAACAAACGTCGAACTATAGACAGACTCAATCTCTCTCTCACCAGCCTTTATAATTGCTTCAAATATTATAAATTTTCCGGAAAATCATTGTTCCTTTTATTTAAGAATTAATTAGTACATGCATAAGATATGCTGTTTAAAGGTACATGAGATTTTTTACATTTAAAATTTCTCTACTTCATATATATATATATATATATATATATATATATATATATATATATATATATATATATATATATATATATATATATATATATATATATATATATATATATATAAGTAATTAAGTGGTGATTAAATAGGTTGCAAAGCACACACACAAAAAAGAGGCGTAGGCCTACCCAATATTTTATTACCATCCATTTGAAGCCTTATCTTAAATTTATTTAGCTTATTTTTGCCCTCCGAAACACCTCCCCAATAAATTGTTCATTAGCCATGGCTGGAAACAAACAACTGAACGTGTACCCATTAAGAAACTAATGAAAATTGGAGTAATGTTGGGCGAAGACGCTCGAAATAGCAGCGGCTTTCCCTCTAACCTCGCCGCTAGTCGAGCCCGGTATGGCCGAAGCCTAAGCAAGATTATTGAGGAAAACATATTCTTATCAACTTCTTCTTCTGGTCAAAGTTTACGCTTTTTTTTTTTACATATTCAGTTATCATCCCAGATATTTTTACGCATCTTTAAGCACAATTACAACAGATAAATGTGCATACAAATAAATAGGACGAATTTATTTGACTGGCAGGGAGTGACGCTGTTCTCTATTTACACAAGATTAGACAATTTAATATTCTCGTCAGATTCTTTTTCTGGACATATTTTACGTTTTTAGTCTCTATAGTTATAGTTTCAGTATAACCATAACATCAACGATGAATATTTAAAGGTATACAAAAATGAATAGGATCAACATATACAATTGAGATAGGAGAGAATAGGCTTAAATATGTGACCGGCAAAGTGGCAATACCAAGTGGCAAGCAGTGTTGCCATTTGAATTGAGATTTGGTATGGTTTGAATTCATAAATGCAGCCTAAAGGTCACATGAACATCTTAGATGGGCCTCAAGGGCTGGCGAAAGTTATTGTGGAGCCTTCAGGTTGCACAAGAAAGGCTTCATTCCCTTTGGAAAGAACTCTAACCTACCAAATATTATATCAAACGGCAACACTGGTGGCAAGAGGTGACATTGTTCACCATTAATGACTCCGTTTACACAAGATTATGGACAATATATTCGTCTGTTTCTTTACCGTTTCAATCTTTTTCTAGATACAGTTTGTGCTTTACTCAATCTTTTTCTAGATACAGTTTGTGCTTTACCCCTATATAGTTATCGTCTCTGACACTTTACGCATCCTCCAGCATAATCATGGCAAAGAAACAATATACATATAAGGCAGCATACAATGATATAAGCTAAACGTACCTTAACAGTGTGTATTCCTCGTAAATATATAAAGAAAGTGGCGATGGTTGTTCAAATAATCAAAGAAAATGCTCTAATTTGATGGTAAACTCCTCTAGAAAAAGAGTTTATTTCTTGAAAATTATTATTATTATTATTATTATTATTAAATGCTAAGCTATAACCATAGTTTGAAAAGCAGGATGCTATAAGCCCAGGGGCCCCAACAGGGAAAATAGCCCAGTGAGGAAAGGAAACAAGGAAAGATAAAATATTTTAAGAATAGTAACATTAAAATAAATATTTCATATATAAACTATAAAAACTTTAACAAAACAAGAGGAAGATAAACTGGATAGGACAGTGTGCCAGAGTGTACCCTCAAGCAAGAGAACTCTAACCCAAGACAGTGGAAGACCACGGTACAGAGGCTATGGCACTACCCAAGACTAGGGAACATTAGTTTGATTTTGGAGTGTCCTTCTCCTAGAAGAGCTGCAAACCATAGCTGAAGAGTCTCTTCTACCCTTACCAACAGAAAAGTAGTCATTGAAAGATTACAGTGCAGTAGTTAACCCACTGTTGGAAGAAGAATTATTTAGTAATCTCAGTGTTGGCAGGTAATTTATGAGGATAGAGGAGGAGGATGTGGAAAGAATAGGCCAGACTCTTCTGTGATGTGTAGGCAAAAGAAAAATGAGCTGTAATCAGAGAGGGGGGTCCAATGTAGCACTGTCTGACTAGTCAAAGGACCCAACAACTCTCTAGTGGTAGTATCTCAACGGGTGGCTGGTGCCCTGGCCAACTTACAACCTACAAAATACCTTGCTATCATCATCTTGGTATCCTACTGTGGCCAGTTTGGACTTTTTAAATTCTTCTTTCATATGCATTGCCATACTTATATATACAACCAGATCCCTGCTAGGATTTTGCAACATACATATCTATGTATGCTTAAGGCTTCTTTCATTAAAGCCTCTTTTAGCACGGGTTGTGGTGACCGATGTGCTAACGTCCCTGACTGGAGTTCGAGTCCCGCTCAAACTCGATAGTTTCTTTGGTTGCTGCAACCTTACCATCCTTGCTTGTGAGCTAAGAATGGAAGGTTTGGGCCTTTGGGGTAGCCTATAGATCTATCTGCTGAGTTATCAGCAGCCATTGCTTGGCCCTCCTTGGTCCTAGCTTGGGTAGAGAGGGGGCTTAGGCGCTGATCATATGCATATATGGTCAGTCTTTAAGACATTGTCCTGCTTGATAGGGCAATGCAACTGGCCCTTGCCTCTGCTGTTCATGAATGGCCTTTAAACCTTTAAACTAGGCTAATAATCGCTGATTTTGGAGAAGAAATACTTTGTAACGGCTCCTCAAAACATTGCAGTGAATCCATATAAAGGCACAGCTTCCTTTCTAACTGTCTTGTCATTGAGGTAAATTTGAATGAAGAAAGGAGTCCATGAAATATTAAAGACAGCGAAGGGTCTTCGATACAATATAAGAGAATAGCTATATTTCTTCACTGCACCCACGCTCATCCTTCTGAAGCCATCTGCTCCCTAGAGCTGCTGAGTTTCCAAGTGACAACCAAGGTCGACCAAGGAGGACCACGAGCCTAAACGGTACCCACGAAAGGGGTGGAGGCACGGCCACCTAGGGGCCGTGGTGGAGGTTAGTATGTTGAGGATAACAAAGTTTACGCGCGTTCGCGCTCGTCTCTCACAGGAACTAGATCATTTATGTTATTGTTGATGAGGCAGTGGTCCAACATTCGTCTGGGCTTTTTATCCCTTTAGGTTTTTTCCTTTGCATTTATGTTTTAGTTAATGTTGATATTCCTTGTTTTGTTTCTCATCATTTGTTTCTTTGAATGCACTCTACATAATCTAACATTTTCTTTCAATTAATAGTCATCTTCTAATTCAAATAAATTAGTCTCTCTCTCTCTCTCTCTCTCTCTCTCTCTCTCTCTCTCTCTCTCTCTCTCTCTCTCTCTCTCTCTCTCTCTCTCTAGAATTAGAATGAAAGTCCTCCATTTCGTTTGACAAAATATTTACGTACGACATTATCTGTGTTGTTGTTTGTTGGACAACAAACATATTGATAATCTCAAAGATATGCTATCTTTCACAGGTAAACATTCATTGTTGTTCATAATAAAGATATGCTATTTCTTCGACCTCATTAAATTCCTTCCTTTTGTCTTTAGTAGTTATATTTTTTTTCAGTTATAGTGAATAATGCCCATAATTCGAAGGAATATGACTCTGTTCGTATAAAAAATCAAATAAGATTATTGGGAATTATATCATCATATTGTTTCAAACAGGAACTTCTCTACATAGAAAAGGAAAGAAGTAAGCTACTGGAAATAAAATCCAGAAAATTAAATTAATATCAAATGAAAAATAAATTCATGGAACCATTGCTGTCACAAGACAGAGTTGGATTAACCGTCGATGAAGTATGGGACAGAGGTAGATGGAGAACGCTGGCCAGAAACATCGACCCCTCATAGAAGTGGGAAAAGATGCAGACGAAGAAGAAGAAGAAGAAGATTGTTGAGGCAACTCTCCTAATAATAAGAATAAGCTTAGAAGCTTTGCACCTATCTAATTTTGCGGAGCGAGCAATAAGGAACCAGGAACTATATGGAAATGAAGTCTTGACGTGGAATGTAAATTAAAAGAAAAGGATTGAAGCCGTCGAGATATAGGGCTCAATTTGTATAGAATATAGAAAACTGCGAAGTGAGGTTATTATATAGATGTACAGTAAACATTTTAGAATCAGTGACAAGACGGATTATAGTATATTCTTGTCATTTGATCACGCAGAGAGAACTGAGAATAAAGTGGGAAAAATATATATAATTCTATGAGAGAAAGGGTATAAGAATAGAAAGACTTTCATACCCAGGAAGTGGGATACTGAATACTGTATGGTGCATTTAATGTAGAGGTATTTGACGAACATAAAATGCGTCTATTTTAGGGGTGGATAGAAACACTGATAGGTTATAAGTTTTCTGCACATGATACCCATCTTTAATTCAATCATTAGATTATGAACATGGGTGTAATAATAGTTTTTTCTCTCTGTACTTTAGACTTGTGAACAGCTTCCGATCTCCTCCCCACCACTCCACCTATATGAACTATAGTCAATTTTTTTTAGCGAGGAAGATTTGCACCGACTCGCAGCGGTGCTCTTTTAGCTCGGAAAAGTTTCCTGATCGCTGATTGGTTGGACAAGATAATTCTAACCAATCAGCGATCAGGAAACTTTTCCGAGCTAAAAGGGCACCACTGCGAGTCGGTGCAAATGCGTCTCATTAAAAGAAATTGACTATAGGTTTCAGCATCTACTAGAATCAAGAAGAAGAGAGTGGGGCTTGCAACTTCACATCGAGGGACTTGCTGAGGGACCAGAGCCATCAGTTGTTGACAAATCAAATGAGAAACAACACTTCAGATTTTGAAGGACCTTCAAGCATCACACATAATCTAAGTCACGTTATTTTTACACTTAATTAACTAATGGGACTCTCAAAGGTTTAAAGGCCGCTCATAAATGGCAGAGGCAAGGGACTGACCATAATTATATCATATGATCAGCGCCCAAGCCCCCTCTCCACCCAAGCTAGGATCAGGGAGGGCCAGGCAATGGCTGCTGATGACTCAGCAGATAGACATATGAACTCCCCCAAACACCCCCTCCTTAGCTCACAAGGATGGTAAGGTTGCAGATACTGAAGGAACTAACGAGTCTGAGCGGGATTCGAATTCCAGTCTATCGATCACCAGGCAGAGACGTTACCAATGAGGCAGTTATGTCACAGGTACATCTTATTGTCCCATTTTCTTCCAGATAATGAGAACTGAGACAGGAAATTAACGAGTCACATTTGGAAGAAACTTTAAAACCAATGAGAAATTAAAAGACGATTTGATCGGCTCGTGTCAGAGTGAAGCGAAATATCAAAACCAAATCAAAATCTAGTGGGTTCCTTTCTCCTGAATTTAATATATAATATGAATGGCCATGGCAATAATAATAATAATAAGAATAGGGAAGTGGGGAATATGGGGAAAGGAAGAGTACCCCTGGATGCAATCCAGTTTATAGCTCAATGGCAGGTACTCGGGATGGGAAAGATTAAGGAAATAGGGAGAAAGAGAAGTACAGGAGAAGAACAAAAGAGAGGGGCAGACCCTCTTGCGATATTAGGGAATTGGTATTATTTTACGCACCATGGCAAGGGACAGGACTGACTATATATATACGTATGATCAGCGCCCAAGCCTCCTCTCCATCAAACTAGGATCAGGGAGACCCAGGCAATGGCTGGTGATGACTCAGCTTCTAGAATCCCATTATTAACTCACTAAAGTTAATTTTTTTAACGAGGCAAATTTGCACCGACTCGCAGGGGTGCCCTTTTAGCTCGGAAAAGTTTCTTAATCGCTGATTGGTTGGATAAGATCATTCTAACCAATCAGCGATCAGGAAACTTTTCCGGGCTAAAAGGGCCCCGCTGCGAGTCGGGGCAAATCTGCCTCATTAAAAGAAGTTGACTATAGGATGGCGAGGTTACAGACACTACTAGAAGCTCTCAAGCTTGAGAGGGTCTTGAACTCCTTTCCAACAGATTGCCAGGAAAGGATGTTTTCG